>NC_047088.1:161351501-161654532 GCF_902459505.1 Geotrypetes seraphini | reverse complement strand
ACTAATTAATCCAGATACTGTATTTTTCTGTACTACTGTGTAGTATATGTGTCTTTTTAGCTTCATAATGCTCTCCAATAAGAATCAGCCTGCCATGGAGGAATAATTTCAAGGGAGTAAGAGATATGTCCAACCTCCATGTTGTCAGCTAAAATCAAATTTTTTTCAATGGTGATGATTGTTGCACTGATATGGAAGCATGCTAACTGGGAATTTAATGAAAGGAACCAATTTATAAGAGCTAGTTAATGGTCATCATATGGTAATGATCCTTCAAACACTAGTTTCTCAAGTTTTACTTTCTGCATGCTTCAGCATTATGAAATGCATGTTTACAATACAGATAATCACTACATTCAAAAGCAGTAATTAGGTCCCAACTGAGTCTTAATAAACACTTACAAAAGTATGAATAAGTGGAGTGTGCTAAGATCCTCAGTGGGGAATTCAGCTTCTCTATTTCATTATAACCTCTCACCCCTGGTCACCTTCAGACTCACTTCTCTAAAACTCTTCCAGTGTACTATCATGCCTGAACTCTGTCATGTCACCCATCATTTTCATCATCTCCTTTCATACTGTTTATACCCCAGTGCTTCCTTTAACTCAGTTTCCATAAGTAGCTTTATCTCTAGGCCTTGATTCCAACTCCAGTACAGGGTCAAGAGTTACACAAATCAGCAGATGCACTTCAGGTCACTTTCCACTAGTGGTTGACGACCAGAGCTCCAGGTCAGTTTCCGATTCTAGGTCTTGATTCCAACTTCAGGGTAGGAAAGGCCATCCCAGCTCTGGGAAGGTAGCTCCATGAAAAGAGTGACCCAAAGGGAGTACTGCATACAGCACTGGTCGTCGTACATGAAGAAGGACACAGTACTACTCTAAAGGGTCCAGAGAAGAGCGACTAACATGGTTAAGGGGTTGGAGGAGCTGCCGTACAGAGAAAAATTAAAGATACTGAGCCTCTTCTCCCTTGAACAGAGGAGATTGAGAGGGAACATGATCAAAACATTCAAGGTACTGAAGGGGATAGACTTAGTAGATAAGAACAGGTTGTTCACCCTCTTCAAGGTAGGGAGAACGAGAAGGCACTCTCTAAAGTTGAAAGGGGATAGATTCCGTACAAACGTAAGGAAGTTCTTCTTCACCCATAGAGTGGTAGAAAACTGGAACGCTCTTCCGGAGTCTGTCATAGGGGAAAACACCTACCAGGGATTCAAGACAAAGTTAGACAAGTTCCTGCTTGTCTGTACGCTTGACTGTACGCTGATAGGACTAGTCTCAGTTAGGACGCTGGTCTTTGACCAGAGTGCTGCCACGTGAGCCGACTGCTGGGCATGATGGACCACTGGTCTGACCCAGCAGTGGCAATTCTTATGTTCTCTGAGTTCCCCTTCAAGTGCAAACTAGAGGGGAGAGAGAGTTGACTCAAGAGTTATTAAATTTTTTCTAATCTCTGTTAATAAAACACAAAAGTAAAGCTTCAGTACTATGTATATGTTGAAACCCAAACTAAGAAGGATGCAGAGGTATTTAACCAGTTGAAACCCAACAAGGAATTCTATCAACTTTATAAAAAAAAAAAAAAGGAATAATTGGTATTGATCTAAAATTGACTGTTTTGACAAATCTAAACCTTCTAATTTGAGAATAGGTTTTAACAAAATGTCTCCCATTGATGACAGTAGATAACCAAGTTTTAAAATGCCATTCACATTCACATTCAGAACAATCCAAGTAAATATTTCAGGAGTATGATCCAACAAGAAAGATGGACAAGCTTCATGCTTATTTACTCTTGCATCACAAAACAGTCAGTCATCTTTCTCCTCTCCTTCCCACAGTATGGCTTCTCTGCCTTTCCATTCCCTTCCCTGCTAGTCTAGCATCTCTCCCCTTTCCTGGTCTGGCAACTTTTCCTTTCTCTCCCCTTCCCTGGTCTGGCCTGGCACACAACAGGGTTACATGTACAGTTCCTAAAACATTTGACCTGGTCTTCCTGACCTCCTGGTCATCCCAAGGACTCCTCATTCTCCCGGGTCCTCCCTGACTTCATCCCCCCCCCCCCCCCATTTCTCTCCTGAGTCCTTTTTCCAACCCTGTATTGACCCATCAGGTCTTCAGCAGTTTCCGGTGCCATTCACCTGCCACTCCGCTACTCCGCCAGTTGCCTCTGTCCCAGCCGGTCCTTCTGCTGGACACTCCTTAGATCTTGGCTCCCAGGGTTTCTCAGGCTGCTTCACCTGAAGTCCTATCTGATGGCTCTCAGTGCAATCACCAGTCTCTGCCAGTCACCACCAGCTGCACCGGTCCCACCACCGATAAGCTGCCTGATCCCCTCAGCCTTAGACTCTACCAGCTCTTCCAGCTGTCTCTTGAGGGGCCCCTGCCAGTCCCTCACTCCCTGGCCTCTTGACTCCCCACCACCTGGATCCTTCACTGGTCCCACTGCCAGTCATCAAGCCTGAGCCACTTCCTTGACTCCAGGCTCTATTGGTCCCTCCGACTACTCTTAGTTCTTTCCTGACAAGGTATAGGTCCCCATGGACCTTCCTACCACCGGGCTTCACTACAGGGCCAGATCTCTCTCCCAGATCTCTTTGCCAGTGTATAGGATCCCACAGACCCTCCCACCACCAGGCTTCCATTCTCTGCAGCACCAGTCTCCCTGTCAGACCTGGTCAGTCTGGTCATTCTACTCTGCTGTACCAGGCTCCCTGTCAGTGATGGTCAGCAATGGCCTTCAGGGTTTACTGGGAGTTAGGCCAACATTCCTCTTCCCAAAAGTCACCCAGCTCTCGAAGGAAATCCTTTTTTCAGCTCTCTGCCTGGGAACTGTCCTTTTCAGCACCACAATCCACTCAGGGTAAGTGGACAGCTCCCAGCAGCATTTGAAGCTCTTATGCAAATTAGCTCTCCTCTCAGGCTCTTTCAATGAACTCCACTGCTTGGGCTCCCTCCGCTGGCCAGTGACAGGTACTCCACCCTGTCACAGCAACTTAATTGAATAACATGACATTCAGTGCTGTTAATTGGAAAATTGATACCTAATAATTGACACTAATTGGCACCCATTAGAAGTTACATGTACAACTTTGTAGGTACATTCTATAAAGTGGTGTGCATTACTTCTAATGCACGTATCTCAAAGGGAGGTATGGCCAGGGGAGGAGGATGGGCATAGGCATTTCTAAAAGTTAGGTGAACTGTTATAGAATACACTCGATCCATGCATGTCTCCTTAGTTGTTCAATCTTTGGTCTCTGTATAGACTGCCAGTAAGCATGTTGATTAATGGGGGTTTTAGTAATGTGGATATACACACACACACGGGGGTTTTAGTAAAGTGGACACACACATACGAAAATGGGTTAAGTCCACCAACTCACTTAAGACTCCAAGCAATTTCCAGCTTGGGAACAGGGTTGCTACCTGACACCATTTAATAAGGAACTGGGTGATCAAATCCTGCTTTACCCTATGGCATGCATGGCCCAGATTCTGAAAGCAATGCCGGTCGCATGTCACTACGATTACAGCGCCAATGTCAGAATTGCAGCCTGTGTTGAGGGTAGGTGTCAGAAATGTAGGCCAGGATTTTACTGGCCTATATTTCTGGCATCTCCCTTCGACGTAGTTTCACACTTAGTGGCTCTGAACTTCAACCCTGCCCATAACCACACCTCTTTTGATGTTCAGTACTACTAAGCATCTGCTTAGATGTGATTCTTGCGCCATGTTTTGTAGGCATCTCGTGGCACCTACTTTTTTCTTTTTAATTGGTTTTTAACAGCGTGGTCAATTACCATGTTGTTAATAGCCAATTGAAACTATTAACTTAGGCGTCGGTAGAGCACCTAGTGGCGCTTTCCTAACAGGGCTGCTTTCAGAATCCGGGCCATAGCTCTTATTTTCTAATGATACTCAATGGGACAATCAGAACTACAAATCCATGCAAGCAATACAGTAAAACCAGGACTAGAATATCCTATTCCTATGACATGGAGTCAGGTGGATAACACTATTTGGGACAGAACTGAACTGGTGACAGTCCACTGAGCCATCTAGTGCCCCAGCATTGCTATTTTTAAAGACTTTTTATTTAGCTGGAGCAGCTGAATATCATACTGTCATTGAAGCAGTCAATGTCCACAAAGTGACTCACCAAATCAAGTGCAGCCGCCAGGATGGAGGCATCAGGTATAGTGCCTGGCTCACAACAGTTTAGAAGAAACTGGAAACGCTTCATGCCTTGTCTGATGGCCCCCAGGTTCACAACATTCTTGTACCTGCCACCTTCTTGGTTAGATGCCAGATGATCATCAAAGCCATGGCAGCCTGAATGAGAAGACATTGTAGAAGGGGAAAAGGAAGGGAGAACATAACATCTCACAAAGAAAAAGAGCTACTAAAAATAATCCTCATTTTCTCATCCCCCTTCCCTCCCACCCCCTGCTATAATGCAATGGTCTGAGGCTAAGCACACATGGTGACGCCCATGAAACCTAGTAACTTCAGTGAGACATGAAGACACTGTGGGGAAAATTCTAAAATGGGGCACCTTCATTTAGGCACTCATCCATGTGGTGAAAGCCAGTGGCATAGAAACATAGAAAAGGGGAGGGGGGGAGAGACGGTTCTCACCAGGAGCTGTCTTGTTGGGGGCACCAGCTCCCATCCTCCTCTCCATCTCCCGCTCCTTCCCGCTCCTCCCCCCCCACGTGCACCTTCACTCCCCCCTCCCCATCTAGCTTTCTGCTGGCACAAGCAGCAACCCCAACCTGCTGCTCGAACTAGTATCTGCTGTTCCTCTGACATCACTTCCTGGATCCACACCTAGGAAGGGACATCAGTGGGAGAGCCAACACTGACGTAGATAGCAAGATGATGATGCTGCTTACACCGGGAAAGTTAAAGAGGTACGGGGAAGGGAAGAGGTGTGTGCAGGTGGCAGGGGAGTGGGGAAGGAGCAGGGGTGGAGAAAAGAGCAGGGGACGAGCACCTCTCACCCTCGCAATGCCATTGGTGAGAACCTATTCTATAACAGAAGCTGGGCATCTAGATTCCATTACTGAATACTAGAGTAACAGTATCAGAGCATCTTACATTTACTCACCTGCTGTTACACCAGCCACAGACTGGTGAGCCAAATGTCAGTACCAGGGAAAATGGTAAAAACTATTATAAGGAACACAGTTACTGAATATGTAGATAGGTATGATTTAATGAGACACAGTCAACACGAATTTATTTTTTCTTTTAGGCATGAATAAACCAGCATTTTAGAAAGGTAATTATAGCTACTTGATGCTAGGTTTCACATTAGGAGTCACCACCTAGGAATTAGATCTTGGAGTACTGTGGACTACTTGTTGAAATGTTCTGTTCAGTGTGTAGTAGCAGTCAATAAAGCAATCAAAATGTTAGGCATTATTACCGACTATATCTGAATTTAATTCACCTTGAGCTACTATTGAGAAAGGTGTGAGCTAAATCTAAATAAACAAGTAAATATTAGGCAGGGAATAGATAAAAACAAAAAATATCATACTGCCTCTGTATCACTCCTTGACATGATTGCATCTTGAGTACTGTGTGCAATTCTGGTCACTGCATCTCAAAAGAGATACAATGGAATTAGAAGACGAAGAGAGAAAGGCGACCAAAATAATTAAGGGGATGGAACAACTCTCATATGAAGAAGGGCTAAAGAGGTTGGAGAGGAGATGGCTGAGGGAATGAAATGGGATGGCTACATGTGAATTGATTGTTCACTCTTTTAAAAAATACAAAGCCTAGGAGACATGCCATCAAGTTATTAAGCAGTACATTTACAACAAATCAGAGAAAATATTTTCACCCAATGCATAGTTATGCTCTCAAACACGTTGCTGGAGGAAGTGGTAAAAACCTTTATGGTTAAATTCAGTATATGGTGCTAAAAAAAAAAAAATTGGTGCTGAGTACTTTAATATAAAGGCTATTCAAAGATGGCGCCCATTATAGAATTACAGTGGATGCTGATTTGGGCACCCAAATTATGCCTACAACCGATGTGATCCCCAATAGTCTATAACACTGCACACAAATTTAAGGAAAGCCCCTGACCTGCCTATGCATTTTTCATGGTCATGCCTCCTTTAGGGTTGCACACGGTGGGATTTGGGAGAATATAGTTAGAGAATAGTACATTGCAAGTTGTGCATGCAAATTCAAATTAGTGCCAGTTAGCCAATTTAGTTGGGTTCATGTCGTGGAATCCAAATATCGGTGCACAACTTTGGATGCCAAATATACATAGAATCTGATAGTTAATGTAGTTGTGCTCATAAAAGAGTTGGCCAAATTTCTAGAAAAATCCACAAACCATTAATAAGATAAACTTGGGAAAAGACGCTCGGGGGATGAGGAACATTTATTTATTTAAAAAAATTTATATTCCGCTCTATCAACATTTCTAGGTTGATTCTAATAAACATACATAATTTATAACAGACAAATACATTAAAACAGCAGTCCTATATAATAATACCCTTAGCGCGCATGTGCACTTCAATTTTTGTGGCTCCGTGCATCTGTACCTCCGTGGCCGGCAGAGAAATTGTAAAGTGTGCGGTGCATGCGCATTCAGCGCGTGCACACGTTCAGCGTGTGCACGCATGCCGATTTGCTTTGAGTGGTGGTTTAACCTAATCCAGCAGCGGTTACTGTGTGCCGGTTGCCCTTCCCAACACAACGCATGATAAAAAAAAAAAAGGTAGGATGGGGCACGATAATTGACAGGGAGAGAGATTGAAAGAAAAAAATACAGACAGCGGACAAGGAGAGAGACACAAATAGAAAAAAAGACTTACATACAGCGGCCAATGAGAGAGACAGAAAGTAAGAAAGAAAGATAGATAGACAGCGGCCAAGGAGAGAGAGAGAGACAGAAAGAAAGAAAGACAGATAGACTAAAAGTGGCCAAGGAGAGAGAGAGAGAGAAAAAAAAAAGAAAGACACACACATCTATTCTAGCACCTGTTAATGTAACGGGCTTAAAGACTAGTTACTTAATAAACTTCAAAACACAATAAAAAAATTCTAGAAAATCAGCACGAACTACTTGATGCTTTTTGGAATCCTACTAGGTACTTATGACCTCTATTGGTCTTTTGATAAACAGGATTCTGGGCTAGATGGATGTATATCTAGTATGACCCAGTATAGCAGTTCTTATGCTTTAATGTTAGGTAGGGTGAAGGGAAGAGAGACAATTGTGGCACCACAGAATGGAAAAGGATTGGGATGGTGTGAGAAGAAAGAGAAGCAGGAAGAGAGAGAGAGCGAGCAGTGGAACTAGCGATGTGAGAAGGTGAGAGAGAAAGGCAGGAGGAGGAAAGAGGAAGCGGGAGTGGCAGCATTACAGGAAGGGGGAAGAAGAGCAGTGGGCACTAGTTTGGGAATATTGAAGAATGGCAATTCAGGGTGGGTGATATGTGTAAGTACGAAAAACTGTAGTTGATACTTTGTTTCCATCTTTCAAAATCTGCACATTCCAAAAAGATATCTCACGCAGATCCTAGTGTAAAGTGATTTTAATTTATCATGACTGGAATTTATCAATAGCGCAAAATTTAATCTCTCATCTGTGTCCTCTCAAATTAAAAACAATAAAACAAAACATTGTCTATGAATCTCACCCACATATTTACCTTCAGGATATAGGGTGTGGTATACACATGGAGGGGCATAATCAAAAGATACGTCTAAGTCTGTTTTGGGCCTAAGTCACTAGTTGCCCAAAGTGGGACATGGAAAAAGGTCCATTTTCAAAAAATTCATCCAACATTTTTTTTTTTTTTAAATTCGTCTAACTGTACGTCTAGCCGTCTGATCGTCCACACCGCTAAGTCGTCCATCTTTATACCCCATTTTCGTCCAAAAATTCGTCCAAGTCAAAAACGCCTAGAAAAAGACCTTTTGGACGTGAGCGGGGTCAGCAAAATGATGGACTGGACACGCAAACATTGCACCACAGTAGTGGAGTACCTTACAAGGCACTGCTGTGAACTTCACAAAAAGATTGCCACATACACATATAACCACAACTCCCTTGCAGGTCAGGTTGAGCCCCCCAAAACACCCCCCCAGAACCTACTAGACCCACCTGTCTACCACCCCAATAGCCCTAATGGCTGCAGGTGCCACTTATATGATAGTACATAAGAGTTTGGGTTTTATTTTGGGGGATGCACGTTTCACCATCCATGCAGTGTTTAGAGTGGCTTATGGGCCTGGCTCCTCTCCATGATTTACTAGCCCATCCCCCCAGACCATTTAAGCCACCTCTGTGCAGCTCTATTAGGCTTTCCTATGCCAGGCTGCCAGGTGTTGATGTTCTGGAGGCATATATGTAAAGTTGTTATTACGGTTTTTATGGCAGTGGGGGGGGGGGGGAATCAGTGATCACTGTAGAAGTGTGTAGGGGTCTGTACTTTGTCCCTGCAGTGGTTATCTGGTCACTTTGGATACCTTCTTGTGACTTAGACCTAGTTTTAGATGGCCTAAGTCACAACATCCAAGTTCCGTCTAGGCAGTGTTGTAAAACTTTCAGTTATACATGCAGTATGACTAAGTCTAGGATGGCCCATGTCCTGCCCAAATCCCGCCCTCATAGAAACATAGAAACATAGAAATAGACGGCAGATAAGGGCCACGGCCCATCAAGTCTGCCCACTCCAGTGATCCTCGCTATCTATCTTTGCGGATAGATCCCACATGCCTATCCCATCTGGCCTTAAAATCCGCCACACTGGTGGCCTCAATAACCCGAAGTGGAAGACTATTCCAGCGATCAACCACCCTTTCAGTGAAGAAGAACTTCCTAGTGTCACTGTGCAGTTTCCCGCCCCTGATTTTCCACGAATGCCCCCTTGTTGCCGCGGGACCCTTGAAGAAGAAGATGTCTTCTTCCACCTTGATGCGGCCCGTGAGATATTTGAATGTCTCGATCATATCTCCCCTCTCTCGACGCTCCTCGAGTGAGTAGAGCTGCAAATTCCCCAACCGCTCCTTGTACGGGAGCTCCCTGAGTCCCGAGACCATCCTGGTGGCCATCCTCTGGACCGACTCCAGTCTCAGCACATCCTTGCGGTAATGCGGCCTCCAGAATTGCACACAGTACTCCAGGTGCGGTCTCACCATGGATCTATACAGTGGCATAATGACTTCAGGTTTACAGCTGATGAAACTCCTGCATATGCAACCTATGATTTGCCTTGCTTTGGATGAAGCTTGCTCCACTTGGTTTGCCGACTTCATGTCTTCCCTGACAATCACTCCCAAGTCTCTTTCTGCTACAGTTCTTGTCAGGATCTCGCCATTTAGGGTGTAGATCTTGCATGGATTCTGGCTTCCCAGGTGCATGACTTTGCATTTTTTGGCATTGAAACTGGCCCTCACCACTTCTCCTAAAACGCCCCCTTTAGCTCTGGGCGTACTGCAGCACTGTGAAGGCTTAACTCATTTTTAGATACGTCTAAAACCCGGTTTGATTATCGACACTTGGACGACTTGTCTCACTGATCGTCTAAGTGCCAATTTAGGCCGGTTTTTAGATGTATTTCCATTTCGATTATGAGCCCCATATTTTTCTTCAAAATATGTCACAAAAAGATTTGCTACAGATGGTGCCATTGTGGCTCCCATCACCACTCCAGATACTTGTTTTGAAAAAAATCTTTCTACTTCTTTGATCCAAAATTTCAAATTCTTTCAAATTCTTAACAATAGACCTATCCAGAACTGATGTTTCTTTATCAGCTACAATATCCATAGAAATTTTCCTAAATCTATTCAGCATTGAAAACTATCATATCTTTGTGTAGGTGCAAATTATAAACCTTTAGAGAGGATCTAATATTCAATTACTGTAAGAGGAAGTGAAGAAAGTTAGGCTTAGGAATTGACACTACGCTGTATTCTATAAAGGGGGAGAGTGTGGTGCAGTGGTTAGCTATAGCCTGAGGTTTTGGGTTCAATCCCATGCTCTCTGTGACCCTAAGCAAGTCACTCAATCCCCCCTTGACCCCACCAGGACAGACTGGGAAAATGCTTGAGTACCTGAATAAATTCGTGTAAACCATTCTGTACTCCCCTGGGAGAACAGTATAGAAAATTGAATTAAAAAATAAAATAGATAGATTAATTACTACTGTATCCTTCATTGCTGTGACTGTGTGACCAGATGTCTCTGGCAACCCTGCTTGGCCTGCAAGCCTTATTGATCTTGTAGTCACTGTCCCATTGGAACCGTCACGTTCGTGTACTTCTGCCTTGATGACCTTTTCCTCTTTCTAAAAAAGAGGATGACCCTTCTGAGCCAAAGGACTGGGTGTCCAAACTGTCTGTGGCATTTTCTTTGGAAGGAAGGTTTACATCACTATCACTCTTCTTTTCATAATCTTTTTCATCTCTATGAAATTTCTTAATCTTCAATTTTTGTAAATCATATTTACAAACTGATCCATTTTCTTTTTCAAATCATCAAACAGTTTGTTGTATTGCTCCAGATTTTCTTGCTCTTTAAGTACAGGTACATTGTCTCAATCTCTTGATCAATGTCAACTGTTACAGCTTTAGTTTTGTCACTTATATATATCATCGATTCTAGTGAACATTTATTAAGGATAGATGCCCACTTATTCAGAAAATCGTCATCTAAAATTAACTAGTTCTTTTAACATCTGTAACCCTCTGGGTATCAGCTCTCTTTTGCAATATTCTATAAATATGGCTCCATGTAATACAGTAAATGTCGGCAGATAAAGACCTGAATGGTCCATCCAGTCTGCTCTGTAACTACATGCATTACAATTTCATGACTGAATTCTTTTTTTTTATTATTATTTGTTTCTTCTGGGCCACAAACATTAGAAATTCACTCAGTACTATCCTTAGTTTCCAACTACTGAAGTTGCCATTGAAGCTTACTTCAGCCTATCCAAACCATCTTCTTGGCGGGATTCAGACCGTGAAAGTTTGCTCATTCAGGTTCTAGTTAGAGATCCTCTGTGTTCATCCATGCCTTTTTGAATTCCGTCAACATTTTTCTCTCCACCACCTCCCTCTGGAGGGCATTCCAGGCGTCCACCACCCTCTCCATGAAAAAGATCTTCCTAATATTACTCCTAAGTCTACCACCCTTTCACCTCAAATTATGTCCTCTAGTTTTACCAATTTCCTTTCTCTGGAAAAGATTTGGTCCTATGATAATATCTTTCAAATATTTAAATGTCTGTATCATATCTCCCCTGTCCCTCCTCTCCTCTAGAGTACTGTATACATATTCAGCTCTTCCAGTCTCTCCATCTATGTCTTTTGGTTCAAACCCTTTACCATTTCTGTCGCCTTTCTCTGGACCATTTCAAGTCTTCTTATATCTTTTGCCATATAAGGCCTCCAAAACTGAACACAATACTCTAAGTGGAGCCTCACTAATGACCTGTAGAGGAGCATTAACACCTCCTTTCTTCTGGTGGTTATGCCTCGCTCTATACAGCCATCGCCTTGTCACACTGCTTCATCACCTTCAGATGAAATTCAGTTTTAATTTTCCTCTTATATAAATTGGATAATGCTATTCATGTGGCTACTGATATTGTTCCTTCTGTGTCCATCTATTCTAAAGAAGGACCCATAAAAGAATCTGTGACATGCTCTGAAGTAAAACAATCCTGTCTTCCACGAATGTGAGGCCATTTCAATACCTTATAGATCAGCAACCACTATACATATAATAGGATTCTAAGAGAATTCAGAATGCAGATAATACACACTAATAATTGTTCTCTTCCATATCAAAAGTCAGGCATTCAGTCACAAATTTCAAAAAGATAAAGATGTGGGTGAGATTCATAGATGATGTTTTTTGTTTTGAAATTTGGGAGGACGCAGAAGAGAGAGTAAAGGAGTTTGCACTATTTATAAATTCCAGTCATGATAAATTACAGTTCACTTTACACTATGATCTGTGTGAGATATCTTTTTTGGATGTGCAGATTTTGAAAGATGGAAATAAAGTATCAACTACAGTTTTTCATAAGGATACAGACATAAATACTTTATTAGATTATTACAGTAGTCATCCGTGAAAACAGCCTTCCTTTCTCACAGTTCCTGAGATACTGCAGAATCTGTTCTGACACCATAAATTTCAAAAGACAGGCAACATTTTTGCACGAAAGATTTATGAACCATAGTTATTCAAAAACTAAAGTAGAAAATGCTTACTGACAAAGTTTAATGACAGAGATCTTCTATTTTCCGCCCGAGTCGCACAAGTTCCAGTACTACAATCCAAGAAGCAGCCTTCTTGGGACTATTTGGATATTACTATTCAGGTTATTCAATAAAATATAGCTGTTAACCCACCTCCTGCAGAAGAAGACCCCTGAGAAGGTACAAGCTAGAATACTGCTTTCTAGAACCTATAGCAGTGTCTCAAACGTTTTTAGCTCCGGCACAAAATATTTTTCATGGCACACTAAACGGAGCAAATGTTTTTCACGGCACATTATAATTGAAATTATAAAGTCGCAAAACCAACAAAAAATTAAATATGAGAGTTATTTTTTTAAAGTTCTTGAAGCCATGTATGGGTTATGGAACAACGGTGAAACTAAAGTAGATAGAATTGCTAATCAATGTGATGAATGTGCTTCTTTTTGAGTGCAAATTAACTCAAACACAGCTTGATAATTGACAAGCAAACATACATTTCATCATCCACCATCTACAGTCGTTCTCTTTTTTAAATATTTAATTTCTGTCAGAGCTGAAAATTCAAGTTTGAAAAGTAAGAAGATCCAAAGAGTAACAAAGCCTTGATTGCTTTGTTGCTCATGCCCCTTCAGGGACATGGTATTTACTGCGAGCAAAGTCTACCATGAGTTATCAAAATTAAAAGTAAACAAAGCTATGGGTGCGGACAATCTACATCCTAGAGTACTTCGAGAATTGAGTGATGTCCTGGCAGAGCCGTTAGCTGTGCTCTTCAATCTTTTCTTAAGCAAAGGAAAAGTTCCCCTGAACTGGAAAACTGCCAACGTTATCCTGCTCCACAAAAAGGGATGCAGGTCAGAGGCTGAAAATTATAGACCGGTGAGTCTCACATCAATAGTGAGTAAACTCATGGAAAAGTTGATCAAGAACAGATTGGACACATTTCTGGATGATGAAAGATTAAGGGATCCCCCCCCAGCACGGCTTTACAAAGGGAAGGTCTTGTCAATCCAATCTGATAAGCTTCTTTGACTGGGTAACGAAACAACTGGATGGGGGTGAGTCCCTGGACATCGTGTATTTGGACTTTAGCAAGGCTTTTGATAGTGTCCCACACCGTAGGTTATTGAGCAAGATGAACACGCTAGGACTAGGAGAAACACTGACAGCTTGGGTGAAAGACTGGCTTAGCGGCAGACTTCAAAGGGTAATGGTAAACAGTATTCCCTCGAAAACATCGAGAGTGACCAGTGGAGTGCCACAGGGCTCGGTGTTGGGCCCGATGCTGTTTAATATCTTCGTAATGGATCTGACTCAGGGACTTCGTTGCAAAATTACATTATTTGCCGATGACGCCAAACTTTGCAACGTTGTGGGTAGGGCAACGGAACCTGGCAGCGCGACCAGTCCCAACACTATGGAGCAGGACCTACTTCGGCTGGAACAATGGTCCAGTACTTGGCAACTAAACTTTAATGCCAAAAAATGTAAAGTAATGCATCTTGGAAGCAGTAATCCATGCAGAGCATACACCTTGAACGGTGAAAACTTGACAAGAACTACTGCAGAAAGGGACTTAGGAGTACTCATCCGGGATGATATGAAAGCTGCAAATCAAGTGGAGAAAGCTTCTAGAAAAGCTAGACAAATGCTGGGTTGCATCAGAAGGAGCTTTATCAGCCGAAAGTCTGAAGTCATACTGCCATTGTACAGATCCATGGTAAGACCTCACCTGCAGTTCTGTGTCCAGTTCTGGAGGCCACAATATCGGAAAGATGTGAAGAGACTGGAGTCAATCCAGAGAATGGCCACTAGGATGGTCTCGGGACTTAGGGATCTCCCTTATGAGGAACGTCTGACCAGACTGCACCTATATTCTCTCGAGGAGCGCAGAGAAAGGGGGGGACATGATAGAAACATTTAAATACATCACGGGCCGCATTGAAGTGGAGGAGGAAATGTTTTTTCTTAAGGATCCCACGGCGACAAGAGAGCATCCACTAAAACTTAAAGGGGGAAGATTTCATGGGGACACCAGGAAATACTTCTTCACCGAAAGGGTGATTGATCGATGGAATGGTCTTCCACGCCAGGTAGTCGAGGCCAGTAACGTGCTCGACTTCAAGAGACGTTGGGACAAACAAGTGGGGTTGCTACAGAGTCATGCTTAAAAAACGGACTCATGGGAGAGGCAAATTTGCTGAGGGAGGGTTATTGAGTGGGCAGACTTGTTGGGCCGCCGGCCCTTTTCTGCCGTCATACTCTATGTTTATGTTTCTAACTACTGCATCTATTCTAGTATATACTTATGAAGGGAATTTTTTAAAATAAAGTAAAATTCTGGCATCTATCAGGGCACATCTGGAATCTCTTTGGGGCACACCTCTGTGCTGTGGCACACAGTTTGAGAGACACTGACCTACAGAATGCCCTCTGCTCTGAGCCATTACTGGTCAGCCTGGACTGTGACTAGCCCTTTCTGGTGTAGATGGATGCATCAGATTTTGGGCTCAAGGACTTCTTAGCTCAAGAACTATATGAGAAAGAACAACCTATGGTCTTCATCAGATGTTTCTAGAACAAACGATTGTTATTGAAAAGGAAGCCCTAGCTGTCAAGTGGGCCTTGGAGATATTCCAGTACTAACTGCTGGGATGACACTTTAAACTCATTACAGACAAAGAAACCCATCAAGTAGATGGCTTGCCACAAGGAGTCTAATGCATGTTTCATGCGGTGGTTCCTTAGCTTATAGTCTTTTAGCTTTGAGGTACAGCATCAGGCAAGCTGAGATTGCTTGCCCTGAATCAATAGCATGGAATCTTGCTATTATTTGGGTTTCTTCAAGAAAAAAAGGGGGTTATGAAGGATAATTTATACAACATCTAATTCAATAAATTCATTTACTACACATCAGTGTCTGCCTACTTCTTTTTTTAATTTTATTTATTCAATTTATCAAATTCAAACAAGCAATTCACATACTTGTGCACAGATTTGTAAACATAAGAACATAAGCAGTGCCTCCGCTGGGTCAGACCAGAGGTCCATCGTGCCCAGCAGTCCGCACACGCGGTGGCCCAACAGGTCCAGGACCTGAACTGTAATCCTCTATCTATACCCCTCTATCCCCTTTTCCAACAGGAAATTGTCCAATCCTTTCTTGAACCCCAGTACCGTACTCTGCCTTATTACGTCCTCTGGAAGCGCATTCCAGGTGTCCACCACACGTTGGGTAAAGAAGAACTTCCTAGCATTCGTTCTGAATCTGTCCCCTTTCAACTTTTCCGAGTGCCCTCTTGTTCTTTCATTATTCGAAAGTTTGAAGAATCTGTCCCTCTCCACTCTCTCTATGCCCTTCATGATCTTGTAAAATTTATAAACCTAATTCCACTTAATTCAGTGTTTTAGGTTATTCCATTATACTTCAACTATTTAGTCCACCATAATTTGAGAGAGAATTATAGAAAAAATAATAATAAATGAAAAAGTCTTAGCCAACCTAGAAAGCGGCACTTATCTGCAGTACTACAGCCATTCATGACAGGTTATACACTTTCAGCTACGGGCACTACTTGCTCTTTTGATTCTATAAATCCTGTTTAGGTTCAAAAAATAGGTAACTCTTATTCTGATAGGAAACAAAACATTTTACAGGAAATTTCAACAAAAAATTTGCTCCCAGGGCTAGGTCTCTTGGCCTTAATGCCAAGAACCTCTGAGATCTTAAAGATATGTCTGGAAATATTCTAACAGAACCTAAAAACTGATCATTTATATGTCAGAAATACAAACGTAATACATATTCTCTATCACATTCTATAGCAAGAGTTATTAACAGGGTATTCCTTTCCGTTATAACCTCTAAAGAGTTTTCCAGAAAAGTTGTTAAATTAATATCTTTGTTATTTGTCCCTTGAATCTCATTAGGAGTAGAGACTTCCACAGGTTTCTTTATTTGAAAGTAATTAGCTCTGACAATAGGTGGTAAACTTTCTGTAGGAATAAGCAGAATTTCCTTAAAATACTTTCTTACCATCTCCATTGGTGAAATTAAGAGACATTTAAGAAAATTAAGGAGTCTCAAATTATTTTTCCATAGTTGGTTTTCAAAACTTTCCATTTTCCTGACAATATATGTTCTTTCCTTTATTAATTCCAAATCCAAAGTTTTCATTTCACAAATTCTTGTCTCCTGTTTTTCTATCTTTTTACTCATGTCTTTAAGGACCAAACCCTGCTGCTCCACTTTAGAATGGATAGTCCCATAGTCAGTATTTAAAGTAGAAAAAGACAATTTGAGGTTTGCGTCCATAACTGAAATGGTCTGCCATAAAGCCTCCAAATCTATTTTATCCGGCTTCTCCGGCACCCCAAACGTGATATTAATTCCACCCAAAGCTCCTCTCACCTCTTCTGCAGTGTCGGATAGCTGTTGCTGTTCGCCTGCCTCTCCAGTTCCCGATGGCATTGGAGCAACCAACCCTCCTTCTCTGAGGCTTGAGATCTTCTCCCGGGACATCGATGCCTCAGGCACTCCCAACTCTGCACTGCTTCTGGGTTGCGGTGGTGGCTGCCTTTGTTCCGGGCTTAACAATGCCCGAACCTGGTGGCTGAGTTCCCCGACGAATTCGGGCTTGCCCCTGAAGTAGTCCCTCCTGATTCACCCAATCGGGTAAGCACTCCCTCAATTGTTGTCTGCACCAGATGCGGTGCCGCTATCGCTGCCGGAGGGTTGCTGTGAAGGGCTCCTTTCCTCCTACCCATCTTGGGTAGTGGAACTGTTGTAAAAAATATGCCGGCTGATCAAAAAAAGAGGGAGCCTCCTTCTCAGGCGTCCGCTCTTATTGCCATCTTATTTTTCTCTCCAGTCGTCTGACTACTTCTTTATAAATACTCTATTGTCACTAAAAACATTTTTTGTCATATAAAAAACAACCATTCTGTTAAAATATTTACCTATTGTGTAAATTAAGAGGTTGAAGTATCATAAAGGATGCATGGTTCTCAGTAAAGAGACCTCTTATAACTTAGATGTTATTTCAAGTCTTCTTCCTGAATGCATGTAGTATAATCATTTACTTCAGACCTCCTTCCTACCTTAAAAAGTTTTTTTATTGTTTATTTGATAATATTTAAAATGCTGGTGACCATGATAATGTGGACTAGATCACAGTTGATTAATTACATTATATATGTTTTAATGTTCTCTATATGGAGCTTTTGTGGATATTCATGAATATTTGTTATTAATGAATTGTAATGAATAATCAAATAAAGAATAAAATATTTATGATATCTAGCATTGAAATTAGTTCATTTCAATCCATCAGGTATATTTTTGTATTAGAGAAGAACAGCAACACTTATCTCAATGGCTTCCTGGTGGGTTGGTGGGTAGATCATAAACCCACCAACATTGGTCCTGGCTAGGAAGCCATTGAGATAAGTGTTGCTGTTCTTCTCTAATACATAATAATAATAATAATGCTGGGGCACGGGCAGTGTGTCTGGGAGGGAATTCATGGATGGGAGAACATCGCAGGGGAGGAGACATAGGCATCCTGGGACTGTCTGCCAAGTCTCTTCCCTGAAGAAGCCCTAAACTTACTTGCTCCACTTCATCACTGACGCTGAAACCGTGGATTGAAGACAAAGTTTTATTTTATTTTTCTTTCCAGCTTATGATTTATCTTTAATCTTATCTATTGTTTTGCCTTTTGTCTTTGTTTTGTTCTATTTCTATCATTTAAATTTCTCCAGAATTCTACTGTTCAACGGCTCCCCCTTCTGCTTCTATTCCTTTCTCTCCTCTCTTCTACCTTCCAAAGTATTTAGATCAATGCTGTCTTGTTAAAATGTTTATTTTATTTTTATTTTTCCTCTAACTCTACTTTTCACTTCTCTATTACCCTCCAGGTACTTTAGTTAGATTGTGAGCCTTCGGGACAGTAAGGGAATTTTTCAAGTACCTTTCTTATTTCTAATCTTAATGTATATTTTCTGTAAACCGCTTAGAACCTAACGGATGTAGCGGTATATAAGAAATAAATTACATTACATTACATTTATTTGATTATTCGTTACAATTCATTAATAACAAATATTCATGAATATCCACAAAAGCTCCATATAGAGAACATTAAAACATATATAAGGTAATTAATCAACTGTGATCTAGTCCACATTATCATGGTCGCCAGCATTTTAAATATTATCAAATAAACAATAAAAAAACTTTTTAAGGTAGGAAGGAGGTCTGAAGCAAATGATTATAATTAAATTCATTAGTAATGTGACAAGCTGAATTAAATGATTTCAAGTTACAATATTATAATAACGATGTTTGAATTAAATGATTTTAAGTTAGGATATCACAAATTAAATTAAATTAAGTTAACAACACACATTTATTAATTAATTTAAACAAAAGATAGGGATAGGTTTTGCACTCTTAGCCAATTAGTTTTTCTAATTTTAATTTATTAAATATTATCAAATAAACAATAAAAAACTTTTTAAGGTAGGAAGGAGATCTGAAGTAAATGATTATACTACATGCATTCAGGATGAAGACTTGAAATAACAACTAAGTTATAAGAGGTCTCTTTACTGAGAACCATGCATCCTTTATGATACTTCAACCTCTTAATTTACACAGTAGGTAAATATGTTAACAGAATGGTTGTTTTGTATATGACAAAAAATGTTTTTAGTGACAATAGAGTATTTATAAAGAAGTAGTCAGACACTGATGTGTAGTAAATGAATTTATTGAATTAGATGTTGTATAAATTATCCTTCATAACCCCCTTTTTTTCTTGATGATAATTGTTGTGGACTGGATAACTTGAGCAATGATCCGATTGTTTGCTAATTATTTGGGTTTCTGCCAGGTACTGTGGCCTGGATTGGCTACTATTGGAAACAGGAAACTGGGATAGATGATTAGTCTGACACGGTATGGCTGTTATTATGAAATGGACCCTGACAATGCAGATGCTCAAATGAGCAAGGTTGAGCCAAGGGAAAGGGTATATAGAGGAAGTCATGTGGAAAGCTACTGCTCCCCCCTTAATGACACACCCTCACAGTAGCAGAACTACCTTAAACCTTGGATTCCTATCTGGGGAAAGTGACATGGCAGTGGAGGAGCCAGGAGGGCATGTTCCAGGGAGTATAAAAGCTCAGGGCCCACTAGGTTGAAGAGGTTCTGAGGGAAACAGTGAAGCTCCAGTGCATATTGTGACAAACTCACTGCAATCCCAGGTTTTGTCACAGGGAAATCTAGGAAAACATACAAACTCCGGTGCAGGAGGGCAGAGCAGGTTAGAGCCCATGACAGAGAAATAGTTGACTACCATTTGAGCATTGAGGATGAGAATGACACA
This sequence comes from Geotrypetes seraphini, assembly GCF_902459505.1. NCBI lineage: Eukaryota > Metazoa > Chordata > Amphibia > Gymnophiona > Dermophiidae > Geotrypetes > Geotrypetes seraphini. The sequence continues at coordinate 161,634,877 of NC_047088.1, read as the reverse complement.
GAATAGCAGGTCAGAGAGGAGCAGGAAAGTTTTGCCTTACCCAAAGCAGTGCCAAAACAAAGCAAGAGACTGCTGCCCTGCTAGTACCCTGTTCCTGTGAGACAAAAACCAAAGAGAAAGTTTTCTCTCAGAGAAACGTTGCAGGCTAAGGAAGGAAAGCCCTTCCCCACACACAAGCCAAGGGGGTTTTGTTTTCCCTCAGTTTAAAGAGAGGTTGAGAAGAGAGCTAAGGGAGAGACAGGAAGATGCTCAGAATGGGACAGAGCTTCACGCACACCAGACAGCTGAGGTGAGCAGCCCTGATTGGGACATGACAGAGGAGCAAGAGGAAGTTAGCTTCATTCCAGATTCATCCATTATCTCCGCTTCCTAAGAGATCCCATGTGCCTATCCCACAACCTAATATAGCAGTGTTCTACAACCCACCTGCATCAAAGGTCCAAAATCTTCCAATCCAATAAAACACAAACATATACAAAAATAAATGGCTACAATACTCATATCTTTGAACAGTAGCACTCCAATCACTGTGTAATAGTGTTGCATGAATTGTGGGCTGCTGAAACACAGCAGTGTCAGGTCATCCCTTGAATATTCTCTTGGTGACATTAGTATTCCTTATGCTGCCTCCACTGTGCTTTTTGTGAAATCTGACAGAAGCCATGATGTGCATCCTTGAAAATGGACTCGGTTTACCTAGTCCATCATTTTCAGTGCCCTCTGATCTGAGCAGGATTTGAACCATTTGACCTACAAGTAAAAGGATCTAGAATGCTGTAATAATGCCCCTGATCCATACAGACAGTACAGTATGCACCTATATTCACGTATGGCATAGACACTGCCATTATTACTTCTTTTTAGTGCTACTCTGGCAGACTCTTTCAGGGTTTTTATTCTCACTTTGCTAAAGCATGTGATGGCAATATTCAGCTGGATAGGGGAATATAAAGAAATACAGATACAATTTCAATGTATCTTGGCTACAGGTAAGATTTGCCTCTTTGTGGATGATACCAAAATCTGCAATAGAGTAGACACCCAGGATAGTGTGAATAACATGAAGAAAGACCTGGCGAAGCTTGATGAATGTTCTGAAATTTGGCAGGTAAAATTTAATGCTAAGAAATGCAAGGTCATGCATTTGGGCTGCATAAACCTGAGGGAACGGTACAGTTTAAGGGGTGAAACATAGAAACATGATGTCAGGTAAAGGTCAAATTGCCCATCTAGTCTGCTCATCCGCAGTAACCATTATCTGTTTCTCTCTCCGAGAGATCCCACGTGCCTATCCCAGGCCCTTTTGAATTCAGACACAGTCTCTGTCTCCACCACTTCTTCTGGGAGACTGTTCCATGCATCTACCACCCTTTCTGTATAAAAAGTATTTCCTTAGATTACTCTGGAGCCTATCACCTCTTAACTTCATCCTATGCCCTCTCATTGCAGAGTTTCCTTTCAAATTAAAGAGACTCGACTCATTCGCATTTACATTACGTAGGAATTTAAATGTCTCTATCACATCTCCCTTCTCTTATGTGCATGACAGAAGAGCGGGACTTGGGTGTGACTGTATGTGATGATCTTAAGGTGGTCAAACAGGTTGAAAAGGTGACGGCAAAAGCTAGAAAAATGCTAGGGTACATAGGCAGAGATATGGCCAGTTGGAAAAAGGAGGTATTGATGCCCTGTATAAGACTTTGTTGAGACCTCATTTAGAATATTGTGCACAATTCTGGAGGTCACACCTTCAAAAAGATATAAAAAGGATGGAGTCGGTCCTGAGGAAGGCTACTTAAATGGTGTGTGGTCTTTGTCATAACGCATATGGGGACAGACTTAAAGATCTCAATCTGTATACTTTGGAGGAAAGGCGGGAGAAGGGAGATATGATAGAGACGTTTAAATACCTACATGATGTAAATGCACATGAGTCGAGTCTCTTTTATTTGAAAGGAAGCTCTGGAATGAGAAGGCATAGGATGAAGTTAAGAGGTGATTGGTTCAGGAGTAATCTAAGGAAATACTTTTTTTTTTTAATAGAAAGGGTGGTAGATGCATGGAATAGTCTCCTGGAAGAGGTGGTGCAGACAGAGACTGTGCCTGAATTCAAGAAAACCTGGGATAGGCATGTGGTATTTCTTAGAGAGAGGAAGAGATAATGGTTACTTTGGATGGGCAGACTGGATGGGCCATTTGACATTTATCTGCCATCATGTTTTTATATATAGAATGCTATCACAACATCTAGGCAGTTACAGGGCTGGTATAATTAATTGTACCTAAATATATGCACATTTTCAGACATTTACATTAGTATTCTATAAAGAAAAGTATGCACCTACCGTTCTTTAGAACAAGATTAAAATAGGTGCTTTATTCAACATCTATACAAAGTTCCCTATTATAAAAATTGCCCTCTAGGGGAGTCATTTATTAACAGAGTACAATAATGCCATTCACATACATGCCATAGGATTTATGCTACAAAATAGATTCTGCAGCAAATAATGTATGCTAAGGACATTAGCAGAAATTAATTATTAATAAATTACTCCCTAAATTATTCATAATCTGATGCTGGGAATGCTGGACCTCTCCTTTTCTATTTTTAAAAGCACACAATCATTTCAGACTGCAAAATCTCTGTTCAAAATGAGATGAAACTCGAGTTCTAACATCAGGAAATGGGCTCATCACCTCATTTGCCTTTGTTTGCTTGAAACTATCAAATACAGCACAGATATGCCAAAAAGAAATTGCCAGGAGGGGTTGAAATCGGAGCAGCTACTGCTCCTTTCAAAAAGCTCAGTAGTCCTAAACCTTTTACTTTCTGGATACCACTGCAAGCAAAGCTTTCTCGTGAAGCTATATATTTATTTAAATTCTCCTTTGACTAAGGGCTCCTTTTACTAAGGTGCGTTAGTGTTTTTTAGCGCACGCAGGAAATTAGCGCATACTATGCTTCTAGAACTAACGCCAGCTCAATGCTGGCGTTAAGGTCTAGCATGCGTGGCAATGTAGCACGCGCTATTCCGTGCATTAAAGCCCTAGCGCACCTTAGTAAAAGGAGCCCTAAGACAAGTAGGACAGTGTCTTGCTAAAGAATAGTATGCAGATGCCGATCATGCAAACACAGAAGAAAATAGATAATTAAAACAAGGTCTGCAGAGGGTTTTCTATTTCAAAGCTGCTGAGCTTTTCTAGAAAAGCCAAGCCAATGCTAGCAGGAAAACTGATGGGCCATCCATCATTTTTGCCATAGCTCTCATTAAGCAGTTTCTATTTTTGTTACTTGCTTGTTCCAAATGAAAAGCTTAATTGAAATTTCAATTGATTTTTTTTTTGCATGCTGTAGATACACTTCCCCAAGAAGGTATATTGGATTCTACATTAGCAGCTTTTAAAAACCCAAAGATGAGTTTACCTTTTACTCTGTAAACTCATTTCTTTTGAAGTATATAATTTTCTTTTCAATTTTTCTAGGTTTTATTAAAATAAGAAGAAAAAAGGAAAATAAAAAAAGAGTAATGAGAGAGAGAGAAAGAAAAATTTGTAGCGAAGAACAAAATGGACATAAAACCCATGGAGGAAAGAGAATATAGAGGATTTATAAAAAAAAAAAAAAAAGAAAGAAGAAAATAATAATAATAAAAAAAAGAACAGAAGAAAAAGAACCCTGATATCTAACCATCTTTTTCTTCTGTGTGATGAAGCTTGGATGGATTCCTTCGACTGGAGCGCCATTTACCAAGACGCTTGAAGAAATTCTCCTCTTCATCTCGTCCATTGTCCATGCCACTTCCTGGTCCACCTTCTGACAGCTTCACTGCACTAGTGAACTTCACCTATGAAAACGAAATGATATAAGGATTTGTGAATGTTTATCAAAGCCCTGAAGAGTAGGATGACGCAATTGGCTCTACTATGCACAGTCTCAATGTATTCTTTTTCAACTCTTGCTCCAAAACTCTAGAGTGAAAAGTAAAAATAGTAAGAGGAAGTTGAGCAGAGAGGGAACTGTGTTATATAGAAGGAAGCACTGCAGGAGTGAGATAGGAAGAATGGCAAAATGAAAGGCTGAGAAAAGGTCAGGAAGACTTATGGGATCTCTGAAGACTTTTTCGGATCAAAAGGTATTAATGGAAAACAGATGGCATAGGAAGGGAAGGGAAAGGGGATGGACTTGATGTACTGCCTTTTTGTGGTTTCAATCAAAGCAGTTTATATATTACGTGTATACAAGAACTTATATTCGGGAAGCGAAAGTACAGTCATGTCTCTCCTTTGTTGAGAAAGCTTCACTGGCTTCCAGTCCACTTTAGGATTCAATTTAAATGTGCATGCATTATCTTTAAGCTTCTCTATGGAATATTTGATCCTTTAGTTCCCTTATATTGGAACCCCTTCAGATCTTGTCATTTGAGGAATTCACAGAGATATAAACTATCTTTCCCTTCTTTTAAGGGTATTAAATCTGTAGGAAAGCTTAGTCAATCTTTTGCCTTCAAGCTGGTAGAGATGTGGAATGGACTTCCTGACTCCATTAGACTGATAGGCCAGCTACAACAATTTTGTAATGCCCTGAAAATTCTGCTGTTAAATGGTTTAATTATTGTATCAAATAATTGACGATAATCCAGCTTTGAAGACTAGATTAGATTATTTTGCACCTGGGACAATGGAGGGTTAAATGACTTGCCCAGAGTCACCAAGAGCTACAGTGGGAATCGAACCCAGCTCACCAGGTTGTTGCCCTAACCACTAGGCCACTAGGAAGCAGTGAAAGGGAAAGATAAGAATGAAAAGAAGAAGAAAAAGTAAGGACAGAGGAAAAGGGTCCATTGTGGGGTGAGAAAGATAAGATATCATTCAGATAGAGAGGAAGATGCCAGGTTGGGAAGGGTATTTTTATGTATTGTACGCTGCAGGGAAAAATCATGTTGAAATGCTTTCATCAGCAAATACTGACAAGAATGCATGTCTCCTATTATTTCAATAACACAGAACTGGATACCTCATATCCTGCTACTAATTAGCATATGATAGCATGGAAGGAGTAGGGCACAGATCAAACAAGAAAACTGTCTGTATTCATCCCTTTATCTGTACGTATAACATCCTCTAAGTGTGAGAACATAACATGGTATTATGTTTAAGGAATATTATTTGAAAGTAGGCCATATTAAAGAAGAGTTAGCTGAAGTTCCTTGTGCAAAGTTTTAATGCCCAGAATTCTTCAATTTGGATGAATGTACTACTATAGTTTACAATGATGTTCCAAATGCTAGCCAAAAAATGTATGTGTGTGTGTGGGATGGGGGATGGGGGATGGAGGGATGCACTTCCTTCTCATATTTACTGTTGGCAATTGAGAAGTGTAGTTACTAAGCAGCAGTAAAATGTACTGTTTTACTGCAAGAAAATTTACCAACCAAGTCACTAACCTGCAGTAAGTTAGTGATTTAAGGTAGGCCAGACACCACTGCAAGTTTGTATTTTATATTCAATTTTGTAATGCTGCACCTGGGAACTTCATGTGTTCCTGGTCGCAGCAAAGTACAAGTGGGCCCCATTTGGGCCTGTCATCTTTTCAAAGGCTGGGCAGATGTAGGGGAAAACTACTCCTTTGCCACTGTTCCTTCTACCTAGGGTTACCAGACATTTGGATTTCCCCGGACAGCTTTACAAAACCCGGCATTTTGTCCGGGTTTTGAAAAGCTGGTGAGATTGGGGCCGGGGCTGGAGTGCATCTGCACAAGCCTAGATGCGACTCTAGCCCCAGCCCAAAGAGAAGGTTTGTGTGGGGCTGGGTTGGGGGGGGGGGGTCCAGAATGGGGCATGGCTGGGGGGCAGAACAGGGCGGGGTCATGCATTCTCTTTTACCAGATGGAAAATCTGGTAACCCTACCTCTTCCTAACACCTCACAATCCCAGTCAACTTTTGCCCTTAAAGAGCAGCCTAACCTCTAATGCACGTACTGGTCACAGCTGCCATTTTGAACTCAGAGCTGGAAAGAGTAGGGGTAACTGGATATTGCTCCTACCCCATTTCACTGGACCATAAAGGATTTGTTCAGGTAAGCTGGAGGGCCTACAGAGGATGTACAGGGGGGAACATTGGGAAGTGGGTATGCAGAGGGAGTTGACTTGGTGAATGAAGTGCCAAAGAAAGTAATTCAATAGAGGTCAAAGTACCAAAATAAGGGTGGGCTTCAGGTGAGGGATCAGGGTCTAGGGGAGTGCTTCATTAAAGATCTGGCACCTGGGCCATGAGTTAGCCAAGTGTGTGTGTGTGTGGGGGGGGGGGGGGGGAGGGGGGTGAAAGGACTTTATCAGGGAGGGCTTGCATCATGGAGGGCTGCTCATGGGGATCAGGTTCTCTACCTAAGGTATAAATGTACATTTATACATAAATATATTTCTTTTCACCTTGGAGCTCTGTCTAATGAAAGAAAGACGATCGACAGAGCTGATGTCCAGGAGATCTTCTACACCATCCGTCAGTCCAGACAGGGAAGAACGTTTCAGCCAATTTCCTATTACAGATTAGAGTAATTAGAAGAGCTGTTTGAAGACAGAAAGCTCATGCACTGACACAATCTTCATAGCTTTGGAAAGATCTGATGGCATAATAAAAAGCTCTATGGCTGTGTATGTATTTGAAATACAGCATTCAAGAACATTTTTCACAAAAATTCAGCCATCAAATCTATTGCACTTAGGAGGTAATTTTATAAATTATGTGCTAACATTAGCTTTGCATGCACATATGTATGTGTCAAACAGGGACCTAAGCAGTAGTCTGTAAATGCACACATATCCTATATTATGTATATTTAGCAGGTGGGTGTACATTTATGCACGTAACATAGAATATCATAAATTATGCATGAATCTCTGGAACTTAGGTACACACACTTACTCAAGCTCTATGGCTGGCATCAGTGCTCACCTCTACGTGTATGCATACACAAATACTCTCTTACACTAGTATTCTAGAAAGGAAAAATAGACACTTACATTGCTTTGTATAATTGGCAGCTATATTTAGGTGCACAGTTATAGAGTTGTCATCTTTTCGTTTTCTATTGAGAACCAGTGAATTAAATGTTTCGACGCTCATAAGAATTCTATGAATGTCAGAGCACTTACCTCGCCGGCCTCGGTAGGAACTTCTACTACCGTTTATTAAAAACCCAGAGTGAATATGAAATAATGCCTAATTTAAGGCGTGTATAAAAATCTCCTCCCTTAAAATAGGTATATGCTAGGAAATTGCAAAAAAAAAAAAATATATATATATATCACAGCTAAGCTATAAATCATTTTGAAATGTTGCAATCTTCACCTGAACAAAGTAAACAGTGGAGGCAATACCAAAGTGTATTCATAAAATGTATTAAACCCAGATATTATTAGACCCCTGAGACAGGCCTTTGATTGAAACACAGCCTGTGCTGGGTTTAATACAGTTTATGAATGCACGTTGGTATTGCCTCCACTGTTTGTTTGGTTTAGATCAGGGGTGTCCAACCTGCGGCCCCATGAAGTATTTTGTGCGGCCCTGTTCGAGGGCGATACAGTGTTTTCCTCTGCTGCCCCTCAGTGTTTACCATCTTGCCAGCTCCCTCCTCTGTCTTGCTGCAGCGTTTGCGCAGCCCCAGAAACATTTTTTGGGGCCAATGCGGCCCAGGGAAGAAAAAAGGTTGGACACCCCTGGTTTAGATTCTTCTGTGGAGAGTCAATTCTTACTGTTGTTTCTTTTCTTTTCTTTGCAATCTTCACCTAGAGCATACATTTGGCATTAGGCGAAAAATGTTTGATTTAACAGCTGGATTTCTACTCATTCTTTCAAATTGACTCAAAATATTCATTTAGCTCTCACAAAGTTATTCCTGTGAAGGGCAGTTCTATAACTGGGCATGAGGTATTTATTTATGTGTTTACATTTCTTATATACAGCTTCTGTTCGACGTGGTTTACAATCATTTATGTATTTAAAGTATCTCCCTATCTGTCACGGTGGGCTCACAATCTAACCTGGGGCAATGGAGTGTTAGGTGACTTGCCCAAGATCACACGGAGCAGCACAGGGATTAAACCCCCAGCCTCAGGGTGCTGAGGCAGGGGTTCTAACCACTGGGCTGCTCCTCCATTCTATTATCTAGCACTTAGGGACATCTGTGAACTATGCACTATAAATAAGCATGTAAGTGCTATAGGATGCACCTGCAAGGGAGCATACACATGGGTGGTGCATGGGAGGGACATGGGTATGTGCAGGTACAGTGTGCTTATTTGTGCACCATTGACCTAACATAAACGGTTGCATCTAAATTTAGGTCTGCCAATTTGAGTTTATGCTAGCATTCCACAATGAATCTGCATGCCTACATGCTGTTATAGAATGGGCACTACGGCCCTGAGTGCCATTATTGGTGGATGCCGATCACGTGACAGAGCTGTTTAGAGAATTGCACCTTCTGCAAAGGTAGGCACTGAATATGTAGGCCAGGGTTCTCAAGGCCTACATTTCCAGTGCCTACCTTTGATGTGAATCTCACCTCTGGAGGTGCCTACCCTTGCCTAACTTCACTTCTGTGGCGTTAGGCATGGGTAGGCACCTACCCATGCCTACAGTGATCCAACCCTGAAATTATCGTTAAGCAAGCTTAGTATATTTACATTTACTTCAGTGAAAGGTTGTGTTTACATATGTGTGTGTGTGTGTGGGGGGGGGGGTTTCCCAAAGAATTTTGGCTTACCGGGTAGCATTATGGGATAAGAATTTTGGTAAACTATTGCAGGATTTTGACTCTTACTAGGTTTTTAGAAAGGTGCTGAAGACCCACTTGTTTGATAAATTTCATAAATGAGTTTATAATCTGTTATATTTGTATAACTTTTTTATCTTTGTGAACCACTTTGAACTGTAAGGTATAGCGGTATACAAGTGTTTTTTTTTTTTAAATGTTATGTAATGTAAGGGCTCCTTTTACTAAGCCGCGTTATGGCTTTAACGCGCAGAATAGCGTACACTACATTGCCACGTGCGCTAGACCTTAACGCCAGCATTGAGCTGGTGTTAGTTCTAGAAGTGTAGCGCGTGGTAATTTTCTGTGTGCGCTAAAAATGCTAGCGCACCTTAGTAAAAGGAGCCCTAAGTGTTTTAACTATATCCAAGAAGCATGATAGCAAATTTAATAAAACAAGCAAAATACTACCTATCAGAACGATAGACAAATAATTAAGTCCAACTGTAGGTGAGTAAGACTGTGTCTTCCTCAGCCATGTCACTGTCGCTTTATGCTAGGTATTATTTAGGGACTTCTTTGTTTAACTTCTGATCTACCAGGATTAAAACTCAAAGCAGTTCACTTATTAAGAATAAATGAAACACCCATAGAGACATGATATGTAAATCCAGATATTTACCTAGGGGGAGTTTCAGTTTCTTTCGAAGAGAAATTCTGCGGGAGCGGGAGCGAGAGCGCCTCTCTGTTGTGTTCCCGGAATGAGCAGTGGTGCATTCTGACGTGTCCTGCTCCGACTGGCTGCTGGTGTCACTTGCAGCACTCTGTGACTTGAACATTTTGCGCCAGAAGTCTTTGCGTCCAAGAACTGCCCCGTGCATTTGTTCATCGCTGTGAAAGAAAAGGATGTCTGATTATTTTATGCCACGCATATTTTGTTTTAGGTGCATTTGTACTAGATGTACTGATTCAAATCTGGCTCTTGTAAACATTATAATCAAGATTCACACTGGGCACATTTCCCATTTCCCACCTGGTTAATTGTTCACTAAGGATGTTAAGAAATTTCAACAAATTTGAAAACAAAAAGAAAATTATTTATGTTTTTGTTTCATATTCAAACAGCAGTTGTATGTCCCCTATCCAATTGCCCCCCCCCCCAGCAATCAGCACTTTCTGAATAAAGAAAAATACATCTTGCTTGCAAATTATCCCTTGTACATTTGGCCTCCCTGCAACATTTTCTTCTAATGATAAAAAGGGGAATGGGTGTCTCCTATCCCTTCCTACCCTACCAATGTAGTATTTCTGATTAGTACTGGCTAAATTGAGGCCCATACTAGAGAATGCCATGAGGGCATTGCCATGTCCCCATATCCACCCCGTCCCCGAGAACTCGGTCCCCATCCCCACCCAGTCCCCGAGAGCTCAGCCCCATCTTTGCCCCATCCCTGCAAGCTCAGTCCCCGACCCTACCCCATCCCCGCATATTGTCTGGAATTCTTCAAGAAAATTTGAATCTGCAAGCAATGCATTATTAAATCTCCATACAGGTCTACTGGAATCTTGATCAGCAAACTTAAATTCAATCCAAATGCCACCATGATCAGACATAATAATTGGATCTATGGCAGCCTTTGTTACCTGCTGTACCAATTTATCTGATACAAAAACATAATCAATTTGTGAAAAAGATTTATAAACATGGGAGCAAAAAGAAAACTCCCGATCATTAAAATGGAGAATCCGCCAAATATCTTTAAGTGCACAAGATGTTACCAAATTATCTAACCCTAATGATTTTATTATTCTACTTGGTTTCTTGTCCAATAATGGATCCATCACAGCGTTAAAGTCCCCCACCATAACTATATTAGAAGCAGCCAGTGGTAGTATCAACTGTTGAAGAGCCTGGAAAAATTCAGCCTGATTTGAGTTAAGGGCATAGATATTAAGAAGTACCAAAGTATTTTCCCCTAAGCTCATGTCTACATGGACCCATCTATCTAAGGGATCAGCAGAATTCAATTTAAATGTGGCTAAGCATTTACTATTGACTAAAATAGCCACTCCAGCCTTCTTACCTACAGCAGGGGCAAACAAGCATTTACTAACCCAGCCCCCTTCCAGCTTTTTTGATTCCATGGCATTTAAGTGTGTGTCTTGAATATAATATATATCGGCGTCCTGTTTCTTTAAAAAGTTAAGTGTTTTTTTCCCTCTTAATTGGGTGATTGAGACCATTAACATTTAGTCAAAAAAATTTTGAGGACATTGTAAATGATTTTTAATAACATTCAAAGTAAATCCCTTCCTACAATAAAACACACTAATAAATAATTCCCTATACACATCCAGGACCCCACCTAACCCACACACACCCTCCCCTTCCCCTAAAATAAATCATGTAAGCTTGGATACAAATTGAATAGGCACACAAAATCACATTCCCCCACCCCTCAATTCATTTTAAACACTACATCTCCACTTTTCATTCCATAATAAATTAATCAAATTATAAGTACAGCAAAAATTACTCCAATTCATTGCAAAAAATTTATATATATAATAATAATATCCATCCCTTCTATAAATTTAAAAGCAATACCCCAACCCTAATTACCTTAAATGCCTTTATCTATAGATAATATCAATACTAAACATTAACAATTGATTCATAATAGATTAACAATAATAAGCAATATATTTGAATACGTTACTATTAATAACAATCCTCCCTGCTAACTTGTGGTCTGAGACCTAGCTAATGTAATTTTCAACCCTAATCAAATTGATCACATCTTATACTAGACCAAATCATTGCAACATACTAACAATTAATTTAATATTACCAATTTAATTATTTTAATAACATACAGTCAGATTCCTCCCACACCAAACACTATTACCAAATCCCACTATTACCAAAATCCCACTATTACCCATCCCACTATTACCAAAATCACCCAAAAATCAAAGAACTAAAGTGCATTAAGTCCTAATTAACTTTATAAGACCCATGCTAAATGTGTGTCCCCACAAAGAAACACAACCTCCTCAAATACCCATAGAGGACCCATATATAACCAAGCAGATCCCCCCAAATACATAAGAAAAAAAAAAAGAATTCTCCATAAGGGGATATGCTCTCAAGAGTCCTCTGCCTCCTCCAAAAATTTAGAATACTCTGACAACTCCTCAGCCTTTTGTTTTATTTATCTTCTCCGGTTCTGCTCCTTGCCCAGCCAAAACTGTGGGATGCCAAAGCTGCATAATAGCACTGCCATTCAGTGCTTTAGCTCAAATAGCTGCTGGGCCACACGGGGATGGGGGGGTGGGGGGGAGTTGTATCCATCCTGTTTCTTCTCCTCCTGCTACTGCTGTTCCTGCATTCTGAGTGTACAACCCTTCTCGTGGTAAAACTTGTATTTATTTTATTTTATTATCTTAATAATGGGCTTTTTTTTTAAAAGGAAATTATCCACACTTTTTTTTTAAAAAAAATCCTGCTATGCTATCTACTTTTACCACATTCTCGGGCAACAAATTTTAGAATCTAATTACACATTGAGGGCCAGATTCTACATATTACGCTGACTAGAATACCTTTTATAGAATTGTGCTTAGTGCTACTGTTTGATGCATAAATTAGGCACGGGCACTTAGATCAACTAAAACCAGGCCTAAATTCCTACACCTATGCTATATGTGCATTGGTCATATTCTATAAAAATGTACCTACCTTTCAGGAACACTTCTGATCCACCCCTGGACACACCCCGTTTCAACTTCGCACACTGCAACTGACATACTTTTTGCAGAATTGTGCTTTCCCTAGCTGTGCATGTAACCTTTAATTAGTGCCAATTAGCATCAATTACGAGGTGTTATTTGCCATGCTATGTGCACCGTTGTACGTGCACAACTTTAAGTGTCATTTATAGAATTTGGGGATGAGTGAAGAAATATTATCTCCAGTTTGTTTTAAACTTGCTACTTAGTAGCGTCATTGAGTGCTCCCTAGTGCTAGTATTATTGGAAAAAGTAAACAAGCAATTCTGCTTTATCAGTTCCTCTAACACAGGGGTGTCAAACTCAATCACATAAATGCATGATCAAATCATCCCAAATGAGCATACATATGTTCAAAATTGATCAAGTAATGTATAATTATGGTGTTACATTTAAAAAGAATTTCTGGGCATAAAACAACATTCTACTGTAGAATTTCTACATAAGATACATGCACCTAAACTTACAATCATCCTGTTCCTGTATACACATGTGTCCAACCTAGTCCGAGGGCAGGATTTAAGCAGGGTTTGCAGTTAAGCAAGTATTTTATAATATGCACATATAGGCATGTAAAATAAAAAGGTAGATTTGCATATGCTTCAGAGGACATGTAAATGTGTATATGCATATATCACACAGCATAATTATAAAAATGTATATGTTACTTTATCCTTTTGTAACTGGTTTAAATTGTGCACACAACAACTGTACCACATAAGTGTAGTGATCCCTTAATAAATTACTTTGTCCGAGTCCATCTACCTAGAAAGAACTCCACAAAATCTTTTATAATGAGGTCTCTAAGCTCTAAGGGGCAGTGAAGATTTCAGATGATTACGGTAGATATTACAAAAACACACCAGAAACACAGTTCTGCCTATCACTATATAATTAATGTAATCGAATACCATGGTACTATAAGATGTTTTCTAGGGTCTGCAGTACAGCTTGCATCACACCCCTTTTAATCAGCTATCACTGGCGTCTCTCCCCTTTTGAATTAAATTCAAGCACCTGTTACTGACTCATTATGCCCTCCATACCATATTCTAATGACAATCTGTTTATCTCTCATAACCTTTCCAGACCCATTCAGTCTTCTCAGAGTAACCTTCCTGGCCCTATGACCAGGAAGTGATTTCAGAGGAGAGCTAGGCCAGCACGAGCAGCAGGCTGGAGAAGTTGCTTGCATTGGCATAGATTTCAAGAGGAATGGGAAGGTGGAAAGGGAGGGTGTGAGCGTGGCATGGGAGGGTGGAGAGCTGCTGGTGCCCCCACAAGACGGCGCCTGGAGCGGTCTGCCCCTCCAATCCCCTTACTACATCACTGATGGCAATGATGTCAAACATCTCAATCATAGCAGGGACTCCTATAAGTAGCTACCTATAGTTAAGTGGCAAGGAAGCAAGCAAGTTCTGGTATTCTAATCATTTATATGTCTATGTAAATGTCTATATGTCTATGTCTATGTTTATATATATGTCTATGTTAATGTAAATGTATATGTATATGTCTATGTACATACATACAATTACATTACATTACATTAGTGACTTCTATTCCGCCCGTACCTTGCAGTTCTAGGCGGATTACAAAAGAAGCTGACTGGAAAATTACAATTTAGGAAATTATAGGATTACAAAAAGATAACTAGACATTTCCAGGAGATTTACAATTTATGGAGCTGCTTATATGGTTGAGACTTTGAAGAGAAAGATTGCAAGAGAGGAAGAGATTTTGAGGGGGAATTTACAGGGGAGGGGAGGACAAGGGGAAGAGTTAAGATATCTGGATAAATTTTTTGAATAGCAGGGTTTTGATTTCTTTTCGAAATGATTTGAAGTCGCTCGTTATTGTCAGCAAGTTGGAGATGGAGCGGCCAAGTTTCGCTGCTTGCGTCGCTAGTAGGTTGTCAAACATCTTCATGCAATGCAAAGATAATCCTATAAGATCATCCCTTAAAAATCTCTCACTAGAGTCTTAAACTTTTATGGGCCCTCAGAGATGCCACCATTATACTCAATTATAGTTTCACAGTACAGTAAAACCTTGGTTTGCGAGCATAATTCGTTCCAGAAGCATGCTTGTAATCCAAAGCACTCATATATCAAAGCAAATTTCCCCATATGGAATAATGGAAGCTCAGATGATTCGTTCCACAACCCAAAAACTTTAATGCAAAATACTATATGTACTTGTATTGCGAGACCTCGCTCAGTTAGAACAGTCACTACACTCCTGCAGCATCAGAGAGAGAAGAACCATCGGCTCAGTTGTGACGTGTGTATACGGTATGTACTTGTATTGCAAGATCTTGCTTGTATATCAAGTTAAAATTTAATATTATATTTTGCTTGTCTTGCAAAACACTTGCAAACCAAGTTACTTGCAACCCAAGGTTTTACTGTATATGGCTTTATGTATCAAGTCCTCATCGGGTCCAATATTTACCAGTGCTATAAATAAAGTGAATGAAGTGAATCAGCATTTCTCAAAGATGTTTGAAATATTAAAGTACTTAGCTTTAGTTAATGTGGTCAGATTCACAGGGACTAATCAACTAACATGTTTCACCCTGGGTTTTTTTTTTCAAGGCTATTATCCCTTCATGCGGCTATTGCCCATATATCGACCACTCAGTGCATATATTTGCACCGGTTTTTAGTATATGCACTGAGTGGTCGATATATGGGCAATAGCCGCACGAAGGGATAATAGCCTTGAAAAAAAAAAACCCAGGGTGAAACATGTGAGCTGATTAGTCCCTGTGAATCTGACCACGTTAACTAAAGCTAAGTACTTTAATATTTCAAACATCTTTGAGAAATGCTGATTCACTTCATTTACTTTATTTATAACACTGGTAAATATTGGACCCGATGAGGATCTGATGCATAAAGCCATATACAGTAAAACCTTGGATTGCAAGTAACTTGGTTTGCAAGTGTTTTGCAAGACAAGCAAAATATTTTATTAAATTTTAACTTGATATACAAGCAATGTCTTCCAATACAAGTATATACCATATACACACGTCACAACTGAGCCGATGGTTCTTCTCTCTCTGACGCTGCAGGAGTGTAGTGACTGTTCTAACTGAGCGAGGTCTCGCAATACAAGTACATATAGTATTTTGCATTAAAGTTTTTGGGTAGTGGAATGAATCATCTGAGCTTCCATTATTTCATATGGGGAAATTTGCTTTGATATATGAGTGCTTTGGATTACAAGCATGCTTCTGGAACAAATTATGCTCGCAAACCAAGGTTTTACTGTACTGTGAAACTATAATTGAGTATAATGGTGGCATCTCTGAGGGCCCATATAAGTTTAAGACTCTAGTGAGAGATTTTTAAGGGATGATCTTATAGGATTATCTTTGCATTGCATGAATCATCACTCTCCTAGTAATATCATTGAATAAGCACGCTGTTAGAGATTTTTTTATGTAAATACATACATACAGCATAAATAATCTGGCTATGTGCTATTCTGTAAATATGTTTATATCTTTGACAGTATCCCACTATTATCACAGCTATAAAATGATAAATAATTAAATAATTAAACAAGTAATTATATGATGTAAAGTGCTCAGACCCTTCAACCAATATAGAATAGTAATAACACTAAACCATGGCTGCCGTTGGGACCATCATTGCCTTTTCTGCCCCATTGCCTTCCCATATGAATCTTACTCCTCCACGTTCAATGTTATAACAAAAAAAAAAGAAAGATAAGAATAAACAGACTCATCTTCACTCCTGCTGGGAAGGCTTGTTGAAAACACTGTCGACTGCCATGGACTGAATGAAAGTGCTAGTGCTTGTGAATAAATGCAGCAAAAGCCATCAAGGAAATGGTTTGAAGGGAGATCCGGGAAACTACTTACCGGTAAGTCTGACCTCGGTACCGGGAAAGATGGTAGAGGCGTTGATAAAGGACCGCATCATTGATCATCTTGATGGACACGGTCTGATGAGGACCAGCCAGCATGGTTTCAGCAAAGGCAGATCTTGTTTGACGAACTTGCTGCACTTCTTTGAGGGAGTAAACAGGTAGATAGACAAGGGCGACCCGGTCAACATTATATTTTTGGATTTTCAGAAGGCGTTCGACAAGGTTCCACATGAACGACTACTTCGGAAAATTGCGAGCCATGGAATCGAGGGTGAAATACTCACGTGGATTAAAAACTGGCTGGAGCATAGGAAACAGAGAGAGTGTGTGTGTGTGGGGGGGGGGGGAGGGGGGTAAATGGACAATACTCAGACTGGAAGAGCATCACCAGTGGGGTGCCGCAAGGCTCGGTGCTTGGACCCGTGCTCTTCAACATCTTTATAAATGATCTGGACATTGGTACGATGAGTGAGGTGATTAAATTTGTGGACGATACGAAGTTATTCAGAGTAGTGAAGACACTGAGGGATTGCGAAGATCTGCAACGTGACATAATCAAGCTCGAGAAATGGGCATCGACATGGCAAATGAGGTTCAACGTGGATAAGTATAAAGTGATGCATGTAACAAAAATCTTATGCACAAATACAGGATGTCTGGAGCGGTACTTGGAGAGACCTCCCAGGAAAGAGGCTTGGGAGTTCTGATCGACAAATCAATGAAGCCGTCCGCTGAATGCATGGCGGCAGTGAAAAGGGCTAACAGAATACTAGGAATGATTAAGAAAGGGATCACGAACAGATCGGAGAAGGCTATCATGCCGTTGTACCAGGCCATGGTGCGCCCTCACCTGGAGTACTGCGTCCAGCACTGGTTGCCATAAATGAAGAAGGACACAGTACTACTCAAAAGGGTCCAGAAAAGAGTGACTAAAATGGTTAAGTGGCTGGAGGAACTGGGCCTCTTCTCCCTTGAAAAGAGGAGACTGAGAAGGGACATGATCGAAACATTCAAAATACTGAAGGGAATAGACTTAACAGATAAAGACAGATTGTTCACCCTCTCCAAGGTAGGGAGAATGAGAGGGCACTCTCTAAAGGTGAAAGGGGATAGATTCCGTACAAACATAAGGAAGTTCTTCTTCACCCAGAGAGTGGTAGAAAACTGGAACGCTCTTCTGGAGTCTGTTATAGGGGAAAACACCCTCTAGAGATTCAAGACAATGTTGGACAAGTTCCTGCTAAACTGGAAAGTACACCGGTGAGGCTGGTCTTTGACCTTGGGGGCCGCCACATGAGCGGACTGCTGGACACAATGGACCCAGCAGCGGCAATTCTTATGTTCTTATATTCTTATGTTCTTATCACTGTTCTATATTGGTTAAAGGGTCTGAGAACTTTACATCATATAATTAATTGTTTATTTGTTTATTTATTTATTATTTTATAGCTGTGATAATAGTGGGATATCGTTATTTTATTACAGAATTAGTTCATATCTCCCTAGCAGAGTATATCTTTGGCAGCACATATTTTGTAGCTGGGTATTCACATGGGCGAAACATGGTCAGGGTGCACACTTATATATATAACTTATACAATATAGTAAATTATGTGCATATTTCCTGAATCTAGGAATGAGCATTTTCACCAACTCTATAGCAAGTGCCTGAATGCATGTATGAGGGCGATTTGTAAAGTTCATTTAAAAATCAAATTAAACAAATATTTTTTTTTAATTTGATAAAACCATATTTTTCTGATGAGATGGAAAAACTGGAAGATCACTGGACTACAACATACCACATCCAACCCACTTTAAAACTCCTGGGAGTGCTAATAGACAAAGGCTGTACAATGCAGCCACAAATCAACAATACAATAAAAAAAAAATCATTCGCAGTCATGAGAAACCTGAGGCAAATCAGAAAATTCTTCGACAGAAAACAATTCCAACTCTTGGTACAATCCCTAATCCTAGGTCTAATAGACTACCGCAACATATTATATCTCCCATGCACAGCAACCATGATAAAACAATTACAAACAATACAAAACACAGCCCTAAGACTGGTCTACTCACTGAAGAAATATGACCACATCACAGAGACATACCACGACTCACATTGGCTCCCAATACAAGCGAGAATATACTTCAAATTTTACTGCCTACTATTTAAAGCAATAAACGGAGACAGCCCAGCCTATTGGAACAATCGACTAATTCAATCCACCTCAACCAGACATAGGAGAACCCATGCACCATTCACACACCCTCCAACCAAAAACGTCAAAAGAAAAAAAACTGTACGACAACCTCCTAGCCACTCGAGCTGCAAAACTCGACCCACAACTCTACAACCTATTGACCACAACCACAGACTACAAAACCTTCAAAAAAGAAATAAAAACCCTTCTTTTCATAAAACACATAAAACCGAACTAACATCGGCATCACCTGCAACTACTACATATGAACTTCTTATATCATGTCAACTCCTTAACAACTCAAAGAAATGTACAAACTACTCCCTAAACACTTCTAATATCCAGACAAACCATTTGTAATCCGACTTGAACCGCAAGATAATGGCGGAATAGAAATCCCTAATGTAATGTAATGTATAGCTCTCGATGGAGACTATGGGGTCCTTTTATTAAGCCAATTTAGCGCGCGCTAAATGCTAATATGTCCATTATATTCTATGGATATGCTAGCATTTAGCACATGTTAATATTTAGTGTGCACTAAATCAACTAGCGTGCCCTATGTTGAGAAACATAACAGTTTATTAAATAAAAATATTTGTTTAGCTTGATTTTTTACCGAACCTTTCAAACCATCCTTATGTATGGTCTTCTAGTCTTCTATAAAGGAAACCACTGTCCTATATAGAATAGGTTCCAAATAGGTGCCCTCTAGGATCTTATATTTAGGCACTCCTTTATAGAATTGCCTTCTTTGTTATTATTGGAATTAAATATAAATTAAAAAGCAGTGGGCTGAGAACTTGGGGAAGTGGATTTGATTCCCACTGCAGTAACTTGTGACCCCAGGCAAGTCATTTAACCAAGATAATATACAAAAAATAACTGCTCTTCTGCTGCTAAAGAGAGGATACAGAATCACACACGCCCACTCAAACTCAGAAGTGGAGAAAAGGACCTCACTAATGCTCCAAAGGAGCTATCACCATGCTGCGAATGCCAGACTAACCAGGTATAGGCTAATAAAGCAGGTATACACCGGTCACAGGTCAGAAAAAACTTCACTTGCTAAGGCAGTATTCAAATCCTCACATATAGCAGGTTGCAGAGTAATACGTCCACAGGGACCAGGAGGACACAGTCATACAAAAACAGCTGTTTACAAAAAAATGACCACTTATCTCATGCGGTTCAAACCGTGTCCATATAAAGCAGGTCCCAGCTGAAAAGTTCAAGTTCTAGTAGAGGGATGATTATACATCATTTGTATTCCTCTATTTAAAATCCTAGATTTATCTAGATGTATCAGATCATGAGATCTTAAATGTATTATGTGTGTATGGCTTGATTGGAAAATTAGACAATTATACATCATGTTCTTAAGAAGGACAGGATTATTTAAAATCAGGACTGACCTGTATAAAGGTCATATGGCCACATTTTTTGGACAATGGATCTGACAGTACCACAGAAAAGATGGCATATCAGGGGAGGAGTCAAGTCTGTTTTCATCTAGGTTCCAATGGAAAGGTGAAAGATTATGCCAGCACATTATTCTATCATCCAACCGATGCTACTTCATAATGGCCTTTGATGTAGGGCATGAAAAGAAAATACAAGTTGTAAAAAGCATGCTAGATGTATGACAGAAAAGTTGTTTTCCTTTCCATGGAGTAAGTGAAAGTTGGCATGGGTGACTCAATAAAATTTATCAAGAATTATAATTTTGCACCATTTGAATGAAAATCCCATTGTTTACATATCTTTTACTTTTGATCTCCATGTTGAACTTGCATTTAATAGTTGCAATTTAATAGGCAGATCCATTTAAAAGTTGCCAAGTATGGATGAATGACATAATTGTAATTGCTCATGGAAGTTCAATCAAAGGTATGGCTATTTAAAGCTAAATTACTGCAAAATTTGTATTGAAGGCATTGAAAAATTGTCAACCTAGAGGTTCATAAATGAGGTACATCTTGCAAATATCATACTGCAGTTATAATGGGCTGGTGTCTGACTGTCATAAATAATCAAATGAAGAGAGCTAAAAGTATATAAACGTTTTCTCCTGAGACTCTCGTCCTTGAATTATGAGCGAGTTGAGAGGTACATATATTAGAACATTAAATCAGAGGTTTGCAATAGTAATAGCGATATTAGAATTTTAATTATCTAGTTTGGATGTACCATTGAACCATAGCAGTATAAGAGCATATCTCTTATAAAGTAAATCTGAATAGGATGAATGCAGCACCTAAAATCAACCTTTCATTAAATTACTATTTGGTGCTACAAACATGAGGAGAATACAGGATTAGGACTAAAAAACTATCTACTTACTGCTCTGGAGTCTGCGGGGTGCGACTGGTGATGTAAGTACGGAACTCATCAGGGGCAGATGATACGTGGCCTTTATCGGTAACACTTCCCACCTCTCGTCTGAGCACAGAATTCAGTCAATCAAATAAAATAGAAGTTAACAAATGGTCTCACTTTACTATGTGCTTAATCTCAATAGCAACAATTATCCCTTACATCAAAATATGCTTGTACGGTAAGCTGTTCTATTTAGCCTAATAAGAAGGCATTTAATTATGATCTGTGTAACTTCTGATTGGGAATCAGGAGCTCCTGCTTTGATTCTACCAGGAACAGAGGCAAGTTGTTACTTTATCTGTCTTTGCCCCAAGTTGGCCAACTTCAATCAGGCAAAAATATATATTATCTCTCTGTCTCTTGAATACAAGACTAAGAGGTCAAGTCAAGTTTGAAAGTGTTACTGTTAAACCCACTCTAAAGATATTAGCTGATAAGAGTATGTTTCTGATTTGCTATGACTGTAAATTGGGTTTGGAAAAATTGATTAAATAGGCCACCAAATGCAAATATTATTACTTAGAGTAATAATAATGATCATAATTTATTAGTAAAAACCTGTTAGGTTTACCCTGAGTACAAAGAGTGAGTTTGCTAGGCTCTCTTTATCTTTTTGCATGGTAATATATAAACAGGTTGATTAGTAGAAAGAAAATGAATTCTAATGTTGCCTTCACAGTTAACACACAAAAAAGCAATCTACAGTACATATAAACTTGGAAGGCACACACAATACATACAAATATTAAAAGAACTTGATTCAGAGACAATTTGATATATGGCAACACGTGATGCAATTTAAAGTGTGTGGGGAGGGACTTTACAATGGTTTAACTCTTTCCTATCAAATAGATCATGAGAGCTCTTCTTATTACCCAGCCCTTCATGGTACCACAAGAAGCCTTACTCTTGCTCCGTCCTTTTTAGCTTCTATCTATTGCCACTTGGAATATGGTTTCAGATATGTGCTGATGATATACAGCTGTATATCTTTGGGTCAGGATAGCTTGACTATCTGCTTGCAAGTTATTAAGGATTGGATGACGGTAAATAAGCTTAAATTAAATCCTATGGAGACCAAGATCATTTAGGTCCATCATGATTCCTGTACTTTAGTATACTCTGTACTGTGGAAATATAAAATATTCCAAATTTAGAGAGTAAACTGGATGGAGATTTACCCATGGAGCATCAAGTTTCAAATGTAGTTAAGGTAGGCAGCTACATAAAATTTGCATAAAACTTTGCAGCAATTGTCATTCAGCTATTTTATCTCAGTAGAATTACTGTAAAGCTCTTTATTTTGGCTTAACATCAAAGCATATGGGGCATTTACAGCATATCCAGAATGCTGTCTGTTATTAGTATCAGCATAACTAAGGAATCATGTTATTCCCATCATTACATTTTCTCCATTGGCTGTCTGTAGAACAGAGTCCAGTTGAAGGCATTATTGTTTATCTTTAAATGTCTATACCTTTCTGTGCCCAGATATTTCAGGTGGTTTGCAGTGTTACTTTCCAACTCGTCTGGTGAATACAGTTTGACTTTAATTTTTCTGAGATATATTTCTGAGATATCATTTCTTTTTCTTTGAAAAAACTCTGGCACAGTGAAATTTAATATGACTTGTAGACAGCCAAGCTAATCAGCTAGTCAAACTAATTGGGGGAGGAAGGATGTTTGTGCTCTGAAATGCAGAGGCACTGATCCTTGGAAGAAATAAGGTTACCAGATTAGCCTCGAGAGAATGCTACAATAAACAGGCACCTTATTCTTTCATGTCTCTTTGAAGTTAAACTCCCTTTCCTATCAGCCTTTTTCTTAAACTATCCTATACTCTTTAAACTGCAATAAATAGTTACCTAGGGGCCTCTTTTCCTGCCTCCCTTAGGTACACCTCATTCCTTCTCCTATATGTTCTTTATTCTATGTTTCTCTAATGCACATCACATAGGGGTCATGGTAAGTACAAAAAAGCTACCTGTGACCTAGATAGATATGCATAGCAACCTCCTTCACTGCCCACTACTCTGTCCATGATTCACTACTCGCCAATTAAAAGGGATAATTTTCTTTTTGTTACTTCCAAGGAACATGACACAATCCAGATGGGCAAAGAAACATGAAAACAAACAAAAGAATGTTTATTGCTTGACCCTAGGTTATCAGAACTAATGAATATGCATTTCCCTATTCTGTACATGTTACTGAACAACCTATAAAATTTGGGCTCTAAGTCCAGCAGGTGGGCTTTGTCTTCATTAGTCTGAGGGCATTACTCTGCCAGGAATACAAACCCCATTTTTTGTCTTTGTGACTTTACTAGTCTAAACCTGTCTTATATACAGTAGTAGTGTATGTGTTTTAATGTGAAGAATGTTTAATGTTGGTTTTTATTATGTATGCTTGCTATGGTACCCGCTTAGGTTTTAAGCAGACTATACAAGTTTTTAAAATAAAATTTTGTGTGTGAGAGTTGTGGCTATAAGATTATTGTTTATTCCTATTTTTTGTATAACTTTCTATTAGTATATGAGAGTATAAGCTAACTGGAATAAAAAGAGAATTGTATCTGTGCTCAGGTATGGTGTGAATGAATTTCTTTGGTAGTATTTATGACTAAGATAAGTGTGTGGGACAAAATATAACTCTAAGACCCTTTCGGCCTAATTCTGCAAACGTCTCACAGCCAATCGGGACATTGATGCGTGATTGACAAGCGATCGGCGGTCGCCTCGTAGGCGGCTGCCGAGATCAGTGGCATAAAGAGAATCAGGTCCTTTGAGTCCGTCGGAGTTTGTCTGAGGCCCTGCAGTCTTCACTCCCAGTATCAATGGCTTTTGTTTGTATTCCATACAATTCAATTTGTCCAGGCTTCAGCTATGGTTTTCTCTTTTTTTTCCTCCTCATATTTATGCAATAAATTACCATCGGTAATGTACTTAATTGATGAACAAATTTATGAGGGCATCCAAAACATCTCTAGTTCCATAAATTTTGGCTTGTTTTTAAAGTTCAAGGCAAGAAGCAATCTGATTGTATTATGAAATTGGTACTATAATATCTCTATGCTATTTCACAGTGATTTATATTAAGATGCTGTTATTGTATCTTTTCTGTTTGTTATGCATATTACATTTATGCATGATTCTAAGTAATTTGCCCTGAGTATTTTAAAAAGAGCAGGTTAAATATGAGATATCTATAGTCTTATAAAGCAGGGGTGTCCAACCTTTTGGCTTCTCTGGGCCACATTGGTCAAAAAAAATGTTTCTGGGGCTGCACAAATATGCAAACGCTGCAGCAAGACAGAGGAGGGAGCCTGCAAGACGGTAAACACCCGGGGGCAGCAGAGGAAAACACTGCATCGCCCTCGACCGGGGCCGCACAAAATACTTCACTGGGCCGCAGTTGGACACCCCTGTTATAAAGGGATCTATACAGCTAGGTTGATGTAAGGCATCATTGTCAGTGAGACTGAGCAGATATACTTGGGGCACAGGCCTTCTCAGAATACAATTTATGTCAAGTGTATTTCCTTCTGTGTTACACAGCAGTCTTTGTACCTCATCACGTTTTCATCTGCTTTCATCCTTTTAAAAATTTCCAGCAACTCATGCCCTCATTTACAAGACTGTCAATTTGTCTTTCGGTAGGGTTCTTAATTGCAACAAGGCACAAGTTGGTCAAATTTAAGACATATTATAAAAGGCAGTTAAAGGAAAACATTGTTAAACTCTGTCTAGGATATAAAAAAAATATAGATGTGGTGTGTTTTCCAGTAAAGATATAGGGTTCCTTTTATTAAGTTGCTCTAGCGTTTTTAGCGTGCGCTACGTGCCCAAAACTAACGCCAGCTCAATGGCGGCGTTAGTGTCTAGCAGGCACGTCAATGCAGCGTGCGCTAAGCGTGTGCTAAGACCGTTAGCGCAGCTTAGTAAGAGGAGCCCATAGAATCTGCAGGGGGTGCAGATTGTTGTCACTGAAAAAGGCTCCAAATTTGCACCCTCCCCACGATACCTTTACCACTGTTACTGGCCCCCTTGCACCATTTGGTATGGAGAACTTGAGCTACAAAGATCACCTCAGAAAACTGGGATTATTCACCCTGGAGAAGAAAAGACTGAGAGGGGATCTGATAGAGACTTTTAAAACACTAAAAGGAATCGATAAAATGGAGCAAGCTCACTCACCAGCAGGGGGAAAGGATGGTGAGCAAGTAACAACGTTATTCACATTGTCAAATGTGACTCGGACAAGAGGTCATGGCCTGAAGCTGAGAGGGGACACGGCCAGGACAAATGTCAGAAAGTTCTGCTTCACACAGCGAGTGGTGAATGCCTGGAATGCTCTCCAGGAAGAGATGATGGAGGAAACCAGCATTCTAGGATTTAAGGGAAAATTGGACGCACATCTTCTTGCAGGACATATTGAGGGATACGAGTGAATAAGGTACATTTCATCACGCGCTAACCCCCGCGGCAAGCCAAAAAACTAAGGCCTCGTCAATGGAGGCGTTAGCGACTAGCGCGGCAGGCGGTTGAACGCGCGGTATTCCGCACGTTAACCGCCTACCGCACCTTGATAAAAGGAGCCTTAAGTGACTTGCTCAGAGTCACAAGGAGCTGCAGCAGAATCAAACCAATTTCCCTGGGGTTCTTAGACCACTGCACTAATATTCAAACAATAGTACACATTATAGCAGGGGTAGGGAACTCCGGTCCTCGAGAGCCGTATTCCAGTCGGGTTTTCTGGATTTCCCCAATGAATATGCATGAGATCTATTTGCATGCACTGCTTTCAATGCATATTCATTGGGGAAATCCGGAAAACCCAACTGGAATACGTCTCTCGAGGACCGGAGTTCGCTACCCTGGCATTATAGCATAGTATGCTACCCATAATGTCAACATAATACATATTAAAACATCTTAATAGAAATGGGGACAAGTGGAGGTGAGAAATCTAGACAGATAAGATAGAGTAACTTTGAAGTCAACATTTTAAACCTCAAACAATATAACACTTGCAATTTTTATTTTCCTGTCATCAATACATACATAAACCGCTTGGATCTTTTTTTAGGCTGTTATGCAGTATATAAAGTTTTAAATAAACAATAGTGAACTATTATTCAATAATGCATACTATCAATAGGCACATTATTGAACAATAGTTAATTCTGGCCTGGGTGGAGTGTGCCAGGGCTAAAATTTTAATTTAATTATTTACATCCTGCTTCTATCCTCATAGGGGTTCAGGGCAATGTGCAAATATTATAAAAATATTATAGATGACTAAATAATAATCTTTTTCTAGCACAGCAAAATTCCTAAATATCCCAAAAGGTAAAACCAATGCAAGAGCTGAAATTATCCTACGAATACAATAATTTCATGATTTCATCCTTGGTACAACAATTTCAGTAAGCTTCAGAAAATCATTCATCATCTTAAATTCGTCTGGTCTAACTACTGGTTAAATAACCAAGTTTTAATAGATTTTTTGCATTTAAAATATTATCCTCTAGTTAAAGACCTTAAGGTGATTTATTCTATAACCTGGGGCAAGGGTGTATACCTTTAAATGAATTATTTCTAACTGTATTTAGGGCTTCTTTTACAAAGCCACGGCAGTGCTCCTCCTGTGGCAGCACTTCTCTCATGGCAAAAGCACCAAAGCCCATTCAATTTTTATGGACTTCGGTGCATTTGCTGCAGGAGAAGTGCTACCACGGCTTTGTAAAAAGGGCCCTTAACTTCCCTTCTTTGGGAGAAAAAAACTCAACTAGAATATTCTTCACCAATCACAATGCCTGTTTTGGGCCACACACTTTCATCAACTTGGTACCATGACCCTAAATTATTTTGTGAGTAATAGTCAAAAGCTTACATTTTAAATGAAATACCGTATTTTCACGTAGATAACGCGCACCCGTGTATAAAGCGCACACGAGTATAGCGCGCGGAAAACACAAATTTATGTACAGAAATTTTTATATACCGTGCACACCCGTATACCGCGCATGCTGCCCGACTCTCCCGTCGCCGCCCGACTCTCCTTTCACCCGCCCCGACTCTCCTCTGGCCACCCCGACTCTCCTTTTGCCCGCCCTGACTTTCCTCACCCCCTTGAAGTCCTGTCCCCACCCTGAAAGCCTGATGCCCCCCCCCGACGTCCGATTCACTCCCCACGCAGGACCGCTCACACCCCCACCCGAAGGACCGATCGCACGCACTCCCACCCGCACCCACACCCGCACCCCTACCCTGAAGGACCGTTCGCACCCCCACAGTCTCCCGACCCCCCCCCCCCCATCATGTAGAAGCTCCTACCGGTGTCGTGCTGCTTTCTCTTGGTGGTCCCGGCCCTTCCGTGAGCCCTGCGCCTGCGCTGCTTCCTCTTCCAGCGGTTCGCCTTTTCTCTAACGTCAAGCCCTCTTGCCCCGCCGACTCCCCGACTCCCCGACACGATCGGGGCAAGAGGGAGCTCAAGCCCTCTTGCCCCATCCAACCGCGGCACCCCCGACATGATCGGGGCAAGAGGGATCTCAAGCCCTCTTGCCCCAGCCAACCGCGGCACCACCAACACGATCGGGGCAAGAGGAAGCTCAAGCCCTCTTCCCCCCCGACTCCCCGACACGATCGTGGCAAAAGGGAGCCCAAGCCCTCTTGCCCCGCCAACTCCCCAACTCCCCGACAATATTGGGCCAGGAGGGAGCCCAAGCCCTCCTGGCTCTGGCGACCCCCCCCCCGCTAGTTGTTCGGGCCAGGAGGGAGCCCAAGTCCTCCTGGCCCTGGCGACCCCCATCCGCTAGTTGTTTGGGCCAGGAGGGAGCCCAAACCCTCCTGGCCACGGCGACCCCCTACCCCCACCCCGCACTACATTACGGGTAGGAGGGATCTCAGGCCCTCCTGCCCTCGACGCAAACCCCCCTCCCCCCAACGACCGCACCCCCCAAGAACCTCCGATCGCCCCCCCAGCCGACCCGCGACCCCCCTGGCCGACCCCCACGACACCCCCACCCCCCTTCTCCGTACCTTTGTGTAGTTGGCCAGACAGACGGGAGCCAAATCCGCCTGTCCGGCAGGCAGCCAACGACGGAATGAGGCCGGATTGGCCCATCCGTCCCAAAGCTCCGCCTACTGGTGGGGCCTAAGGCACCTGGGCCAATCAGAATAGGCCCGGGAGCCTTAGGTCCCTCCTGGGGGCAGGGCCTGAGGCACATGGGCCCAACCCGACCATGTGCCCAAGGCCCCGCCCCCAGGAGGGACCTTAAGGCTCCCGGGCCTATTCTGATTAGCCCTGGCGCCTTAGGCCCCACCAGTAGGCGGAGCTTTGGGATGGATGGGCCAATCCAGCCTCATTCTGTCGTTGGCTGCCTGCCGGACAGGCGGGTTTGGCTCCCGTCTGTCCGGCCAACTACACAAAGGTACGGGGAAGGGGGGGCGCAGGGCTCACAGAAGGGCCGGGACCACCAAGAGGAAGCAGCAGGACACCGGTAGGAGCTTCTACATGATACGGGGGGGGGTCGGGAGGCTGTGGGGGTGCGAGCGGTCCTTCAGGGTGGGGGTGCGGGTGCGGGTGGGAGTGCGGGTGCGTGCAAGCATTCCTTCTGGGTGGGGGTGCGAGCGGTCCTGCAGGGGGGTGAATCGGATGTCGGGGGGGAACTATGTAAAAAAAAATTTGTACAACGCGCTCACGCGTATAACGCGCAAGGTTATGCACGGTTTGTAAAATCATGTATAACGTGCGCGTTATATGCGTGAAAATACGGTAATATTGGCAACCAATGCAGATCTTTAAACAGTAGAGATGCTCTCTTCCATTTATGGACCCCTCCCCCAAATCAGTTTTACTGCAGTGTTAAGTATCATTTGTAATGTTTATGTTTATGAGGGGCTGTTGAAAAGTTCTCAGCTCAATTAAGAGAATGATGTGGAGCCATGAAACTTACAAGTTATTCCACACTTTTCTTGTTACCTTTTGTTTCAATGATATGAAATGAAACGAAAAGTGTCAAGAAAAGTGTGGAAAAATTGTAAGTTTCATGGTTTTAAATCATTTTCTTCTTGGTTGAGCTGAGACCTTTTCAGTAGCCCCTTGTTTTATAAGACATAATATACCACTTTTCATAGTATACAGTATATCATAGTTGTTTACAATCCTATTAAATAAAAGAAACAAGAAAGTGATTGAGAGAGGAAGAAAAGGCTAACAATAATGTCCACCTAACTTCATCCACAGACTTCAGTTCCCATTGCACCCTGGGAAAGAAAGCCTTAATACTCTCTTGAATTTAGATAGAGATGTTTCATGTTGAAGATCTTTTAGGATTGAATTTCATATCAGAAGGATAAGAATATAAAAGCCAAGTCATGTATTAGTTACAAGTACTCAAGAAGTATCATAAGTAAGTTTTCATTACATAAACACAGAAGATGAGGGCCTGGTGAATTAGTACATTAAAGAAGGAAGCAGGCTGACTTTTCTACTTTGCCTTAACTGTCATATCCAATATCTTAAATTTTATTCTATAAGTTATGAGCAGCCAGTGATATCCTACAAACAGTAGAATAACATGATTATCCATAGGGCCTGCATTATGAAAAAGATTTAGGGCAGGATTCTGGACTAATAGCAATCTTTTGAGATCAGCTTGCCATACTTGATTATAGAGAGAATTACAGTAGTCTAGACTAGAGAGTGATGCGGGGACAAATTCATTCATGTCCCTGCATTGTCATTCCCATCTCCTCCCCATCCCTCACATGAAGTGTATATTTCATTCCCATCCCCGCAGTCTTAATTTTCTTCCCTGCGTCTCACTCCTCAAAACAGAAATTTGACAAGCTTAAGGCATTGCAAATAAATATTTTGTGGTAAATTCTGTATAGGATGCTGGTTTCTGAAGCCGCCTAAGAAGTATCTGAGAATCGCACACCGGCGTCCTCTACGGAATCATGTCTGCCCTAAGGGACAGACATTCAACCCAACCTAACTAGCCAGATTCTTTAATCGGTGCCAATATCACAGGTGCTGGTTATAAAATCGCGCCTGATCCCTTCCCATCAGCTGATCACACCAAGGGAATTTCCCTGGAGGGATGGAGGGTACCCACTCCCTCTCGCTGCCACCCCTGACCCCCCCCAACACTGTCCACAGCAGGATGGATGCCAACTCCCTCTCACCGTGAGCAAGGGACATCGACGCCTCTTGAAAGCTCAAGGTTTGAAAAATAATAAAACATGCAAAATGACACCAGCGCAAGATTTTAAAAATTATAATTAAGATTTATTGAGTTATTGTTTCTATTTTTCCATTATGAAATTCAAAAGAATAAAGCATAATTGCTTGCATTAACAGTTGCGCTAATGGGAGATTGTTATAGTTGCCAAATGCTGGCCTTCTGATAACAAGCTCACCTCAGGATCTCATGACCCTCTATTATATACTTTTGGCTCAGTGACATCATCAGTCTCTCAACCAATAACAATTAACAAAAGAGGTGTTTCCAATTAGACAAAGACAAAAGTTTCAGAAAAGTACATTTGTTTGCTTATAGTCATTTCTGAATATAAATCATAATTTTCACAAAGTATATTAAGAGAAATTATTTGTTAAAAAGATGCTGAAATGTTCTCAGCCCTTCCATGCTGAAAAGTTGTCAGTCTTAGAGGAAAAAACTCTCCCTAAGCTGCCAGGTTATGGATCTGCACACAGAAACCTTAGCCTGGAGGAGGAGGGGCTGGTTCCCCCTCTCTATGCTAGAGACTGTTAATTATGTCCAGATGTTGTGCCCTTTAAATTTCTTTAGGTTGCAAATATATATATATTATGTTCTTCTACCAATTCTTTTGTTCAATACACAGCCATACACTCACTCCAGTCATATTTGCTTGATTCATATTTGCTTTGCCAAGCCTTCATTCATAATTTTCATTCATAACTATATTTAATTCCTGTTATATCTTAGTTTGGGACACATTATCTTCCTAACTAGTCTAAAGCACATGTGGTATTAATTAACACCACATGCTGGGAGCGAGAAAACTAAACAAAGAAAAACAAAGAGGACAAAGAAGACAGAAACTAGTCACTGGCACAAAATGGTGTCCAAAGACAGAGCAGATATAGCAAAACAAAGAACCCAAAATGGATTCCATGTATCCTTTATGATTTCCTCCATGATCTAGCCTAACAGCAAAGTACACAAAAAGAACACCATTCTTTCCCTTATATTAATTTGTAGTGTGTTTTTCTGGCTTTAGCTACATTTACATTTAGATTTTTATTCACCCTTTCTTCATACGCTTCCATTGGGTGTGGCCTTAACTAACACATATGTTTGTATCTAACTAGAATTACCCAGAATCATACGAAAAACAGGCACTTTTGTAGAAAAACTCCACAAAAATACTGCACTATCATCCATTACCATCCCATAAACATCACCCCCTACTGGCCATGAGCCACTACTCCTCAACCGCCACCCATGAACCACTAACACTGCTCATGGCAGGAAGGATGCCCATTCCCTCCTGTCACCAGCTCCATCAATCCCTCGAACTCCCAACACTCCCCAACATTCCCCGACATTCTCTAACACCCACCCGACACTCCCCAACATCCCCAACACCCACTCAACATTCTGGGAGTGGCCTTTAGCATTTGGTCAATCAGAGTCTTAGGCCACTCCCAGTGCATCTCAGAATGCACTGGGAAGGAGGCCTAAGACCCCAATTGATCCAGGTGCCTAAGGTCCTTCCTAAGGGGGGGCCTTAGACATCTCAGCCAATCAGGTCCCTCCCCAGTGCATCCCAGAATGCATTGGGAAGGGGAAGGTCTGCCATTTTAGAAGAGGCGGGCCTCCAGCAGGAGGGTGTGGGCATCCCTCTTGCTTGCCATCTCCTAAAGGCATGGTGATTTTGGGAGGTGTCAGAGGGGATGTTGAGGTGTGATGGAGTGTTGGGGATGTTGGATGAGTGTTAGGGGACTGTTTCGGGAGTCCGGGTGGCTTTTTAATTTTGCAACTTTTCTCCGGAGAAACCGGACATCTAGTATCTCTAAGCAGCTCGGGCACCTATTGGGAGTCCTCCTTCCCCCACCCCCACCTTGCAGGATCCAGTGCTTGCTCACTCGGAACTGCTGCAACTCTTAATTCCATCGGTAGTGTGACTGATGCTGTCATCTGTGACCCCAGAAGCTCCTCCTCTGCTGCTGCTTCCTGTCCATGCACAAGCGGAAAGCAGTAGCAGAAAGAAAGCTTCTGAGTTGCCGAAGGCAGCATGTTTACTTCATTCATGCTGCCAACGGCCCAAAGAGTTACAGCAGCGCCGGGTGAGCAAGCACTGGATCCCGGGAGGGTGAAAGAGTTGCTGGACCGCAGGGATGGGGAGATAAAGGAAGGAAAGATACCAGACCTCCAGGGGAGGGAAGGGATAGATAAAGATGCCAGACCATGTAAGAAAGGAAAGGGAAGGAGAGAGATGTCAGACCACTGGGTAGGGAAGAGGGGGAAGAAGAGAGAGATGTCAGACCAGGGAAAGGAAGAAAAAGAGAGGGATTCCAGACTACGGCAGGGGGAGGGGAAGAGAAAGACAGAGTTCGGGGAAGAAAAGATGAGACTTTGGGGCGGGGCTGGGGGGAAGAAAGGGGTGGGGCTGGAGGTAGAACAAGGCGAGGCTGGGGGCAGAACAAGGCGGGGCCATGTGTGCGGGTTTTTGCATCTCAAAATAAGGTAACCCTTTGCTGTGCTTAACTCAGTATCCTAGTTCTCCTCCTGTGAGACACCGCTGCCTATCCCCATGGCTTCCGCAGTCTCTGACTGTGTGCCTCTTAGTCGTGTGAGTTTCTATTCCTTTTGCCTCTCCCCTTCTAACCAGGCTGCCCACTTGTTTAAGGAGTGTGTGCCCCACCCCAAATTTCTAGGCTATGGGGCAAGATTCTGGGTTCATGGGCTCCCTCTCTGGTCAAGAAGTGTACAGTTCCTGTTTAGCTTGGGCTTTACCTTATCTGTGCTTTGAGAGTACCCCACCCCCCAGGGCAGGATTAATCAATAGGCCAAGTAGGCACGTGCCTAGGGCCCGAAATGATCAGGGGGGCCTGATGAAGGAGGGCATCAACATTGTTTTTTCCAAATGGCGATAGGCCCCTCCAGCATCGATCGGCAATGCGGGCCCCCCCCCCATCGACGGAAATTAAGACAGGCAAGCAACGCGGGTAAGAAAGGCAACGGGAACTGTAATTGTGCAAGCAGTGCTGCTTGCCCAAAGCTTCCCTCTGATGCAGCTTCCTGTTTCCGCCTGGGCGCATGGTGGGGCGGGGCAGGGCATGGGGCCAGTGTACTTGTGTGCCTAGGGGCCCTCAACAAATTAATCCTGCCCTGCCACCCCCACATGTGTTCCTACACTTTAACACTGGGAAGATTAGGGCACTTAGAAGGATAGAAGGCTGGTTTATGGGTCTTGTGCTTTACTTTCTCATCCTGGGCCACCTCATTCTCAGTATCTCAGTATGCATGGCACGGTCTGTGGGTCACAATATATATACAGGGAAATTAAAATGAATGCCATATTCTGCATGCTTTTACTTATTCATATGTAGTTTATAGCTACTCTGAATATCTTCCATTGTTATTCTTGTTCTTCCTGTATTGCCATTTTGCTGATTGTGCTATATTGTCTGGGCCATTTGCCATTCTCAATACAAATATATTAAAATATATATATATTTTATACAAAAAAAAATAAATTTGAGATACTGGATGATTAGTGCAGCTTAAAAAAGAATACTGCTCCCCTCCTGTATGAGCACCACTCTTTAAAAAATGGGACAGTACTTCTGTTACTGATGGTTTTATGCACACTGTATGCACTCCAGGGAATTATGTATTAAAAAAAAAAATCAAAACAATGTACATGAAATCAACATTTTGAACAGAATAATATTTGCAGTATTCTGGAAATGTATGGGGATATTTTAATACTTAGCTTTCCAGTCCAATATCTTCCTGTTGGCCATGTAAACAGTGATATTTCAGCAGTAGTAACCAAAAATCCTGAGGTTATTAGCAACCATAAACCATAGTGTTTTTGGTAGGTTGCCAAATGGCCACCAGGCTTCAGTTCTGCTAGCCTGTAGTAAGGGGCTAAGTTACCAAAGATTAGGTATGGCTAATATGTGATATCTGTATTACCTGTACCTAATTGAGCTGCAGGCTGAGAACCAGAGATGTCACTATTGCTCCTTGAAATCTTGGACAAGTCACTCAACCATCCATTGAATCAGGTACAAAACTTAAATTATAAGCCATCCAGGATGATGAAAATATCTTCTGTACCTGAATGAAACTTGCCTTAAACTGTTGCTGAGAAAGGTGTGATCTAAATCCAAATCCCAAATCCAGTAACAGGCATACTGTGAAGCAATACAGATTCAGAACACTACAAATGTCACCCAGGACTTGAAGAGAAATTCTACCATACCATAATAGCAGTAACAACCATGAGTCCCATAAAAAGGACCTACTTAGGAAAACACATAACCAAACAACACAATACGTACTAGAACATCGATAAACCTATTGGAAAACTAAATAAGCCAAATTAGTAGAGATCCATCCTGCACAGTTAATGCTAACAGAAAACCGTGCAGGTCTGGCTCTCTCTGAAATCACTTCCAGGTCATGGGGCCAGAAAGTGACATCAGAGGGAAAGCCAACGTCAACATGAGCAGCAGGCCGGAGAACCTTCTCACACTGGCGAAGATTTAAAGAGGTACTGGGGGGGGGGGAGGGGGCGGGTAGGGAGGGCACAAATGTGGTATGGGGGAATAGAAGAAATGGGGGGCAGAGTGGAGGGCATGGAAGGAGCAAGGAGAGTGGATAGGAGGGTGCAGGTATGCCACTGCTCTGGGCAACTCCTATCCTTGCTATGCCACTGTTCTTATTATTACTTTGTATTTATTGAAAGTTCTTTTTATTTAGATTAGCTAGTTTGTATTGCATAGTTCTATGGTACGATGATGTTCTAAGCTGTAACAGTGGCGTACCAAGAGAGGGGTGGGGGAGGCGTATGTCCCAGGTGCACACTTCAAGGGGGTGCACAGCCGGCCAGGTCTGGAAGCTCTCGCGCTGCTGAAAAGGGCATCTCAGCGCGGCTGCCGACTCTGCTCTGAAATATGAGTCGGCAGCTGCACTGAAATGCAGCAAGGTCCCACGATGACTACTTCTGCTGCCTCTGCTCCGGAAGAGATAAGTGATGTTGGGGGGAGAGGGGGTGAACCGGCAGCTGTAGTCATCACAGGACCTTGCTGCAAATCGCTGCGGCTGCCGGCCCAGCCCCCCTCCAACGTCACTTACCTCTTCCGGAGCAGAGGCAGCAGAAGTAGTCATCGCGGGACTTTGCTGATTTCGATGGAGAGATGGTAGAAGGAGAAAAAGGGGGTCAGGATGGTATGGAAGGGTGAAGGGAGAGAAATGGGGTCAGGATGGTATGGAAACGTGGTGAAGGGTGAAAAAGGGGGTCAGGATCGTATGGAAGGGTGATGAAGGGAGAGAAATGGGGTCAGGATGGTAAGGAAGGTTGTGGAGGGTGAAAAAGGGGGTCAGGGTGGTATGGAAGGGTTTAGAGGGTGAGAAAGGGGTCAGGATAGTATGGAAGCGTGGTGAAGGGTAAGAAAGGGGGTCAGGGTGGTATGGAAGGGTGTGGAGGGTAAGAAAGGGGGGTCAGGGTGGTATGGAAGCGTGGTGAAGAATGAGAAAGGAGGTCAAGGTGGTATGGAAGCATGGTAAAGGGTGAGAAAGGGGGTCAGGGTGGTATGGAAGGGTGGTGAAGGGAGTGAAATGGGGTCAGGATGGTAAGGAAGGGTGTGGAGGGCGAGAAAGGGAGTCAAGGTGATATGGAAGGGTTTAGAGGGTGAGAAAGGGGTCAGGGTGGTATGGAAGTGTGGTGAAGGGTAAGAAAGGGGGTCATGATGGTAAGGAAGGGTGTGGAGGGTGTGGAGGGTGGGAAAGGGGGTCAGGGTGGTATGGAAGCATGGTGAAGGGTGAGAAAGGGGGCAGATGCTGATAGAAGTGGGGGGAAGGGAGAGGAGAGAATGAAATGCCAGACCATGGGGGTGTGGGAGAGGGAAGAAGAGGAGAGAGATGCCAGACCATTGGAGGAGGGAAGGGAAGAAGATTGATGCCAGACCAATGGGGGTGAAGGGAGAGATGGAAGGGGGAGGCATAAAGTTTCTGGAAGGGGAATAGAAGGAGAGAAGATGCCATATTGAAGGGGCAGAGAGAGGGTAGACAGTGGATGAAAGGAAGAGAGTGACAAGAAGATGAGGAAAACAGAAACCAGAGAAGACAAGGTAGAAAAAAATTCTATTTATTTATTTTTTTTGCTTTAGGGGAGATGCATCGCTGTTTCTGTGGTGTTGCATTGTACGCAGAGTCCAGCTTCTTGGTGCTTCAGTTTAACCTTTGTCTACGTATATTTATTCTATCTCCCCATTTACAAAACTGAAAAGAGCGTTTTTTAGCGTTGGCTGTTACCACCATGGCTAATAACCACACTACAGTTTTGTAAAAGGGGGAGGGATTAGTTTGTGATTACATACTAGGCGAAGGTGTTTTCTGTGTTCTGTGTGTTCAAAAGACATGGTTTTTTGTTAGGATTGATCTGTACTGGTCTTGCTTGTTTAGTTTTACAATGGGTGTATTGATGTTGTACTGCTCACTGCAGTATGTAAGATGCTGCCTTTTCCTAGGTACACTCTTGTGTGACGTGTGGATTGTTACTAAAAATCATGTTTTTCATACAGATAGGGTGGGGGTGGTGGTGTCAGAAAATGATGGGCCCTGGATGTCACCTATGCTAGGTATGCCACTGAGCTGTAACTACATTATTGTTATTTGGTTAAAGCCACATTGTTAGTTTTTTTAGTGATATAATTTTGATACTTTTTTGACTTGTACATCACTATCAGCTGTGAGATGTTCAACTACTACTACTAATCATTTCTATAGCGCTACTAGATATACACAGAATTGTATCTCCCCCCCCCCCCTTTATATCAAGCAGTGCTGCCGAGCAGTTGAAGCTAAATGCCGATCTGCTTATAGGAATAGAATTGGAGGCTCAGCATTTAGCTTGCACTGCTTGTCAGCGTAGCTTGATACAAGGGGGAGTCTATGCAGGTACTTTCTCTGTCCCTGGGGCTCATAACCTGAGTGTTTGTACCTGGGGCAATGGAAGGTTAAGTGACTTGCCCAGGATTAGAATAAATTGCAGTGGAAAATGAACCCAGTTCCCCAGGATCTCAGTCTGCTGCACTAGGCCAGTGTTCTTCAACTGCCGGTCCGCAGACCGGTGCCGGTCTTCAGGGCCGGCACGTGCATCAGGCCCGAGACAGTGTTCTTCAGCCACCAGACCGATCGATGCGGTGTAATCTTCGCGGGGCTCCCTCTTCTTCACTGACGCAGTGCACAAAAGCATGGGCAGCGGCTCGTACGCGCATCTCGCGCCTGAACCAGAAACCTTCTCTCTGACTTCACAATGTCAGAGGGAAGGCTTCCGGTTCAGGCACGGGACACGTGAGGAGCCACTGCCCGCGCTTTAGTGCACTGTGTCAGTGAAGAAGAGGGAGTCGGCCCAAAGATAACACCTGGGGTGGCATAAAACAGCCAGAAGTTAAGGCACAGCATGGAGGGAGGGAGACAACAAAGGTAGGGGGAATGGTTTTATTTTTAATTTAGTGATTGAACTGTATAATCTGGGTTTGTATAATTTGTGTTCTGGTAGGAATTAATGTTGAGAAGCATATGTACAGTGTGCTTTGTGTAGTTTAATTTTATGGTTAACCATTATGTGTTAATAAGATAATATTGTGGGTGTATATGAAAAATGAATAGAAAAATAGTGTTCCAATTAGTACTATTATGGGGGCGGGGTCTGGGACAGAGATTGGGTGGAGATGGGCGGGGTCTGGCTCACAACTTAACCCAGCGTTCTTCAACTACCAAGCCGCGGACCGGTGCTGGTCCACAAAATAATTCTTTTATTTCCGCCGGTCCATAGATGTCAAAAGTTGAAGAACACTGCACTAGACCAATAGGCTACTCCTCACATACTGACTTCTTATAAAAGGAATAATGAAGTGCTTGCCGAAAAAAAACACAATGTTTATAATATATTGTGAAGGACAATTTTAAAAATGATCTAACAAATTAAAGAGCAGTAAAAACAGACTGAGACAGGTTGTTAGAGCCAAAATGTGACCGACATTGGGAAGAGGTGACTAAAATCTCAGACCCAAAATATTGAGAATGGCCGACTTTTTTTCATGTCATGCGTCCATAAGAAGCCTGCAAAGTTAAATGCTTGAACTTTTGTCACTTTTTAAAAAACATTTTCACATAGAAGAATAGGTTTTGGACTTTTTTATTACAAATTGTTTGTTCTAACAGAATTAATTAA
Organism: Geotrypetes seraphini; assembly: GCF_902459505.1. Lineage (NCBI taxonomy): Eukaryota > Metazoa > Chordata > Amphibia > Gymnophiona > Dermophiidae > Geotrypetes > Geotrypetes seraphini. Next base: position 161,596,372 of record NC_047088.1, on the reverse strand, counting down.
AACTTCATTTATTTTTTGGTGAATTTAGTTACCTTTTCCTAGACACAGTCACAAATATGCACAGCTATGATTTTAAAATCTACATATATATATTTTCAAATGCAGAGTCAATCCAACAAAAATACCAGGGGTAAGTTCCATAGACACTATGAAGGGATGCTGAAAAGTTCTCAGCCTAATCAACCAACTTCCTAAATTCTGAGCGTTATTTTGCCATTGTAGCTGAGAAGAGTGTTATCTTATTTTGTTAAGTTCCAATTTGAAGAAACAAAATTCTCTGTTTTGACATTGTTTCAGATCATTGACTGAAACATATCCACATCATTCTCTTCTGGGTTGGGCTGAGAACTTTTCAGCACCCCTTCGTATTGCCCCAGGGTACTGTTGCTAATTTTAAATGGGGAAAGTATCTATGTAGTTGTTCTTTAAAAACTGGCTACAAATTCTGTGAGTACAAACCCCCTCCTTTACTCAAGTGTAGCACGTGTTGTAGCGCCGACAGCGACAGTAACTGCTCCGACGCTCATAGAATTCCTATGCGTTGGTAAAGGAAGGGGGAAAATTACTCAAGAATATTGATCTATTGGCATCAGACATGATCGGAGAGTATTACCACTGCTCATTGCCCTGTAGTGTTCAAAGTGGAGATCATCCAAAAAACAAGTAAAGCGTATTTATTATCAAAGCCAACTTTCCCGTGACACACTGAATATGTGAGCCAAACCTTTTAAACACAGAATACAATTATTTTATTTGTCAAAATGGGTGATTATGTTTGCTGGAAATTTCCCTAACTCAACACTTTGGGTGAATCAAGCCCTTCGTGTCTACTTAGAGTTTCAGCTAGGACACAACATTCATACAGAATTGTGAAGCAAAACAAAGTGCTCTCCCTTTCTTTTGGCATCTGGGTAATTGATTCATCCCCTATCATTTCCCATTCCCTCTCGACTGCATTTCCTTCTTCCCAAAGACAAACCTTTTGCTCCCTGAAGGTCTAGGCTCTTGGTCCATCTCATCATTTTTTTTTCCCGAGGTTAACTTTTCAGCACTATCCAAGAGGGCACTCAGCGCCACTCTCCTGAAGACATTCCCATGGGCCTCCTTGATGAACTGTACCAATTGTCTGATGTCACAATACAGCCCCTGTATGGAAAACAAGATTATGACAAAAAGAACTTTGATGTACTGAAGCTACACAGTATAGACAAAGAAGGGAAAAATCTATTCTAGTTACGCAGCAGGATTGGGGGAAGATTTGGAAAACCATATCTGAACTTCTTGATATAATAGAACCCCTATCTTATCAAATAATTATTATTATCTTAACAAATAATTATAAATATTATTCCATGTGAGATGGGATTGAAAATGGAGTTAGACATTTATAAGGCACAGTTGTTAAAACCCTAATGATTGCTATTAAAATAATACTTTCTAATTGGAAAGATTTTTAAAAATTCGATTATGTGGAGCGTTGCCTGCTACATCATGCACACCAACAGAGAAGTTGCAGACTCCAGTCAAATATGGGAAAGGGGACCAGTTACAAACAATGTAACAGGAGTGATAAAATGCAAGTGTTGAACTGAAGAAAAATCACTCCGTGGACCTGTTCAAAGTATTATATGGATGATATAACAGAGTTCACAGGCTTGCTCAGAATCATGGAGGGGAAAACTGGGGCGAACCCCAGAGGAAAAACCACCTCACAGCCCAATCATCGCATGGACAAGTAAACCAGAGGTTATATCAATTCATATATGTTTTTACGTTGTGAAAAAACTACGGTTTACTATAGCTTATAGTCAAAGAACTTAGGCAAACTTAGCTTGCAGCTTGCGAGTTCCGACATGCATGTTTCGGTCCTGCCTCAGGGAACACACAGGAAAAATCTTAAGAGAAACACTCATGCGATGGGAGATTCCGAAGGAGGACTGTTGTCTCACATAGAGAAGCGTACAACGCGCAGTTTCGGAATCTCCCATCGCATGAGTGTTTCTCTTAAGATTTTTCCTGTGTGTTCCCTGAGGCAGGACCGAAACATGCATGTCGGAACTCGCAAGCTGCAAGCTAAGTTTGCCTAAGTTCTTTGACTATAAGCTATAGTAAACCGTAGTTTTTTCACAACGTAAAAACATATATGAATTGATATAACCTCTGGTTTACTTGTCCATGCGATGATTGGGCTGTGAGGTGGTTTTTCCTCTGGGGTTCGCCCCAGTTTTCCCCTCCATGATTCTGAGCAAGCCTGTGAACTCTGTTATATCATCCATATAATACTTTGAACAGGTCCACGGAGTGATTTTTCTTCAGTTCAACATCATGCACACCAGCTACTCATTGTGGCTTGTGAGCCCTATATGAGTATCCCCTGATGACAGCATTGTGATTACGCCAAAACTTGGATCTTAGTTGGGACTATATTTGAGACTATATTTATGAATAAAGATCTTGGAACTACATTTATGAATAAAGATTTTCTCATTGGTTGAATGTCTTTGATTGTAATGTCTGCACACTAAGGCAAGGTACGCTTCTTCTTTTCGCCTGGGAACCTCCTCAGATGCCATCCCACTGTCGGTCTCTGTCCTGCGACCACTTCTTTTTTCCATCTACACATTCCCTTGGTGTTCTAATCTCCTCCCATGGCTTTCAGTATCACCTCTATGATGACAACTCACAGATCTACCTCTCTACACCTGAAATCTTTACAGACATTCAAGTTTGAGTCTCAGCCTGCCTATCTGACATCACTACCTGGATGTCTCACCATCAACTAAAATTAAACATGGACAAGACGGATCTCTTTATCTTTCATCATAAACCCACTTATCTTCTCCCCCCATTCTCTATTTCTGTAGACAATGCACTCATCCTCCCAGTCCCATTAGCTCACAACCTTCTTCACAAATCCAACGACTGCCAAAACCTGCCAGAGTGTGCTGTGTGCTGGAGGAAGGAAGTTGTCTGTCCCGTACCCCTCCTGATGAAGCCAACCGGTGAAACATGGGTTGGGGGGGGGTCGGTGAACATGTATTTTGTGCAGCAGTGGTGATTAAGATTGTACCCGGAGTAGCTGTAAAGATTACAGTACCACCTTACTAAGATAAGTAGTTTTTGTTCCTTTTTTAGGAGCTGTAGATGTTGTTAAAACTTATTTTATACAGTAATGGTGGGTGAGACTGTGAACAAGCAATGATGGTCTCTTTACACAGCTTCTCTGTGATATTTCACTGGGATATATATACAAAGATTGATAGATTGCTGATGGGTGACTAATCAAAGCATTACTTTCTCTACAACATGACTAAAAATTGACACTTCCTTTCTAAGCACAGTGCTAAGACCCTCATCCATAACATCATCTCTCGCCTTGACTATTGCAACCTGCTTCTCACTGACCTCCAATTAAAACCCTTCAATCCGTCCAGAAGCCTGCTGCCAGTGGTGCAGTGAGGGAGGTTGGTGCCTGGGGTGGTAACACCCAGCATCACCATGCCATGTAACCCCCCCACTATTTGAGTGCCCCTGTGTACCTCTTGAACCGTCATGTCCTTGTCTCACGATCAGAATGTGACATCAGAAAGGAGCTGAGGTGGCTCGAGCAGCAAGTTGAAGATGCTGCTCACACCGGTAAACATTTAAAGAGATATGCAGGGGGCAGAAAGGAAGAGAGACACTGGCATGATCAGGTGAACTGGCAGGGAAGAGCAGCAGCAGAAAGAATGAGTAGTGAGAAAAACCAAAACAAAACAAAACAGAGCCTGTGACAGGAGGGATGGGGGAGGAGCTGTGCCTACCCCTTTGCTCTTCTGAGCAGGAGCCAGGCACAATTCCTCCCCTCTTTTACTTGGCTGCTCTACACAATTAGCTTGCATGTGATTTGCATGCTATTGTGCTGAGCATAGCCCAACAAAAGAATCTAATCTAATCAGAATTTCTGAATTGCACTTATCCAGTACAGGTTCAAGGCGATATACAAGGTAAGAGGCCCATGCAGGGACATGGGGAAGCTGCCCAGAGAGAGTAGTACAGATTTGACGCTTTGGGGGCCAGACAGGCCGAGGGAAGAGGCGATACAATATTATAGAGGAAAATTGGGTACAGTTGCTGGGAGGAGAAAATTGCTCCCAATCTCGTTTTCTTTGCGGGTTGATGGAGCTTTGTGCATCCCCCCACTAAGTCATAGTGACCAAAGACAGACCTGCTATTTAGGTGGATCTATCTGGCCGCTATATTTAGCCAGTCAGACAATGAATATTGGCACTGAACGGCTATGTCACAAAACATAGCCAGTGATTGGGATATTCAGTGGGAAATAGCCAGCTATTTCTCACTGAATATCAGTAGTTAGCCAGCTTAGCACTATATAGCTGCCAGAAGCAATTCCTGACTGGCTATTTAGTATTGAGTATTGGGCTGACAAAAATGCAGCTTCTATGGAAATCATTGGTGTAGCTTTAGATTTAAAATTCCTGTTTTCAAATGTGAGGAAATAACTCACATGTCTCCTGGCTGCTATGTGGCTGGAACTCCAGGTCTGGGAATATAATAAATGATATTAATCCACATTTCTTCTACTTACCAGGTTTTCAGGGCTGTGCAGCTCATGCGTGGTGGAGGCACAGCGTGTAATGAGGGACTTAAACATAGAACTGACAATAATGCCTTCCACACCTTGTGCTGAAGATTTGTTATCCATAGTTGTAAAGTTATTTCCAAATCCAGCTTTATCTAGAAAAATTCAGTTACAAGAACTATTACATTGACAGAAGAGTAAGATTTGAAAGTAAAACTCTGAATAACCATAGTCCATCATCTCTCCATCTGGTTTCCTTCTTTCCCTCCAATTATCCTGTATAGTTCTCTCCCTCCCCTCCTCCTCCGGGTCCAAATATCTCATTCCATCTCTCCCTCAACCCCTTCCTCTGGCCCCAGGGTCTGGTGCTCCCCCTGTATCCCATCTTAAATTGTTTCTTTGCCTAGGTCTCTGGCTGCAGAAGCAATTTACAAAGGCTATGTGCTGCCTAGCCCAAAGCCTGCTTTCTGCTGCACTCTGCCCACTTCTGACCTAACTTCTTACTTCTGCAAGGGCAGGATGCAGCAAAGAGCAGGCTCTGGGCTTAGCAGCAAATGGTCTCTGTGAATCACTACCACTGCTATAGAACTAGGCAGAGAAAGATTTAAGTACGAGGGGCTATGGAAGCCTTCTAGGGACAGGGAAATATCTACCATACTTAAATGTAATTCACCCTGTGCTACTAGTGAAAAAAAAGTGCAAGCAAAATCTAATCAATAATTTGGTTAGTCCATATCCGTAATATTCACTTCCAGTCCTCAAGAACCACCAAAAGACCAGATTCTAAGGGTATCCCTAATTAATATAAATGAGAGAGATTTACATATATTCAAGGCAGTAGGCATGTAAATCGTTCTCATACCTATTGATTAGAAATGTCCCCAAAACCTGAGGTATTAGTGAAAACCTAGGGTCTATATTAAGGTATCACTTGTGTCTATCATTTTTGCTATTTCCACTTATACAGCAGGGAGCACCTGAACTATCCTCAAAGCAATGGACTCAGCTAGCGGTAGCCCTAATTCTTGGTACACTTTAAGCTCAAGGTGAGTTCCCAAGATCCCTCATTTCTCATGGTTACCCCTCTGAAAGTTGTCTTCCAGATAAAGATTGTAAATGGGGCACATTATAGATGACAGCTATGTAGTTAAAATGTCTTCATAAGAAAATGAAATACAAAAAGACAGAGTTAAAATGAGAAACTAAGAAAGGTAGATTTGGAGACAAAAAGAAATGCAAAAATAGAAATATCCACTGCTTCTTCCTGAGTAGTTTCAATGCATGCTTCTTGAACTTACTGTCTGTAACTGGCTCCATGCAGAATCCCAGCAAGGCATGCAGGAAATCTACCACGTTGTTGAGGGAATCTTTATTCACATAGTCCCTCATGGTCTGTCGGAACTGCGCTTTATCCAATTTGTACAACTTGGTGAGACAATTCTGAGCCTGGAATAGAAACCCCAGGCAAAGTGAAATTGGCAGCACCTTGCAGTAGCAAAGGAAAAGATACGCGGGGATTATCATATGGAATGCCAGGAATTGTTGGAAGATGATATAGGGGCCCTTTGACCAAGCATAGGGTTACCATATGTCTGGATTTCCTCGGACATGCCATCCTTTTGAAAAGCTTCCCCCCAAAATTATGCTGGGCAAGAGGGCATCCGCACATGCAGGGATGCCACGCGATGATGTCATGCACACGTGCGAGTGTGCGTGATGTCATTGCATCGAATCTGCGCATGCACGGATGTCCTATTGCCTGACTAGAGCATAAGAACATAAGAACATAAGATTTGCTGCTGCTGGGTCAGACTAGTGGTCCATCGTGTCCAGCAGTCTGCTCACGCATCTGTCAAAGACCAGTGCTCTATTTGAGTCTAGCCTTACCTGCGTATGTTCTGTTCCAGCAGGAACTTATCCAATCTTTTCTTGAATCCCTGGAGGGTGATTTCCCCTATAACAGCCTCTGGAAGAGCGTTCCAGATTTCTACCACTCTCTGGGTGAAGAAGAACTTCTTTACGTTAGTACAGAAACTATCCCCTTTTAACTTTAGCGAGTGCCCTCTTGTTCTCTTCACCTTGGAGAGGGTGAAAAATCACTCTTTCTCTACTAAGTCAATTCACTTCAATATCTTGAATGTTTTGATCATGTCTCCTCATGCTTGTCGACTATCAAGCCACGTTTCGAGTTAGTTTGCACTCAAAAACAAGCACATCCATCGCATTGATTAGCAATTCTATTCTACTTTAGTTTGTTACAATTACCCATACATTGCATACAGGGTAGGTTTAGGGGCAGGACTGGGGCATAATGGGTGGGGATGGGGGGGTCTGGGAGGGAGGGTCTAAGGGTCTGGATTTTACTAATGTAAAATCTGGCAACCCTAACCAAGCAGCACTAAGAAAAGGCCTGAAGGAGCCCCAAACCAGGTCTTCCCCACGTGCTGAGGCCACTTTTAATGGCATCAGTAAAAAGTAGATTTTTCTATTTCCCAATAATGACCATACACTAATTTCTTCATTAGCACATAGCCATTTGCAAGTGAGTCCTTATTGCCACTTATTTTGTAGGCAGTCAGCACCCAATTCTATATATGTTGCCCAAAAAAATCAGCACCAATTAGTGTGGTGCTAAGCATGATTTTATAAAAAGTGTGCTGAACAGAATCGTGCTTAGCACCGCCTAAGCAGCATTAGGCATCACTAAGCATCCTAACTTTTAGGTGCACCATATTTATGCCAGGGTTTTCTTGACCTAAATGCTAGTGCCTAAGTTAGGCGCACAATGGCGCCTAAGTTAAAAATAGTCAACTATCTAAAAAATACACCCATGTTCTGCCTCTAACAATGCCCACTTTTTACTACCCACTTTGAAGTAGGCGTCTACCAAGTGAGGTACATTTAATTATTATCAATTATGAGTTAATTGCCAATTATTGGCACCAATTTAGTCTATTAATCAATTAAGTTAGGCACCTACATCAGCTAGGCACACCAATGAAGGCACCTAATTTTAGGCGGACTTTATAGAATTTGGAGGCCAAGGCTTAAGCTTGAATCCTGAGCAAATCAGTTAGTGCACAGCATTGCCTATGTTCTACCCAATGATTGGCCTGTCTGTTGCTGACTCCGCCCCTTTTTCTGACTCGTTGTGCTGTTCCAGCCCATACCTCTCCTGATTGGCCTATCCATGCTGACTCTGCCCCTTTTTCTGACTCATGTGAGTGACATTTCTTGCCTGCTCTTTATTTATTCAATCCTATCGCCGGTGACTGCTGTTATTTGTGTGCTTCTTTAGTTTATTTGCTTTTGCTTTTTTTTTGTTGTTAGCTATAGTTTTGCTTTGTTTGTTTTATTCTGCAGTGTTCTGTTCCAGCCCATTCTTCTCCTGATTGGCCTGTCCATTGCTGACTCTGCACTTTTTTCTGACTTCTTTGAGTGATGTTTCTTGCCTGCTCTTCCCTATTTATTCAATCCTGTTGGTGGTGACTGTGACACATACCAAAGGAATTCATAAAATGAGCAGGTTCGCTCCTCCGGTGAGCTCCTTGGGGTGACTTCTTCCTTGGCATCGGCCTTTTGGCTTCTTAGGTCTGTTTGTCTGGATCTCTCCTTTGTCTTGTTTTCATATTCTTAGGTTTCTTTTCTATGATGTCCATTCCGGTTATATGGGGTCATCGCCCCCCTCATCTTCCTCGTTTAGCACATTAACAGGTTTTACTCCCTTGTGGGATACCTGATTATGGCCCACAGTAGTGCAATCTTACCTATGGTAAGCATGCATTAATGCATACCACAACTTAGTAAAAGGTCTCCATACATTGGTGCAATAAAGTATTTAAACAGGAGAGACATAATAAAAAAATACGCCTAAGTCCTTTTTGGGCCTAGGGCGCTAGTCACCCAAAGTCAACAGCGTCTAAAGTCCATTCTCAAAAAATACATCAAAAAAATTTTGGGGGAAAATCGTCTACTTCTACGCTCAGCTGTTTGATTGTCCAGACCGCCAAGCCATCTACCTTTATACCGTATTCTTGTCCAAAAAATTATCCAAGTCACAAAAGCCTAGAACAAGACCTTTGGACCTGGGAGGGGCAAGCAAAGTGATGGATTGACCACCTAGACATGGCAACAGAGTAGTGGGGCACCTTACAGAGCACTGCTGTGAACTTCACAAAAAAGGTGCCACATAAACATCTCACCACAACTCCCTTGCATGTCATGGTGAGCCCTCCCAAACACCCCTAAAATCTACTATACCCACCTGTCTACCACCCCAATAGCTCTTATGGCTGCAGGTGCCACCTATATGGCAGTACAGTAGGGTTAGACTTTAAGCTGAGCGGGAGTCTTCCACCTACAATCTTGCCGATGATAGCTGTTGTTTCACTATCACATTTTGAAGAGTGAGGGACAGGCAAACTCTGCAGGACTCCAGGGATAGAAAACATAATATTCAAGCACTACCCCTCTTCTCCTCCCTACTGACAGCAATGCAGTTGGAGGACTTCCGCTCAGCTTAGAAGAAAGAGTAACAAGGACCGGCTTATTAAAAGGTCATGATAGGCCCCCTTCCCCCCCCCCCGCCCATACCGGGAGAGTGTGATGCAGTGGTTAGAGCTACAGCCTTGGCATCCTGAGGTTGTGGGTTCATTGCCCACACTACTCCTTGTCACCCTAGGCAAATCACTTAATCCCCATTGCTCCAGGTAGATTAGATAGAGTGGGAGCCTGCCTGGACAGTTAAGGAAAAATGCTTGAGTACCTGAATAACTGTAATCCACATAGAATTGTAGGATATGCAGAATATAAATTATTTAAAAAACAACAACAAACCAACCTCTCTAATGTGCCTCACCAACAAGCCCAGCCCCTATAAAGTGACTCCTGAATCATCTCCCAACCCAACATGTCCTCCATCTGCAACCCGTACATTGAGGATCCCCTGAGCCCAAAACCCCTGAACCTACCCCCCCCCCCCCAGTTGGGGCTATGATATCTGAATTATTAGTGGATAGTGTTCTGGGCAGGAGCGATGCCCAGTTGCTCCTGCCCTTGCCAGCATTGTAATTCAAAATGGCACTAATGATAGTCTTGCAGAACTGTTGTTATGGATCATCTTTCCGTGTAAAGGCTCTTACAGTAAGTGCTGCATTCTATAACTTGAGTGCTCAATTGGCGCCTAACCTTAGATGTCTCAGATAAAATTCAAAATTAGATTTTAAGCCTTCCAGGAAAGGAAAATACCTAGTTTTACTGTATCTCAATGTACAACTGAAAAAAAAGCATGAGTTAAATCCATTTCTTTCCATGCACCCAACACAATCACTCTTAGGTCCAGAATACCTGATGTCTCAGCCGATCTCCAGAGAGCCCTCGGTGTCCTTCTCCACAGCCATAGGCACAACCTAGTGATTTCACTATTTTAATCAGCATTGTAAGTGCTAGTCTATGTGTGCTTATTGCAGATGTTTCATCCTGTTTATTATCGAAGAAGAGTGAAAATAAAACTAAGTCGATTAGAAATGCTCACTTGACGGTCAAAAAAGACATTGTTCAATTGCTGAGGTATGATACTGATTGAAGGTAAATAGGATTATTCCATAACTGGGTACCTCAAGTTAGGTACTTCAATAACACGTGCTGAAAACCAATTCTATGATGGCGCTACCAAGATTCTGTAATAGAACACTAGCATTAAGTCAGCATCAACACAACTACACTTAGATACACCCACTTTTGCCTAGCTCCAAACGTCTAAATCAGGGGTATCTAACCTTTTGGCTTCCCTGGGCTGCATTGGCCAAAAAAAATGTTTCTGGGGCCACACAAATGCACAAACACTGCAGCAAGACAGAGGAGGGAGCCGGCAAGATGGTAAACACCCGGGGACAGCAGAGGAAAACACTGCATGGCCCTCGACCGGGGCCGCACAAAATACTTCACAGGGCAGCATGTGGCCCTCGGGCCGCAGGTTGGACACCCCTGGTCTAAATGATGCCCTGGACATTTTATTAAAAGTTTGATTATCTCTGCATATCATCAAAGCACTAAGCCCTTCCTTAGCCCACCCAAAACACACCTCTAACAAGCCGCCTTAATATTTAGATGCGCGGGAGACAAAACAGTCAGAAAGACGTCTGGAAAGTCAGTTTCAAAAATGCCCACTAAGATGTCCAAGTGCCAGTTTGTGCTGTCTTTTGGACGGCTATCTTTTTTTAAAATGCGCCCCATAACTTCTAATTGATACCAATTAAGCCAATTAATCACAGTTCTGCACATGCATTGGCTACATGCACCAATGTGCGTGCAAAACCTTAGGTGCCATATGCAGAATTTGGAGGAGGATGTATACATAGGGCTCCTCCAATTTCTGCATATGGCACCTAAGGTTTTGCAAGCACATTGATTAATTGGCTTAATTGCTGCCAATAATTGGTATCAATTAGAAGTTATGGGGCGCATTTTAAAAAAAGATAGCCGTCCAAAAGACAGCACAAACTGGCACTTGGACATCTTAGTGGGCATTTTTGAAACTGACTTTCCAGACGTCTTTCTGACTGTTTTGTCTCCCGCGCATCTAAATATTAAGGCGGCTTGTTAGAGGTGTGTTTTTAGCGCACACAAGAAATTACCATGCGCTACAGCGTGCGCTACGCTTCTAGAACTAATGCCAGCTCAATGCTGGCGTTAAGGTCTAGCGCGTGCGGCAATGTAGCGCGTGCTATTCCACGCATTAAATCCCTAGCGCACCTTAGTAAAAGGAGCCCATAGTATTCTATAAGATACACTAGGGGTTGTCCACAAAAACCTAAAGTTGGAAAAACTGTGCGAACTGAAGTTTTCCCCATGAATTTGATTGTGCTTGATCAGAAAATAATTTTAAATAATCTTGTAAAGCCCATCCTGAGGTCACTTAAAGCCAATGATTACATAAAGCTCAGTTTTTCTTAAAATATGCTATTATTTTTGCTTAATGGAGCACATTTCTTGGTAATTTAGCTTTAACTTTTATGTTTTCACACTCAGCAATGATACATCAATAAAAAGACATTTTATATAAAAAAGCTATCAGTATTTTATTAAATGAACCTTCAATATCTGAACTTTATTGTAGAAAATAATAGGAATTTAACATACCCTCCCTTTTATTAAACCACGATAGTGGTTATTAGCGCAGGGAGCCGCATTGAATGCTCTGCGCGGCTCCCGACGTTCATAGAGTTCTTATGAGCGGTGTGGAGCATTCAGCATGGTTCCCTGTGCTAATAACTGTTATCGCAGTTTAGTAAAAAGGGGGGGCGGATTACTTTGCTAATAGCTAAACTAGTACACTTTGGCATACACTTCTCCCTCCGTATCCACTGTTTCCGTATCTGAGGATTCGCTTATTCGTGATTTTATTGATGCTGACTCCACCCCCCTAAAATTACATCATGATTAGTTCCTTTTCTTAATCTGAGAGCAATTAAAGAAAAAACAGTGCCTTTTAGAGGGCTCACCTGACAGCAATAAGTGCATCATCTCCTCCTCCAGCCTCTCTCGCCCCTCACAGCATAGAACTGAAGAAGAAAGTGCAGGAAATACAAGTGCCGAGCGCTTTGAAAACTGACGCGTCCTTCACGCAGGCCCCTGCCCCGCTCCCTCTCATTGCGACATGACGTGGAAGCAGAGCCTGCACGAAGCCCTGCCAGCCCAACCAGCAAGATCGAGAGAGCTGCTCACGTACCAGGTACCTTCAGCTGCAGAGTCTCTAGTTATTCGCGGTTTCAATAGTAAAAACGCTGGCTGTTACAAAAAACCGCGAATAATGTATAAAAAGTTATTCACGTTTTTTCCATAATTACACCTATGATCCGCCCACATCCCCCGTGAATACTGAGGGAGAAGTGTAGTCATTTACCAATGAAATTCCAAATACTCAAGCATTCGATGTCTTTGTGAGATAGGCAGGATAAAGCCTGCAATGCTGAACCATTTTAATACCAGTCCATGTAGGCCTAATTCATTCAGTTTAAGTAATAATAAAGGGTGGTTGATTGCATCAAATGTTGCCGAAATATCAAACTACAGTAACATAGTCTGCTTACCTTTGCATAGGAAGATTTAACTCTAACAGCAAGGATTCTGTGCTATGCATCGCCCTGAAACCATAGTTGTGCACTTTACACAGAATTCTAGCAGTTTGGCAAGCCACATTTTCAATTTTAGTTAAATCGTGGTTTAGGCAACCATAGAGACATAGAGAGATAGAGACATAGAAAACATTTATCACATCTGAAATTCCTATGCCAGAAGCAATAAAACAAGATAAAACATTTAATTTTGAATTCACATTCTCTTAAGGCTTACCTTTTCTGAGTTTTTATTATTTATATCGTAGTATCCACTTCCTCCTCCTCTACCACCACCATCCCCTCCTCCGCCATTTCCTCCTCCACCATTTCCAGCTCCACTGACAGATGGACCTCCATAGCCACAGGCTGAGCCACCGGCAGCCCCCCTGAGTTGAAAAGCACCCTCACTCTGTCTTTTCTCCCCAGAGCCGGAGCCAGAGACGGAGACGGACACGGACACAGAAGCAGACTCATTCTCCTTGTTCTCACTTTTCTTTCTTTTCTCCACACAGGGCACCACACCCAGCTGCAGCAGACACTCCACAATGTTCAGTGCCACATCACAGATGCGTGAGCTGATATCATGATTCAGCACTAGATAAACAGCCTTCAGAACCACCTAGAAAACAATGCCTTGTCACCAGTGTCACCATGCAGAAAAACACACAGTTCTGTGCTATAAACTATAGGTTGGACTACCATGTGTATATGGCACTGTAGAGCGTATACCACGGCAGAAAACAAAGACATGCATTTATGCCCAAATTCTATAAAAGATACATTTGGTTAGGCGTGCTGATCTAAGCGCCTAACTTACCCCCTTCTGTACTAACGCGTAGCGCAGGTTTTAGCGCCGGCAGTGGTGGTAACTGCCCCGACGCTCATAAAATTCCTATTACCATCCGAGTAGTTACCGCTGCTGGTGGTGCTAAAACCTGCGCTACGCGTTAGTAAAGGAAGGGGTTAATTATTTAATAGGCTTAATTGGCATTGATAACACATTTAATTGGCTTGATAATCAACTTAAATTAATAATAATAATAACTTTATTTTTATATACCGCAATACCACAAACAGTTCGAAGCGGTTTACAAAGGAAGAGGCTATATTACAAAAGCTTCCAAACTTAATTGGGTATTAGATGCTCCAATTTTGGGTAGGCACCTAGCCCAAGGTACCTGCCAGGAAGCAGATGTAGTTAAGGACAGATCATGGGCAGATCTTGGGTGTGTTTTCCATGTAGGCATCTAAAATGGACAGCCACTGGTATTTAGGCCAAGAAAACCCTGGCATCAATAGGGAGTACCTAAGGCTCAAGTCCATTTTAGGCACCTCTAGGCGTGATTCTATTAACAGCACCTAACTGAAGATTGACAGGCACTATGCACCGCGCTCCTCAGCGCCTATTATATAGGTGTCATTTATAGAATCATGGCCATTGAGGGTAATTCTGTTACTTGGAGTTCATCTAAAGAAGGCACCTAGTTGGATCCTATTCTATAAAGGAAAGTACAGGAAGATAGCCCACTTTCTATTATAGAATTCTAGCTAAGGCACAAGCACTCATACTGGCCTTAGAGCTGAAGTAAGTGTATATACCTATTTGCCAGACATACATACATATCCCTGGACTTATGCTAATAGTCTATTACAGAGGAGTGGCCTAGTGGTTAGAATTGCTGCTGCCTCAGCACTCTGAGGTTGTGAGTTTAATCCCAGCCTGCTCCTCGACTCTGAGCATGTTACTTAACCCTCCATTGCCTTCCATTGTTATTCCTATATACAGTGGTACCTTGGTTTACGAGCATGATCCATTCCAGGAGCATGCTCGTAAACCAAAACGTTCGTTTATCAAAGCAGAGTTCCCCATAGGATATAATGGAGACTCGGACAATTCTTTGCTACTGCTGCCAGCCACCGACATAAACATAACAGAACTGGGGCACTGGGGCTCTTTCCACAGCCAACCAACCTCACTGGGGCCTTGCATCTTTAACTTCTTTTTCGTTCAGTGCTTACATTCATGCCGGCTTTATCCTCCTCACAGTGCCGCGGTGCCTACTTTCATGCCGCAGTGCTCATTTCAAGCTGCGGGCAACAGTTCCCATGTTCCCCCCACGGCCGACCCGGAAGCCCTCACTGTGCCGCGGTGCCTACCTTCATGCTGCAGTGCTCGTTCCAAGATGTGGGCAACAGTTCCCATGTTCCCCCCATGGCCGACCCGGAAGCCCTCACTGCGCTGCGGTGCCTACCTTTATGCCGGCTTTCTCCTTCTTGCCGCAGTGCTCGTTCAAAGCGGCAGCCAGCAGTTCCTACGTGTTCCTCGCGGCTGACTCGGAAGCCCTCCCTCTGACGTTGCAACATCAGAGGGAATGTCTCAGGACCAGCCGCAGGAGGCATGCAGGAGCTGCCGCCGCGGCCCAGAGCGAACACAGCAAGGAGGAGGGAGCTGGCTAGAAGGCAATCATCCAGGGGCGGCAGACGGAACAAACACACTGCCCTCGAGCGGGCCGCACAGGGCAGCAGGTTGGACACCCTAAAAGGCAAAACTGAAGTGAAAGAGCATCAGAAAGCGTGCATTGCAAGGTATGGAGAGGGGGATGCAGGATGTTTTACTTTGGGACATGCTCGTATAGCGAGTCAAGCTCGGTTTACGAGTCACAAATTTTACAAATGTTTTGCTCATCTTGCAAAACTCGTAAACCGAGGTTTGACTGTATGTGGATCTACCATAGTTAGATTGTGAGACTTCTGGGACATATAAGGAAATTACTTAAGAGTACCTGATTACTATTCAATATATTATAAAACCGCTTGGGTTGAATCTCTTCATGAAAAAGCAGTTAATAAAATCCAAATAAATAAAAATATTTTTATTACAGAAAACTAGTTTAGTTTCAGATTTTTGGCACAAAAGGAGTTCTATTTCCTTTATCATTTTGCTCACTCTTTCTTGAACCTTTTCTAATTTTGTTTTATATTTTTTGAGGTACAATGACCAGAACTGCGCACAGTACTCAAGATAAGGACACACCATGGAGTGATAGAGAGGCATTATAATATTCTCAGTCTTATTTACCATCCCTTTCCAAATAACTCCTAGCATCCTGTTTGCTTTTTTTTTTTTTTTTTTTTTTTTTTCTACAGCCACACACTGGGCAGAAGATTTCAGGATAGTGTCTACATTGACATCCAGATCTTTCTCCTAACGTGGATCCTAGGATGCTCTTTATTTTCTACCATCAACTGCATGATTATATTACATGCTGTATGATTTTTACATACTGTATATATTATGTACTGTATATTCTGTATTTCATGCATATATATTTTTAGGTTTTTTCAACATTTCATTTTGAATTTGCAAATACTATAAACTTTATAGGCGTTACTGATATCTTGAATATTCAGTGTTTTCATTTACAAAAACAGTTAGTACTAATCTTGTATAGTACCACCAAGGGGAGAATATACTGTATATGAAAAAGGAAGGACCTATGACGATTTAAACTCTCAAGATCAGTTGATCCTGTGAGAAGCGAGCTTCTGACTGTCCATATAATAATAGACAAGTCTGTGCGAATGAGGTTATACCAGGATATAAGCTGGTTAGATCAAATATGTAGATGGTTCTGGGTTGAGTATTCTTGAATCAGTAGTGCAATATTAATGCTACATTAGCACACAGCCATTATTTCATAAAATGGAAAATTAGCCATTTTCCAGTTGTGGTAAAAATGGCCTTAGAGAGCAGGAGAGATCCACATAAAGGTATGCTAAGGCCACATTTTACCACAGTTTTGTAAAAGGAGCCTTTAGAACTTAGCGATCAGTTGGGTTGATTGATATTTAACAATGTTTATACAGATAAATGCAACCAGTGACACTGAATATCCTGACAGACCATCTCATCACTAGCCGGATAATGCTGTGGCAGAGCTAGAGCCAGAGGTTATCCAGTTAGCTATCCAGTTAAAGGTAGGAGAGCAAAGTTCACTTTAACCAATTAACTTGAAATACTTTTATGTTAACTTCTGGAGATCTATTTGGGGACATATTAATCTGATTCTGAGACTGTGGTTCCGTTATCATATGATGCGGTAATCTGTGGGATGTTGCTATCTCCTACTCCTCTAGTAGACAAACATAAAAATAGATTATTGGGTATTATGACTGGGGTAGCCATCCAAATGATTACAAGAAATTGGAAAAGTTGTGACCATTTAAATTTTGCTTTTTGGTGGCACTCGTTAGGTTTATGTCACAGATATGAAGAAATGTTTTTTTGAGCAAGGGGGTAACAAATGGTTTAAACGGATTTGGGGGGTCCATTGACTAATTTTATTAATTCTAATTGAATGGTGTTTCCCTATACTTTTGGTTATAATTCACACATCCAGGGAGGGGTGTGTGGGGGAGGGAGCGAGACAATATATTGGGATTATTGTATTAAAAATATGAATGTAATATTGGTTGGTTTTTTTAAAAAATTATATTAAAATCGGAGAGGGGGTGAAAATAATTTTCATATATTTTATTATAAGATGTACGTGCTGTTTCTTAAATATTCTGTATGTTTTATTATATGCACTGTTTTAAGTTTGAAAATGAATAAAGATTTAAAAAAAGAAAAGAAATACTTTTATGTTACAAATCATAAGATGAAGTCTGTGAAACAGTTTTCTGCTTCTCTATCATATCGAGTGGCAATTTGGAACTACCCAATCTCTGCTACAATATTCTATAGAAATTATTGAAGAATTGGAAAATGTTAAAAGCTCTTTTTAAAAAAAATCAATGTGGCTTATCTAGTAATACTTAATATTTTTTTTACTAGCTTTATAGTTATATGCCTAATATTATTGTTATTTCTATAAATGTGGATCTAGCTCAGTGTCCCACAAACTTTCTCAAGCCACGGCACACTAAGGGCTCCTTCGTAAAAGGAGCCCTTGGTATTTTAGCAGGAGGCATTGTAAGCAGAGTTGCTAAAGTATCTTACATCACAGAGAAAGGGATCAACAAATACACAGACATAAGCAAAAAAACACCCCAAAAATGTACAAGCCTACAAAGCTGGGACTAAATATTCTTTATTTTCAGAGACCCGACACTGCCAGTTTGCAAACCATTTTTTACAAACAATTGGAGGTTGGTGAACACGGACACCGTGTTTTATTCAGCTCAAGTATTATGGATCAATTTCATATTGAGACCATCTTCTCTATGGGCTCCTTTTACGAAGGCGCGTTAGGGCCTTAACGCGCCGAATAGCGCGCACTAAAATGCCGCATGCGCTAGCCGCTGCCGCCTCCTCTTGAGCAGGCGGTAGTTTTTTGGCTAGCGCGCTAATCTGGTGCATGCGCTAAAAACGCTAGCGCACCTTCATATAAGAGACAATTTCAAAGACCTCTGATGCAGGCCGATGGGTGAAACATTGGCAGTGTCGGGTCTCTGCAAATAAAGAATATTTAGCCCCATTTCTGTAGGCTTGAACAATTTTTTTGGTGTTAAAGTATCTTACATAAGAACATAAGAAGTTGCCTCCGCTGAGGCAGACCATAGGTCCATCCTGCCCAGCGGTCCGCTCCCGCGGCGGCCCATCAGGCCCATTGCCTGAGTAGTGTCTATACCAGTGGCTCCCAACCCTGTCCCGGAGGAACACCAGGCCAACCGGGCCCCCAGGCCAGCCCCAACGAATATGCATGAAGCAAATCTGCATGCCTATCACTTCCATCATATGCAAATCTCTCTCATGCACATCCATCAGGGCTAGCCCGAAAACCCGACCGGCCCGGTGCTCCTCCAGGACAGGGCCGGGAACCACCGGTCTATACCAAAACCAAAACCAAAACCACCGGTCTATACATAACATCAATCCAGCAGAAACATTTTTATGCACTTTCTCCATTACCGAAAGATCCAGTGTTCCATTTTTATGGACAAAGTTATTTGTCCCGTCAATGTGTTCATTGTCCTCCAGGCTGCTATAGTTGATGCAAGAGTCTGTCAAGCTTCTTGGGAGATTGGCACACGCTAAAGGTTCATGGGGCATCTCTGGAATGGGCACCTGGTTGCAGAGTTTTCTCATGTGCTCACTGAAGAAGTCAGCATAGCCCACATTGAAAGAGGCTAGTGTCGTGTTGAAGGTGGCCACTGTGATGGTGGAAATCTGGGATCTCACTGTAAAAGTCGGTGACAAATATTTTAGTCTTTACCATCGGCACTTTACTTTCCCAAATTAAAATTGGAGATGACCTTCCTAAAAGTGAGAGATAATGCACTCCATCTATCAGAGGTTTTCCCAACGCACAAAGCAAAATAGTAAGTACACCAGAAAAGCATTCAAGAACATTTGCCCTTTGAACCTATTATATAGGTTAACATCCATAGTGCCAACATTGTTTTCACCTAATTGATCATCTTCATAAGATTAAAAAAGAGATGATGTTAACAGCCATAATAATCTGTAACTTAAGCCAGGCTACATTTTTTAATTATCATGCAATATGATTTATAGATACATTGGTTTATATTCAAGTCAACTTTTCTATCCTCTTTTTATGAGGAAAAGGTTGCCTCAGTTTATATTCTGGTTGGTTTATATTCAAGTATATAAGGTATATTTTTGGGGAAGAAAGGTGGAAGACGGGGGAGAGTGTGGCGCAGTGGTTAAAGCTACAGCCTCTGCACCCTGAGGTTGTGGGTTCAAACCCACGCTGCTCCTTGTGACCCTGGGCAAGTCACTTAATCCCCCCATTGCCCCAGGTACATTAGATAGATTGTGAGCCCACCAGGACAGACAGAGGAAACTGATTGAGTACCTGAATAAATGCATATAAAACTGTTCTGAGTTCCCCTGGGAGAATGATATAGAAAATTGAATAAATAAATAAAGAGAGATAAAGTAGAAACATTTAGGGGGTTAGTTAGGGATTAATGCACAGTTTTTGCCTATTAATGTACCTTACATAGCAAAATTGTGCATTATTTTACCATCATTATTATGCAAACTGAATCAATAAGTTTGCATTGACCTTTGCGAATTGCATTATATATTGGGGAAAAAACAGTAGCCCTAAGCTGCTTACACACAGATCGGTATTCTCAGATGTCATCTTAAAGGGGCTAGAGCTGCACAAAAAGAACAGTACTCCTCCTCCCCCTTCAGACCACCATACTTCCAGGCCCTCTGCACATTTCCAAAGATTCCATAGGCCCCTCCTAGACACCTTCAAAGACCCCTGCTTACTGTAGGCCCCATCCCCAGTCCCACCTCTGTCAATCACTGTCAGTGATTTAGGGGTTCCAGAGCAGGAGCATTTCACAATCATTTCACAATCACTGCCTCTGCCAGTGCTGGGTTCAAAATGACACTGGTGATCCCTAGCTGTAGTCTTGCAATACTGCCATTAGAGATCAGATTGCTATATAAACAGTCTCTTTTCTGAGTTTACTGATATTTATAGACTTGCTTAGCAGCCAGGGAATTTGGTGGTACTTGGTAAGCTAACACATATTTTCCAATGATAATGCAAAAGATTTGTAACAGGTTTTGTAAAAGTTGTTTTGACTAATAACATTGATGAAAAATAAAGTCTGAGTTTTGATCACCCTGTTAAATTATTATTATTATTAATATTATTATTTTTTTTATTTTTGTGGTGAACACACCTTCCTTGACTGTGTTCTCGCCATGGCTGTTGGGGTGGTCTGGCATTTCACTAAGTAGAGTATGATGGGAATGCGAATGTCTGGCACTCAAGCTTTCCATTTCTGTAGCTGTGTCTGAGCTCCCCCGCCTGGTAAATTTTCCTACAGTAAATATGAGAAATATACATTTCACTTAAAAAAAACCATTGAGCAGGTTCAGTGATAAAAGCAGGGCAGCTTACAGTTAAGGAGGACCAAAATCTTTTTAAAATAGAAAATTTGGGTTGTGATGAAGTTGAGCAGCCATTGTATTCAGAATGTTGTCTATCTGTTGCATTCTCCTGGTCATGATACAGATTTGCTAATACAGCAATTCTAAATCCCTTTTAACTGGGACTGCATGGCAGACTGAATGCAATCATGGTTTCTTCTCACTTCCTTCAATGCAGTGGTTCTTAACTAAGACTTCAGGACACACCCAGTCAGTCAGATTTTTCAAATGTCCACACTTAAAATGCAAGAAAGATAGATTTACATACATTGGAGAAAGTCAGTGACATAGCAAAGGTGGGAGATGCCCAGAGCGGTGGGGCCATACCCTCTTCTCCATCCTTCCGCTCCTTCCCCAGCTACCTCCCCCCTCCCTCCCCTGTGCACACGTGCATCCCTTCCCCGTACCTCTTTAACTTCGCTGGTGAAATCAGCATCTCCAACCTGCTGCCTGCGCCAGCCTCGGCTCTCCCTCTGGTGTCACTTCCTGGTCCCGGAACCAGGAAGTGACTTCAGAGGGAGAGTCGAGGCCGGCACAAGCAGCAGTTTGGAGCTGCTACTCGTGTCAGCAAAGAGTTAGAAACATGGGGAAGGCAAGGCATATATGTGGTGGGGAAGGATCGGAGGGGGCAGAGAGGAGACGTGCTAATGCTCTCACCAAGATGCCCCCCCCCTTACTACGCCACTGAAAACTTTACTGGCTGGATGTGTTCTGAGTATTGGGTTGAGGAACCTTACTGCAATGTAATACACAGCAGAACAGGTTTAAGAGAAGCCACATAAGTCACAGGTTCATAGTTCTTATCCAAACTCAGGGATAGGCAATTCCGGTATGAGATGAATTTGTATGCACTGCCTCCTTGAGATGCAAATCTATCTCAAGCATATTTATTGTGGATATCCTGAAAACCTGACCTGGCTATGGATTTCGAGGACTGAAATTGCCTACCACTGTCCTAACTGAATGAGTGATTAGAATTGCTGCCCTATTGAAATTTGTCTAATTTTGTTCCTTTGACAAATTAAGCAGATGAGAATGTGAGGGAATGGGAGCTAATTACTTACTGCATGACTGGCGAATATGTCTAGAACAGAGCATGGCAGAAGGAGCTTTATGAAACAAGAAAAAGTTGAAATTAATAGTTTAATTTTACCTGTTTGATTAATATTTATATTTTCAATTAAAAATGTGTCTGAGAAAGTCATGCCATGTGGGAGATTTACTGACTAAATTTAGCAAAGAAATTGTTGGACACAGCCACTCAGTTGCTCTTTGGGAACTTCCATTAACACTTCCACTTTATAAATGCTGTGGGCTGTGGCGTAGCGATGGAGGGAGGCGCCTGGGGCATTGGTGCTCGGCATCACCACGCCGTATGCCCTCCACATTTTCCTGCTGCTCGTGCCCCCCTCACATACCTCTTGAAATGTTTGTTGGCTTGAGCAGCATCTTCCACATCTTACTTGCGCCGGCCTTGGCTCCCTTCTGACATCATTTCCTGTGACCAGGAAATGATGTCAGAAGGGAGTTGAGGCCAGCAGAAGCAGGAGGTGGAAGATACCGCCACTTACTACGTCATTGGATGTGGGCAGTGAGATGGCAGTGCAAAGAAATCCATACTGACATACAAATATTTACAGCACTTAGTCTAATTTTATATATATATATATATATATATAAAAAGTACAAAAAGAGTTGTAGGTGGCTCTTTTACCAAATTGCATTAAAAAGTGGTCTTAGCATATCTTTAAAGTGGGTCATTTCCGCACACTAAGGACATTTTTACCACCAGGGTAAAATGGCTAATTTTTCTATTTTCCCATTAATGGACACGTGCTAATTTTCCAATTAGCATGTGGCCATTAATGAATCCCTACCGCAACCCATTATCTAGGTGGTAAGGGTTCATTCACTAGCCACGCACTGATCAGTTAGTGCACAGCAATGTAGCTGCATGAACCGATTAGCACAAAACACACCCACTCCACCAGTGCTAACAAATAAATTTTATTTTTTAGTACTTGGGTAGCATGCACACATGCAGAAATTGCCATGGGATGCCAGAGCATGTCCTACCCAATGGTTAGCCCATTTTTGCTGCAGTAAGCACAATTAGGACCTGATTCTATAAAAGAAGCCTAGCCTAGCCGATCTAGGCGCCTAACTTAATTTTTTAATTGGTTCAATTGACACTATTAATTGAACAGCACCATTAAAAAACAATTAAAAACAAACAAACAAAAATTTTCTGGTAGGCATGTAACTCTTTAGGCGTCATGAAGGCGTCTAGACTGGGGTGCCTACCCGTGTCTAACTGTGCTTATCCCAAAAGTTAGGGGCAGTGTTTGGCCATGGAATGAGATAAGTGCCTAAGTTTCTGACACCTAGCGGCATCTAACTTGAGCTAAGCACCACTAGGTGCAATTCTAACTTTGACTGACATGCGGTAAGTGCTGATTCCTTAGGCGCCTACCGATTTAGGTGCTGTTTATAGAATCAGGCCCTTAGTGCTTACTGCAGCTAGGTAAAAGGATCCCTTAGGGTCCAATGTTTAAAAATACTTATCCAGATAACATCCCCTGCTCTCTGGATAAGTGCCACTACCTGGGTCCATTCAGTGATTTTTCTGGATAAATCCCATGCTCTGCTCTACCACTATATACATAGAGCTAGAGTGGTTAATAATGATTTTTAGTGGCACCACCTGTCCCATCTCACTTTTATCCTATCTAGATCGTGCCACTGAAAATCATGACTGACTGCTCCAGCACTATCCAAGTTTCAAGTCTATTATATTTTGATATACCGCTTATTAAAGCCTAAGCGGTTTCCATCCAAATTTTTACAAAAATATAAAATTAGGGAAAACTTACAAAGATTATTAAAACTCAATAACGGACAAATTGGACACAAAAGAGAAAAAAACAATAAGAGGATATATCATATTAAAATAAGAGGAGATGGGGAAAAGTAGATGAGTGGAAAAGGAGAGGAGGAGATAAAAAACAAAAAAACAGGCCCCTCCCCCCCAAGTCTAAAGAATTGGAATCAGGGATAAATGTTGAGAACTAGATATCAAAACCATCTTTGAAAATTGAAGGTTTTGAGACCTGATTTAAACTTTGAGGCACAATGTTCCCTATAGTGCTAGACACCAACATATAAGTTGGGCATGCCCTAGGACATTGCAGGAAAGTTAACTCCCTAGACTCCACCAAAATATATATAAACCTCAAATCTAAATTTTTAAGATAAGGAGCACCTTCAGCGTGAGTTTGAAAGCTTTAAAGAGCGACTCAAAGAGCAGCTCTAGTGCTTAAAATAGCAAAGCCAGCAAACACTGAGCAGAGATTACCACTCACTGCCTTATCTTAAAAATTTTGATTTGAGGTTTATATATTTTTGGTGGAGTCTAGGGAATTAATTTTCCTGCAATGTCCTAGGGCATGCCCAACTTATATTTTGGTGTCCTTTAAGGATATTTTGTCTTGGGGTTTTTCCCTATAGTGCTGGAGCAGAGCATAAACAGCCTGGAATTAACAGACAGTGACGATACTTAGGCTGTCTCAAGTTATCTGGAGCGTAAACTGAACATTACCACTGTCCAGATAATGTCAGCAGTTATTGCTCTGTCTGCAAATTCAAGATCTTCTCACTATTTGCATAGTGGCACTGAATATTGGGATTTTATTTTTAACTTCCATATACAAAAAAAAACCTGATCACGGTGACTGAATATGGACTGTTTTCTTCTCCTGTTTGTTCTTTAAGAAGTGCCTTTGACCTTTGTTCCCAGAAAAACTTTTAAATAATACTTGGTAGAATGTGCACAACACTTTGATGCCTGTTTCGGAGTTACCTAATATGGTAGTCTGCCATCCTCCTCTTTCAATGGCACGCCTGTCTTCTCCAATCCCAGAAAAACTCCCAAAAGAAAACGTGCTACGTGTGGGGGAGACCTCCAAATGATCCTCGTGCAACAGGAAAGGCACCCCCATTCTGCGCTGCCGCTTTTTTCCTGGATGGTGGAAAGGGATAGATCCTTTCCGCTCTCGGTCTTCCCGCCGGCTTTTAAACTGCAGCAGGAACATGCATACACAGAGGCAGAGAAAAACTATAGCAATTCAAGTTTAAAAAAGAGATTGAGGCAGAGGTGCATTCCAGGATGACCCATAACATAACAGTGAAAACTTTGACTGTAGAACTGAGCAAAGAATAACACAGAAAAATAATCCATATCCAGAACTGGTAAAGGGTATCAGGTGTCCTAGGTAAAACTTCATCTTTACACACTGTCTGCTTCAATTACATTTCAGGACCCCTAACTTGCCGCAGCACAAATACATCATGCTTTTAAAAATTAAACTTTGTCTTGTGTGTATGGGCATACTTTTTATTTTCCCAGGGTAGGTCCATAGTTTTTCTTAAGAAAAGACTACCTGCTCAATTGAACAGTTATAAATGCATGCAAGAAGTTTTCTGGAAATAATTTTCACAGTGAAAATATTTGCATGTTTTCCCTTTGAAAATAGGGATAAATTCAGTGAATAAAAAGTATCCAGAGTATGCATCATTGTGGGCAGTTAGAAAATTGCTCCCTTTAGGACTAGCATTTAAATACCTTATAGGCCTTTGGGAATTACCTGAAAAATCGTGATTTTTAGTATTAGCGCACTATATAGAATCACACTTACCCTCTCTTTTACAAAGCCGCACGGCAACAGCCCCATAGCTATTTAAATCTCTATCGGCTTCGGGGCCGTTACTGCATGGTAGCCGCTAGTGCAGATTTGTAAAAGAGGGGGTTAGTGTCACATAAGCAGTCTTAGGCTTTGCTAGCATCCTAAATTCTAGGTGTACCATATTTGTGCCAGGGTTTTCCTGATCTAAATACTTGCATCTAAGTTAGGTGCCTATATCCAAAACAGGTACCTACATACAAAATACACCCACGATCCACCCCTAATCATGCCTACTTTCAGGTAGATGCCTGCCTCAAAGTGGTAGGCGCTTAACATACAATTAAGTGCAATTTACATCTATTACGAGGTGCTTTTCGTAGGGTTACCAGATGTCCAGGAAAACCAGGACATGTCCTCTTTTTAAAGGACTACCTGGGTGCCCGGATGGACTTTCCAAAACACGGTAGTTTGTCCCCGACCTCCCAGCCACGTCTGGAGAGCCTCTAAGCATGCACAGATGACATCACAAGCATCTGTGCATGCTCAGAGACCCTCCAGATGCGGCCCAGAGGTTGGAAAACAAAGATAAGGCTTTGCATGGGCCTGACTAGAGGCAGAATGGGGTGGGACTAGAGGTGGAACGGGGCAGGCTAGAGGCAAAATGGGGCAGACTAGAGATGGAATGGGGTGGGACTATGTATCTGGGTTTCTCCGAACAAGAATCTGGTAACCCTAGCTTTTCGGCCCTACTCCACAGGGCTTTAAACTAGGTAAGTCGGGGGAGGGTACAGGCACAAATAACATACCAGGCGAACTAAAATGCCAATACATTTATGAGGCTGAGGAAAGTAGACACCGAAATTCTGGGTCAGGGGTGAGTGCACACACTTTTGAGTCGGGAGTAGAGTCACATCATATTTATGGGTCACATTGTAATTCCGGGTCTAGGGGGAGTACACACTGTAGTTCTGGGTATATGGGGAGTACACATTGTGGTTCTGAGCCTCAGGAAAGCACAAATAACACAAACAATGCTAAAGGTGTTCAAATAGCTCAAACAGGAATATCCCCACTGAGACATAACAAAAATATAACATGGAGGGCTATGTACGTCAACGCACACAGTTTAGGAAACAAGATCCTGGAATTGGAAACAGAAATAAGGAATGCCGACCTGGATGTGGTGGCGATATCCGAAACCTGGCTCACAGACTCCCACGGGTGGGACATGGTCATACCGGGTTATAACTTGCTTCGCCGGGACAGAGAGGGTAGGAAGGGAGGGGGTGTAGC
The DNA here is from genome assembly GCF_902459505.1 of Geotrypetes seraphini. NCBI lineage: Eukaryota > Metazoa > Chordata > Amphibia > Gymnophiona > Dermophiidae > Geotrypetes > Geotrypetes seraphini. Next base: position 161,569,774 of record NC_047088.1, on the reverse strand, counting down.
ATTATATACTAAAGATGACATTAAGGTCACGAGAATCTCAGATGTCCAGTATACTGGGGAATCCCTTTGGGTTAATTTGGCCAGAGGGAAGGACAAATGCTTGTATCTTGGCGTAATTTACAGACCCCCAAGACAACAGGATGACCTGGATATGGAAATAATCGAAGATATAGAAAATATCACCTTGCGTGGGGACACAGTATTGCTAGGTGACTTCAACATGCCTGATGTGGATTGGGTTACACTTACCTCTGCTTCCGGCAGCAGCAGGAGGCTATTAAACTCTATGAAAGGAGCAAGCCTCAGGCAACTGGTGTTGGAACCGACAAGGGATCAGGCAATACTGGACCTGATACTTACCAATGGAGAAAGTGTCACAGAGGTCTCGGTGGGCGACACATTGGCCTCCAGTGACCACAACATGGTATGGTTCAATATCAGGAAAGGTTTCACTAAATCTACTACACTAACCAAAGTCCTCAAATTCAAGGACACAAATTTCAAAGAAATGGGAGACTTCGTTCACCAGGCGCTACAAAGCCAAGAAGAAACCGATAACGTGGAAGACATGTGGTCGACTTTGAAAGCAACCATACAAGAAGCAACAAACCGCTATGTAAAATCAGTAAGTAAACGGCGAAGGAACAATAAACCACAGTGGTTTACTGTGGAGATCTCAGACCTGATCAAGGAGAAGAAAAAAGCATTCATCTCTTACAAACAATCAGGGAAGCAGGACTCTAGAGCAGACTACCTGGCCAAATCAAAAGCCGTCAAAACAGCAGTCAGGGAGGCTAAATTCCTCATGGAGGAGTCTCTAGCAAAGAACATCCAGAAGGGAGATAAATCCTTCTTCAGGTATATCAGTGATAGAAGAAAAAACTCAGGCGGGATTGTACGTCTTAGGAAACCAGACAGAGACTATGTGGAAAAGGATTCGGAAAAAGCCCAACTATTAAATGAATACTTCTGCTCAGTCTTCACCCGAGAAGCGCCAGGGCTCGGCCCTCAGCTACAGACAAGGGTTGGCTCAGTTGACCCGTTTAGTAACTTTGAGTTTACGCCCAGCAGTGTCTACGGTGAGCTGTCAAAGCTCAAGGTTAACAAAGCAATGGGGCCGGACAACCTGCACCCCAGGGTGCTTAGGGAGCTGAGTGATGTCTTGGCGGAGCCACTGTCCGCGCTCTTCAACCTCTCCCTTAGTACAGGCAGCATCCCGTTGGACTGGAGGACGGCTAACGTCATTCCACTCCACAAGAAAGGCTCAAAGATGGAGACAGCAAACTACAGACCAGTGAGTCTAACATCGATAGTGAGCAAACTAATGGAAACTCTAATCAAACACCAATTAGATAAGATCCTGGATGAGGAGAATCTACGGGATCCCCGACAACATGGATTTACTAAGGGGAGATCCTGCCAATCCAACCTGATCAGCTTCTTTGACTGGGTAACGGGAAAGCTGGATATAGGGGAGTCCCTGGACATCGTGTACCTGGACTTTAGCAAAGCATTCGATAGCGTACCACACCGCAGGTTACTGAGCAAGATGAGTTCTATAGGATTAGGTAACACATTGACGAAATGGGTTGGGAGCTGGCTTGGAGGTAGGCTCCAAAGGGTGGTGGTGAACGGCACCTCCTCCGAAATGACGGAGGTGATTAGTGGAGTACCACAGGGCTCAGTCTTGGGCCCAATCCTATTCAACATCTTTATAAGAGACTTGGCAGAAGGGCTTCGAGGTAAAATAACATTATTCGCCGATGACGCCAAACTGAGTAATGTAGTGGGCAAATGCACAACAGACGAAGATTCAGTGCCCGACAACATGATGCACGACCTACTCCTACTGGAGCGATGGTCTAGGACATGGCAACTCAACTTCAATGCCAAAAAATGCAAAGTTATGCACCTGGGCAGCCAGTATCCATGCAAGTCTTATACCCTTAATGGCGAGATCCTAGCAAAAACGGTAGCAGAACGAGACTTGGGGGTAATCGTCAGTGAGGACATGAAGTCTGCCAATCAAGTGGAGCAGGCTTCGTCCAAGGCAAGACAAATCATGGGCTGCATACGAAGGGGTTTCGTCAGTCGTAAGGCGGAAGTCATTATGCCATTGTATAGATCCATGGTGAGGCCCCACCTGGAATACTGTGTGCAATTCTGGAGGCCGCATTATCGCAAGGATGTGCTGAGACTGGAGTCGGTGCAAAGAATGGCCACCCGGATGGTCTCGGGACTCAAGGATCTACCATACGAAAAACGGCTTGACAAATTACAGCTATACTCGCTCGAGGAGCGCAGAGAGAGGGGGGACATGATCGAGACGTTCAAGTATCTTACGGGCCGCATCGAGGCGGAGGAAGATATCTTCTTTTTTAAGGGTCCCACGACAACAAGAGGGCATCCGTTGAAAATCAGGGGCGGGAAACTACGAGGTGACACCAGGAAATTCTTTTTCACTGAAAGAGTGGTTGATCGCTGGAATAGTCTTCCACTACAGGTGATTGAGGCCAGCAGCGTGCCTGATTTTAAGGCCAAATGGGATCGGCACATGGGATCTATTCACAGGGCAAAGGTAGGGGAGGGACATTAAGGTGGGCAGACTAGATGGGCCGTGGGCCCTTATCTGCCGTCTATTTCTATGTTTCTATGTTTCTATGATTAAGTCTATTAAACAATTAAGTTAGGTGCCTACATAGGCTAAGCGCATCAATGTAGGTGCTTAACTTTAGGCAACATTTATAGAAAATCCCCATAAGTAGAAACATAGAAGATGACGGCAGATAAGGGCCATAGCCCATCAGGTCTGCCCACTCTACTGACCCACTCCCAAGTCTACTATCCTAGGGATCCCGCTCCTGGTGACAGGTTCCCTTGGCTTAACCCTCTAAGGGATTCCACATGGGCATCCCATTTGCTCTTAAATTCTTGCACGCTGTTTGCCTCGATCACCTGCACCGGGAGCTCATTCCAAGGATCAACCACTCTCTCGGTGAAGAAATATTTCCTGGTGTCGCCATGAAATTTCCCGCCCCTGAGTTTGAGCGGATGCCCTTTTGTGGCTGAGGGTCCTTTGAGAAAGAGAATCTCTTCTTCCATCTCGATATGGCAGGTAATATACTTAAACGTCTCGATCATGTCTCCTCTCTCCCTACGTTCCTCGAGTGAGTACAGCCGCAAATTTTTCAGCCTTTCCTCATACGATAGATCCTTGAGCCCCGAGACCATCCTGGTGGCCATCGGACTCTACTCTCAGTACATATTTTCGGTCGTGTGGCCTCCAGAATTGCACACAGTATTCCAAATGAGGCCTCACCATGGTTCTGTATAATGGCATTATGACTTCAGGCTTCCGGCTGACGAAACTCCTGCGGATGCAACCTAACAACTGTCTTGCCTTAGATGAAGCCTTCTCCACATGATCAGCAGTTTTCATGTCTGCGCTGATGATCACTCCCATGTCTCGTTCTGTTGAAGTTCTAGCTAAGGTCTCACCATTCAAGGTGTAAGTTCTGCAGGGATTTCTGCTGCTGAGGTGCATGATCTTGCATTTCTTAGCGTTGAAGCCCAGCTGCTAGGTCGAGGACCAAAGCTCCAACAAATGTAGGTCCTGTGTCATACTATCGGGTGAATTGCCATTTCTCGCTATATTGCATAGTTTGGCGTCGTCAGCGAATAATGTTACCTTACCTTGAAGCCCCTGAGTTAGGTCATCTATGAATATGTTGAAAAGGAGCGGGCCCAAGACTGAGCCCTGCAGTACTCCACTGGTCACCTCCGATGTTTTAGAGAGGGTACCGTTAACTACCACCCTCTGAAGTCTGCCACTCAGCCAGTCATTGACCCATGTAGTTAGTGTTTCTCCCAGCCCCATTGATTTCATCTTGCTCAACAGCCTGTGATGCGGGACACTATCGAAAGCTTTGCTGAAGTCTAGGTATACGACGTCCATGGATTCTCCCAAGTCTAACTGTTTTGTTACCCAGTCAAAGAAGCTGATGATATTGGATTGGCAGGACCTACCCTTGTTGAATCCGTGTTGACTGGGATCCCGTAGATTCTCTTCATCCAAGATTGCATCTAATTTATGTTTGATTAGTGTTTCCACGAGTTTGCATACTATTGATGTGAGACTCACCGGTCTGTAGTTTGCAGCTTCTGCCCTGCAACCCTTTTTGTGCATTGGAACGACGTTAGCTGTTTTCCAGTCTATGGGGACTCTCCCCGAACTTAGGGAGAGATTGAAGAGTCCTGATAGCGGTTCTGCCAGGACATCACGCAGCTCACTGAGCACCCTGGGGTGTAGATTGTCCGGTCCCATGGCTTTGTTCACCTTGAGTCTTGCCAGTTTGTAGTAGACGTCGCCAGGTGTGAACTCGAAATTCTGAAACGGGTCTTCCAAGCTGGGCCTTGCCTGCAACTGCGGACCGTGCCCCGGTGCCTCACAGTGAAGACCGAGCAGAAGTATTCATTCAGTAGTTCTGCTTTATCGGAATCTGATTCTGCGCAGTTCCCATCTGGTTTTCTAAGGCGTACTATCCCATCTGTGTTCTTTTTCCTATCACTAATATACCTGAAGAAGGATTTGTCCCCTTTCTTCATGTTCTTTGCCAGAGTCTCTTCCACTCGAAGTTTAGCCTCCCTGATTGCCGTTTTGACCGCTGCTGACCTCGCCCTATGTTCTAGTTTAGCTTCCCTAGTCTCCGTTCGTTTGTAGAAAATAAATGCTTTTCTCTTCTCCTTGACGAGGTGCGAGATTTCTGCGGAGTATCATTGGGGTTTGTTGTTTCTCTGCCGTTTGTGTACTGATTTAATGTAGAGGCTTGTTGCTTCATGTATGGTAGATTTCAGGGATGATCACATAGCTTCCACATCATTGGTCTTAGCTTGGTTCTGCAGTGTCCGGTGGACGAAATCTCCCATGCGTTCGAAGTCAGTGCCTCGGAATTTGAGTACTTTCGTTTTCGTGTTTGATCTAGGGAAACTTTTCCTGAGGTAGAACCACACCATGTTGTGGAGGCTAGCATATCTCCTACCGAGACCTTCGAGACGCTATCCCCGTTGGTGAGTACCAGGTCCAGGATCGCCTGGGCCCTAGTGGGTTCCAATACCATTTGTTTGAGTCGTGCTCCCTTTATGGATGTTAACAGTCTCCTGCTGCCGCTGGTTGTTGCTGAGTATGAGTTCCAATCTATGTCAGGCATGTTGAAGTCCCCTAGCAGAACAGCATCTCCCCATAGAGTGATATTCTCTATGTCTTCAATTAATTTGGAGTCTTTGTCTTCCAGTTGTCTTGGAGGTCTATATACTACACCAAGATACAGACATTTTTCCCTGCCTCTGGCCAGGTTCACCCAGAGGGATTCCCCGGTGTACTTGACATCTATGATTCTGGTAGTTTTGATGTCTTCTTTAATGTATAGTGTCACCCCTCCCCCTGACTTTCCCTCTCTGTCCTTACGAAATAAGTTGTATCCCGGTATGTGTTAGTGCATAACATCTTTTAGCAAAAGGACCCCAGTATTAGTTTTTCTAATCTGTTAGTATTTCACAATCTCCTTCCCTCTGTCTTCTAACCGTTGCCTTTCACATGTAAAATTTTTGTCTGCAGTTTGGGCAGAATTCTGCATAGGAAACCCGGTCTCAGAAGCTGCCTAAGTGGCTTTTGAGAATCGCACACGGGTGTCCTATATAGAATTGCGTCTGTCCTCATGGACAGGCACCTAAGCCCGCCTAATACCACGATTCTCTAGCCAGCTTCCTTGTCACAGGCATCGGTTAGAGAATCGGGTTGCCACTGAGCTGATCACAGCAAGGGAATCTCCCTGCCGTGATCACTTTAACGGTCGCAGCAGGGAACTTGTCCCCTCATGAAGACTACCAGCAGGAGGGATGCCCGGTCCTTCCTGCTGGAACCCCCCGAAGCCACCCCCACCCCCGAATGTGCACAGCAGATTCCTCTTGCCGCTACCCCACTGACATATCCACTGGCAGGAGGGATGCCCAGTCCCTCCTCCCAGTTCCCCCCACCCCTCTAAAATCATCAGCAGAGAGGGCCTTAGGCACCTGGGCCAACCGGAATCTTAGGCTTCTCTCCCAGTGCATTTTGGGATGCATTGGGAGTGGCCTAGGACTCCATTGACCAGTAAGAATCCTAGGCCACTCCCAGTGCCTCCTAGAATGCACTGGGAGAGAGGCCTAAGATTCCGGTTGGCCCAGGTGCCTAAGGCCCCTCCTATGGACTGATCTACTTACCTTCTTAAAGATGTTCATTCCTAGGTCTGAAGAGAGGTCTGGGACAGCTGGTCTGCGCAGGTTAGTCAGTGACACTTTGGAAAATGCTTCGGTGCTTGAAGTTTTCTCCTCTTCATTGCACTTCATGGTGAGATCCTTCATTCCGCAAAAAGGCAACGGAGCAAGTAAGAAAAAGCCAACTGTGAAACTAAAGGGTTTTTATATGCCCGATTTTCTATATTTTTCTTTTTCTGGTCACATAAAACATTGGAACATAGCAGATTGATACACTGCACTGTCTTGCTTGTGTAATGCTTATTGTCTACAGAATGTTTTTTTCTAAAAAGTTGCTTGCTACAGCTCACTAAAAAGTCCCATTGACTGCTAGAGGAGTGACATTTGCTCATTTTTTTTTAAATGCTAAATCTTTGGCTAGTGCTTTGCTGCTGCATCTACAATGCTAACTATGAACCTAAGAATAGCCATACTGGGTCAGACCAACTATCCTCCAAATGGCGGGCCTAGGGCCTGATTTGGCTAGGCTCCTAAGGCCACGCCCACAGGAGGGGCCTAAGGCAACTAGGCCAATTCTGGTTGGCCAAGCACCTAAGGCCGGGCTTGGGACCTGTCCGGCCGACCAACTTAACGTGAGTTGGGGTGTCGGGGGTTGAGGAGGTGTTGGGGGGTAGCGGGGTTAGGGAGGGATGTTCGGGGGTTCAGGGAGGCTGATCAGGGAGGCTGGGGTTTTGTCAGGGTTTGAGGGGGAGATGGATCGCGATCGTGGCAAGCGAGATTGGGCATCTCTCCTGCCGCGATTGTTGCGGTGGTGGGTGGGCAGTTTTCCGGGGCTGCTGAGCTGATCTTGGCAGCCGCGATCAGCTCAGCAGCCCCTATTCGGAACTTATACCTGTTTTGACTTGGTCTAAGTCAAAACGTATAAGTTCCGACTGGGCAATCTGTTAAAGTTTTTGGTTATACTTGCTGTACGACTAAGTTTAGGTCGGCCCACCTCCTGCCCTTTCCCCTCCTCTAAAAACACCTCTTTTCGCTCTAGGCATTTAGAGGCAGGGTAAAGACCTAAGCTGATTTTAGATACATCTAAAATCAGCTTTGATTATCGGTACTTGAACGATCTGGCTTTTTTAATTGTCCAAGTACCGATTTAGGCCACTTTTTGAACTTTCTTTTTTTATTATTATAAGCCCGATACTGTATACTGAGTTACGCTAGTATTCTATAAAGGAAACTAGGATGCTACTTTTCTTCATTCAGTAGGTCCCAGTGATGTGCTCTCTAGCCACACCACAGGTCTTATTTTCAGAAAGCTTTTTTAATCTAATATTTTTCAGCTAGATTATTTCAAGGTGTCAAGAAACAAAAATGTAGCATAAATATATTGAAGGGTAATATTATATCAAGGTATATTGCATACTTAGAGCAGCATAATAAAAAAAACCCCAAACATCTAAGTCTGTCTTGGGCCTAGAGCGCTAGTTGTCTAAAGTCGGCAGCATCTAAAGTTCATTCTCGAAAAATACATCCAAAATATATTCTTTTTCGAGAATCGTCTAATTATAAGTCCAGCCGTTTGATTATCCAGACTGCCAAGTCGTCTATCTTTAGACCACATTCTCGTCTAAAAAAAATTGTCCATGTCCAAAACGCCTAGAAAAAGACATTTTGGAAGTGGGAGGGGTCAGCAAAGTGATGGACTGGCCACCCAGACATGGCAACAAGGGTGCCACATACACATCTCACCAGAACTCCATTATAAGTCATGGTGAGACCCCCCAAACACCCCCAAAACCTACTATACTCACCTGTCTATAACCCCAATAACCCTTATGGCTGCAGGTGGCACCTATATGGCAGTACAATAGGGTTTGGGGTTTTTTTGGTGGGCTTACATTTTTCAGCATGAATGCAGTGGTTAGAGTGGCTTATGGGCCTGGGTCCTCCTCTCTATAGTTCACTAGCCCAACCCTCAGATTACTTAAGCCACCTCTGTGCAACTCTACTAGGCTTTCCTATGCCAGGTGCTGATGTTCTGGAGGCAAGTATTTACATTTTTATTCTGATTTTTATGTGGTGAAGGGGGGGGGGTCAGTGATCATTGGGGAAGTGTGTGGGGTTCTGTATTTTGTCCCTGCAGTAGTTATCTGGTCACTTTGAATAAATTCTGGGCATTTAGACATGTTTTTAGGTTGCCTATGTCACAATGTATAAGTTACGTCTAGGCAGTCAAGTTTCAAGTTTATTTAAAATTTCTTATACCGCTCAATCAAACTTCTGAGCGGTGTACAATAAAAATATAGCTTTCAACAGATAAGACAAGATTATGGAAGACTGGAAGGTGGCGAATGTTATGCCGATCTTCAAAAAGGGTTCGAGGGGAGATCCGGGAAACTACAGACTGGTGAGTCTAACCTCGGTACCGGGAAAGATGGTAGAGGTGCTGATAAAAGACTGCATCATTGATCACCTTGACAGACATGGTCTGATGAGGACCAGCCAGCACGGTTTCAGCAAAGGCAGATCTTGTCTGACAAACTTGCTGCACTTTTTCGAGGGAGTAAACAGGCAGATAGACAAGGGCGACCCGGTCGACATCGTATATCTGGATTTTCAGAAGGTGTTCGACAAGGTTCCGCATGAACGATTACTTCGGAAAATTGCGAGTCATGGAATCGAGGGTGAAATACTCAAGTGGATCAAAAACTGGCTGGAGCATAGGAAACAGAGAGTGGGGGTAAATGGACAATACTCGGACTGGAAGAGCATGACCAATGGGGTGCTGCAGGGCTTGGTGATTGGACCCATGCTCTTCAACATCTTTATAAATGATCTGGACATTGGTACGACGAACGAGGTGATTAAATTTGCGGACGATACGAAGTTATTCACAGGGGGATTGTGAAGATCTGCAACGTGACATAATCAAGCTTGAGAAATGGGCATCGACATGGCAAACGAGGTTCAACATGGATAAGTGTAAAGTGATGCATGTTGGGAACAAAAACCTCATGAACGAATACAGGATGTCCGGGGCGGTACTTGGAGAGACCTGGAGAGACTTGGAAGTTCTGATCGACAAGTTAATGAAGCCGTCTGCACAATGTGTGGCGGCGGCAAAAAGGGCGAACAGAATGCTAGAAATGATTAGGAAGGGGATCACAAACAGATCGGAGAGGGTCATCACCTGGAAAACTGTGCCCAGCACTGGTCGCCTTACATGAAGAAGGACAGGGTACTACTCGAAAGGGTCCAGAGAAGAGTGACTAAAATGGTTAAGGGGCTGGAGGAGTTGCTGTACAGTGAGAGACTGGAGAAACTGGGCCTCTTCTCTCTTGAAAAGAGGAGACTGAGAGGGGACTTGATCAAAACGTTCAAAATACTGAAAGGAATAGACTTAGTAGAGAAAGACAGACTATTCACCCTCTCCAAGGTAGGGAGAACGAGAGGGCACTCTCTAAAGTTGAAGGGGTTAGATTCCGTACAAACGTAAGGAAATTCTTCTTCACTCAGAGAGTGGTGGAAAGCTGGAACACTCTTCCGGAGTCTGTTATAGGGGAAAACACCCTCCAGGGTTTCATGACAGAGTTGGACAAGTTCCTGCTAAACTGGAACATATGCAGGTGAGGCTGGACTCATTTAGAGCACTGGTCTTTGACCTGAGGGCCGCCGCGTGAGCGGACTGCTGGGCAGGATGGACCACTGGTCTGACCCAGCAGCGGCATTTCTTATGTTATTATGTTCAAATCTCAGATTAAGACAAATGGGAACAGATGGAGAGAAGGGAATGAAAGCCAGTGGTCATCCCCCAGTGGTCAATGACCCCTCTGCCATCCCCCCAAAGATGTGAATGAAATTGAATATTCCTGCTTGTATGATAGCTTCAGATGTTATGGCCAGTCCAAGTGGAGCAGCAAGTAGGTTCCTGAAGTAGCCTAGTGGGCGGTGCAGCGGACTATAGAGATGGGACTCAGGCCCATATTCCACTCTAACTACTACCCTTATAGTGGATTATGTAAACCTTCTAATATCCACTTAAAACCTACTGTATCTACATATAGGTGATATATGAAGGCATAAAGGCTATTGGTGTGGTGTACAGTTGGATTCAGTAGTGTCCCCTGAAGTTGCTCTTGAAATCTATATATATAAAATCAGAGGTATGTATGTATGTATGTGTGTGTGTGTGTATGTGCCGCGATCACACAAAAACGGCTTGACCGATTTAAACAAAACTTGGTATGCAGATCCCTCACTACCTGGGATGATATGTTCTGGGGGTCTCGCGGCCCACCTGCACACGTGGGCGGAGCTACAATCATAAAATCAGATTTCACCCATTCATGTCAATGGAAAAAATGTAAAAAGCTGCCATTCTCACAGTAATTCAAAAACGGCTTGATCGATTTGAACGAAACTTGGTATGCAGATCCCTCACTACCTGGGGTGATATGTTCTGGGGGTCTCGCGGCCCACCTGCACATGTGGGCGGAGCTACAAACAGAAAATCAGATTTCACCCATTCATGTCAATGGAAAAAATGTAAAAAGCTGCCATTCTCACAGTAATTCAAAAACGGCTTGACCGATTTGAACGAAACTTGGTATGCAGATCCCTCACTACCTGGGGTGATATGTTCTGGGGGTCTCGCGGCCCACCTGCACATGTGGGCGGAGCTACAAACAGAAAATCAGATTTCACTCATTCATGTCAATGGAAAAAATGTAAAAAGCTGCCATTCTCACAGTAATTCAAAAACGGCTTGACCGATTTGAACGAAACTTGGTATGCAGATCCCTCACTACCTGGGGTGATATGTTCTGGGGGTCTCTTGGCCCACCTGCACACATGGGCGGAGCTACAAACAGAAAATCAGATTTCACCCATTCATGTCAATGGAAAAAATGTAAAAAGCTGCCATTCTCACAGTAATTCAAAAACGGCTTGACCGATTTGAACTAAACTTGGTATGCAGATCCCTCACTACCTGGGGTGATATGTTCTGGGGGTCTCGCGGCCCACCTGCACATGTGGGCGGAGCTACAAACAGAAAATCAGATTTCACTCATTCATGTCAATGGAAAAAATGTAAAAAGCTGCCATTCTCACAGTAATTCAAAAACGGCTTGACCGATTTGAACGAAACTTGGTATGCAGATCCCTCACTACCTGGGGTGATATGTTCTGGGGGTCTCTCGGCCCACCTGCACACATGGGCGGAGCTACAAACAGAAAATCAGATTTCACCCATTCATGTCAATGGAAAAAATGTAAAAAGCTGCCATTCTCACAGTAATTCAAAAACGGCTTGACCGATTTGAACTAAACTTGGTATGCAGATCCCTCACTACCTGGGGTGATATGTTCTGGGGGTCTCGCGGCCCACAACTCTATGTTGCTTGCTCAAGGCTGGGTTCACCCAATAATTTATATGTTCTTGCTCCAGGAGGTGAAACTAAAATTGTTGTTTATAATCACGTTTTGCGTTAGTTGTATTGTATTCATTTTGTCAAATATTTCACATTATAATTTGAATATTGTACTTTTTATTAAGCTGTAAAAAAATAATTTCATTCACCACTATAAAGTATCTTTATTTGAATCCATTTACAGTGTTATTGCTATAATTAAATACCCGTGCAACGCCGGGGCATCAGCTAGTATTAAATATAAAGAGCTTAATGTGAAAGAATAGCCTAATGGTTACAGCAATGGGCTGAGAAGTTACAGGGAAATACTTTTAAAACCAATAGAAGGAAATATTTTTTCACTTAAAGAATAGTTAAGTTCTAGAACTTCTTGCTGGAGAAGTTGCTGGAGGAAAAGTCCATAATATGCTATTGAGACAGACATGAAGGAAGCCACGACTTGCCCTGGGATTAGTAGCATAGAATGTTGCTATTATTTGGTTTTCTGACAAGTGCTTGTGACCTGGATTCATTCACTATTTATGTTCTTATGAGAAGCCAGGTGCAAATACTTGGGCAGTCAGCGCTCTATTGTCCCATGTACAAACTTAGATTGTGATCCCTCAAGGAGCAGAGAAATACCTACTGGACCTGAATATAACTTGCCTTGAGCTACAGATGAAAAAGGTGCGAGATAAATCCTAATATTACTAATGAAGAAATGACAGCACTAGAAACCAATGCAGCGACATATCGCAGTTGCACAGCAGTAAAAGACACTGGGATTTCTAAAGTAATAAGACTAGGTTAGAGTTAAAAGTAGAAGAACAGCAGCTCCAAATTGAAGGCTGAAAGGTGATCCATCAAATAAAAACAGGAATATGAGAGCATGTAAAGCTGGAGAGCAAACACATAGGCAACTTGGTCTTCTTACTTGAGTCTTGTGAGTATTAACTAGTGAGGGCGCTGCAGCCACCATGGAACTGCTGCGTGGTCGGGGCAGGTGGGGGATTTCTGGCTCCGGAGGCTTCTCAGGCTTCTCTTGCAGCATGTGTCGCAACCTCTGTAGATAATACATTAGGGACCACTGTGTGCCTTCTTCAGACCAGTGAGCTTGCAGCAGGCAGCGCAATACTGCGACATCAAAGTAAGTGGCGTGGCGAGATTTTTGGCAATGCGGCATCACCACTGATGTCCTGTTGTGAAAGGTAAAAACATGGAAACACAGGTATTAATAATAGTCTTCTTATATCAGTTTTGACACTTAGGGCTCCTTTTACTAAGCTGCGCTAGCGTTTTGAGCGCACGCTAAAGATGAAAAAATACTAACGTCAGAAAAAATACTAACGTCAGCTCTATGGAAGCATTAGCGTGTAGCGTGTGGGGCAATGTAGCACGCGCTAAAACCGCTAGCCCAGCTTAGTAAAAGGAGCCCTTTGTCTCCCAGGGAAGGAGACTTCATAATCACGAGTTTAGAACTGTTGAGTCTAGTGTCTGTTGAGACCCGTGCAGATACAATACAAATATTAATATTTGCAGTTCAAGATGGAGCATAGATGCAATCTGGAGGCTTTTAGAAAGTATGGGAGTTTGTTTCTGCCTAGAGAATGACACGAGGACAAACTCATCTTCCCATCCCGTCCCAGAGAATTATTTTCCTTTTTGGTGGGCGAATTTATGCTCAAGCTATAGGTATGAGAAAATGAATGCTGACATGTTGGGGCATAGCAATTTATTTAAACTGGTTTGGAGCCTGTTGATATCTTCTATTACTTTGTTGCTGTTGTCTTTTATTTTTAACTAGTCTTATAGCCACATTAATGGGTGGTAGAATATATGTGTGTGTGTCTGTCTTTATTTCTTTCTCTCTCTCTCTCTCCTTAGCCGCTTTCTGTATTTCTGTCTTTCTTTCTGTCTTTCTTTTTCCTCGGCTGTCCACCCATTCTCCCTTCCTTTTACCTTCCCTGTGTCCACCACCACCCCTTCACGGCTCCCCTTATCCAGCAGCAGCCCTTCTCCCTTTTTTTAATCTCCCACTGTCCAGCAGCAACTCTTTCCTGTACCCCTGTCCAGCAGAAGGCCTCCCTTCCTTTTTCTCCCCTCCCCCCCCCGTCTCTTCCCCTGTCCATCAGAACCTTTCAGTTGATCTGGGCACCTTTTGAGCAGAGGAAAGTAGTTGGAAGTGAGCTTTTAGTCTTACAGACTGCTTTCAAGTTCCCTGCACCCAAATGGAGAACTTTCCCAGGATTTTCTCTGTGTGCATCTTTTTGTAGGTAATGCTTTAGGAAATAGCACCTCTTTCCTGCTCCCCCGTCCAGCAGTAGGCCTCCCTTACTTTTTCTCCCCCCCCCCCCGTCTCTTCCCCTGTCCAGCAGCACCCCTTACCTTGCATCTGCCCCTCTGCCAACAGCCGCCCCAAGTTGCCGCGGCCTGCAGCCGCCGACAGCCGCGGCGGCCAACAGACTCTGCTCCGCCTGAAGCCGACAAAACCCTAAGCCATGCATGCGCACTCCTACCTGCGGGGACCTATAGCGCACGGAAAACGGGAGCATGCAGGTAAGAGTGCACATGAGCAGCTTAGGGTTTTATTATATTTGATTTATATTAGATATATTAGATATATATTATATTAGATATTAGAGATAAATTATATTAGATATATTAGACAGAGAAAATGTGCACACATATCCAGGGGGGGGGGGGTAGCTATCTCTTTGCTTTGTCTTAATCCTTAATGAAATGTAATGGAATGAAAGAGGGGATTTATTATTTATGCATTGTTATTGATTATGATTATAAGTGTTAACCTGCTGATTAATGTATATATACGATTCTGCACTTTTGTTGACCTTAAAAATCAATAAAGATTTATAAAGAAAAAATAAAATAATATATGCTGGTTCTCTAATACTTTCTGTTTGTTTTGACATTATAGGTTAATTCTCTACAGACCACCTAAACTTAGGTGCCGGGATGATGCAAGCTAAGTATGAATTCTATATGGGCAATTACATTTGCCATTGCCGTTATAAACTAACTAGCATAAGTCTGCAGTTATGCACCTAACTGACATGAGCACTTACACTACTACTATTAATTATTTCTATAGTACTATCAGACGTATGTAGCGCTGTACAGAGTCAAGAAAGAGATAGTCCCTCCTCATAGGAGCTTACAAACTAAACAGATAAGACAGACAGACAGGATGTCGTGGATACAGTTAGGGGTATGGTTAATCTGCTGGCTAGGGCAGTGGGGAGTAGGGATATAGATTAAAGACTACATCAGAAAGGTGGGTTTTCAGTCTGCTTAATTGATGTCAAATAGGCGACTGGTACTTGTAGTATTCTATAACTCAAGTGCATGCCTCACCCATACCAATCCCCCTTGCAGGCGCCAGTTAGAGAATCGCATTGCCACTGAGCTTATCACAGCAAGAGAATCTCCCTGCCACGATCAGTTTAGCAGCCGTGGCAGGGAACCTGGCACCCCTCCACAAGACATTCCCTGGCAGGAAGGATGCCCAGTACCTCTGGCCGGAAACCCCAAAGTCGCTCCCTACCCCCAAATATCCGCGGCAGAAAGAGTGCCCAATTCCTCCAAGTGCCACTCCCCCCGAGGCAACCCCCAACAGGAGGGATGCCCAGCAGGAGGGATGCCCAGTCCCTCCTGCCGGAAACCACCTCATCGTACGATCATTGGCAGGAGGGATGCCAATGCCTTCTTGCTGGAACCCTCCCTGCAGGTATCCCCCACCGACCCCCCCTCCAAGTCCACCCAGACCCCACCAATACCTTTTTTTCGTTGGCCGGCCAGAGGGATGCTTACTCCTTCCGGCTGGCAGGCCCGCCTCCACAGAATGGTGAGACTTCCCTTTACCGGTGCATTGCAGGATGCACCAGCGAAGGGCCTAAGGCCCTAATTGGCCCAGGCACTTAAGACCCCTCCCAAAGGAGGTGGGGGTTCGGTGGCTGGAGGAAGTTGGTATCCCTCCTGCTGATTTCAGTTGCTGCAGACGCTTAGCTGATTGCAACAGGGAGGTTCCATTGCTGCAATCAGCTCAGTGGCCACGTACATTTCAGGTGTCTGTCAGGGCCCTGGGGAGATGCCCAATGCCACTTCCGGTTGAAACCATACCCATGCCTAGTCTTGGGCAAGCTTAGGTGTCCCGATGCATCTCCCTCAGGTTTAAAAAAAAAAAAAAAGTGCCTGCTAGACAATAGTAGGACTCCTACTGCTGCCTCAAAATCTCACACCTGCTCACAGACAGATTTTTCTAATTTTCTAATTCTCTTCCTTACTGACAGGCAGACCTCAATTACAACTCAGCAATGGCAGGGAGGACAAGAAGCGCAAAGTCTACAATCAAGACCAGTATTCCAGTCGCTATGGGGATCCAGGAAGCGACCACGGACTGCGTGCAGAAGGAGGAAGACCCAGGACGGTGGACAGAGGTCTCTGTGCGGACCGAGACCATCCCCCAGCGCTACACTACAGTCTCTACACAGACAGAGGAGGCTGCGCAGCTGGATGGAGATCTCATGCAGGAACTAAGGAGCCTCAGGGAGGAGGTAATACGCCTGAGAAGCATCCGAGAGGACGAGGCCTACATCGACGGAGCCGTCCAGGAGCTGTCCCAAATCACCGAGCAGGCCCATGACAAGTCCATCCTCGAGACACCCAAATCATCAGCTTTGAAACCAACAATTGGGATACAGGAAATGGCTAGCGGCACTGACTCCTGGCAGCTGGTGACCTCCTCCACGGGCAAACATAGGAGACCCCCCCCCCCCCTTTTTTCAATCTCTTCATCTTCTCCTTCTTCTTACAAACAGGGCAGCTATACATCAACCCCTCAACTCGCCCTGCGGAACAGATTCCAGATTCTTCAGGAAGGAACTGCCGATGAGGAACAGGAACAGGCCCAACACACAGCTCCATCTCCAGGGACAACTGACCAGCTCCCCCCAAAGAAGCGCAGAGTAATAGTCATCGGGGATTCCATGCTGAGGGGCACTGAGGGACCAATTTGCAGACCAGATATGCAATCTAGGGAGGTCTGCTGTCTGCCTGGAGCCAGGATACGAGATGTTACCGCCAGTCTGGATAGACTACTCACGCCCCGAGACCACTTTCCTATGCTTCTTGTCCACATAGGACACTGCCAGGACTTGTACAACGACACTGCCAGGAACACACCGGAGACCATCACCAGAGACTTTGGAGCACTGGGTGAGAGGCTGAAGCGGACAGGAGCGCAAGTGGTTTTCTCATCGATCCTCCCAGTTAGAGGCAAGGGAAGAGCCAGAGATGAACGTATCCTGAGGACGAACGAGTGGCTACAGGGATGGTGC
This sequence comes from Geotrypetes seraphini, assembly GCF_902459505.1. NCBI lineage: Eukaryota > Metazoa > Chordata > Amphibia > Gymnophiona > Dermophiidae > Geotrypetes > Geotrypetes seraphini. The sequence goes on along the minus strand of NC_047088.1, from coordinate 161,552,763 downwards.
CGGGATATGAACTTCGGATTCCTAAACCATGGGGAAGCGCTACAAGGACTTCAGGAACCAGACGGACTCCATCTGACCAGTAGGGGTAAGAACGTCTTCAGACACCGAGTAGCCCGCCTGCTTCACAGGGCTTTAAACTAGGTAAGTCGGGGGAGGGTACCCATTCACATATTAGTGCAGAAAGGAATTATCCTGATGAGGTGAGTCGAAACTCCGCTTCCATGTCCAATGTAAGTACCCACATTGCAAACAGTTCTTTGGGAGTCACACCGACTCGGGTAGGATACGCCTCACAGGGACTTAGCAAACACAAGATATGGAGGGCCATGTATGTCAATGCACACAGTTTAGGTAACAAAATTCTAGAATTGGAGGCTGAAATAAGGAATGCCGACCTAGATGTGGTGGCAATATCTGAAACTTGGTTCACGGACTCACATGGGTGGGATATGGCTATACCGGGCTACAATCTACTTCGTCAGGACAGAGAGGGCAGGTTAGGAGGGGGGGTAGCTTTATACATTAAAGAGGACATCAAAACCACCAGGATCACAGATGTCAAGTACACCGGGGAGTCCCTCTGGGTAAACCTGGCAAGAGGCAGAGAAAAATGCCTGTATCTAGGTGTGGTATACAGACCCCCAAGACAACTGGAAGACATGGACGCAGAATTAATTGAAGACATAGAGAATATCACTCTACGAGGAGAAGCTGTACTGCTAGGGGACTTCAATATGCCTGATGCAGACTGGAACTCATTTTCAGTGACAACCAGCGGTAGCAGGAGGCTCTTAACCTCCATAAAGGGAGCACGTCTCAAACAAATGGGCCCACTAGGGCCCAGGCGATCCTCGACCTGGTACTCACCAACGGGGAAAGCGTCTCAGAGGTCTCAGTAGGAGATACGCTAGCCTCCAGCGACCACAACATAGTATGGTTCAACCTTAGGAAAGGCTTCCCTAGATCAAACACGAAAACAAAGGTACTCAATTTCCGGGGCACAGACTTCGCACGCATGGGAGATTTCATCCATCGGACGCTGCAGGACCAAGCGGAGACCGGTGATGTGGAAGCTAAGTGGTTAACACTGAAATCAACCATACATGAAGCAACTAGCCGCTTCATAAAATCAGTAAATAAACGACAAAGAAACAATAAACCCCAATGGTTCACCGCGGAGATCTCGCACCTCATTAAGGAGAAGAAAAAAGCGTTTCTCTCCTACAAGTGCATGGAGAAAAGAGAGGCAAAAGTAGAATATAGGACCAGGTCTACAGTGGTCAAAATGGCAGTTAGGGAGGCAAAATTTCGAGTGGAAGAAATTCTGGCAAAAAACATTAAAAAGGGGGACAAATCCTTCTTCAGGTATATTAGCGACAGAAAAAGGAACACAGGCGGGATAGTACGCCTTAGAAGACCAGACGGAAGTTACGTGGAAGCAGATTCCGATAAAGCCGAACTACTGAATGAATACTTCTGCTCAGTCTTCACCTGTGAGGCACCGGGACACGGTCCGCAGTTGAAGGCAACACAAAGCACAGAAGACCCGTTTCAGAATTTTGAGTTCACACCAGGTGAAGTTTACAGTGAACTGGCAAGACTCAAGGTGAACAAAGCCATGGGACCAGACAATTTGCACCCAAGAGTGCTCAGAGAATTGAGCGATGTCCTGGCGAAACCGTTGGCTGAGCTATTCAATCTCTCCCTAAGTAAGGGGAAAGTTCCCCTGGACTGGAAATTAGCTAATGTCATTCCTCTGCATAAAAAGGGTTGCAGGGCAGAGGCTGCAAATTATAGACCGGTGAGTCTCACATCAATAGTGTGCAAACTCATGGAAACACTAATTAAAAGCAAATTGGACACGATCTTGAATGAAGGGAATCTTCGGGATCCCAGTCAGCATGGATTCACCAAGGGTAGGTCCTGCCAATCCAATCTCATCAGCTTCTTTGACTGGGTAACAAGAAAGTTGGACTTGGGAGAGTCTTTGGACGTCGTGTACCTGGACTTCAGTAAAGCTTTTGACAGTGTCCCACACCGCAGGCTGCTAAGCAAGATGGAATCGATGGGGTTAGGAGAGACACTAACTGCATGGGTCAATGATTGGCTGAGTGGCAGACTTCAGAGGGTGGTGGTTAATGGTACCCTCTCTAAAACATCGGAGGTGACCAGTGGAGTGCCTCAGGGCTCGGTCCTGGGTCCACTCCTTTTCAACATATTCATAGGGGATCTGACTCAAGGGCTTCAAGGTAAAATAACACTATTCGCCGATGACGCCAAACTATGTAATATAGTAAGTGAATGCAGTTTATAGAATTATATAGCGCAGGACCTGCTTACATTTGAAAGTTGGTCCTCAACCTGGCAGCTAGGCTTCAATGCTAAGAAATGTAAGGTCATGCACCTCGGAAGCGGAAATCCATACAGGATGTACTTCTTGAACGGAGAAACTTTAACTAGGACTTCAGCAGAACGAGATTTAGGAGTAATCATCAGTGCAGACATGAAAACTGCCAATCAAGTGGAGAAGGCTTCATCTAAGGCAAGGCAGATATTGGGTTGTATCAATAGAAGTTTCGTCAGCCGAAAGCCTGAAGTCATAATGCCGTTGTACAGGGTCATGGTGAGACCTCATCTGGAGTACTGTGTGCAATTCTGGAGGCCACATTACAGTAAAGATGTGCGCAGAATTGAATTGGTTCAGCGGACGGCCACCAGGATGATCTCGGGGCTCAAGGGTCTCTCGTACGAAGAGAGACTGAACAAATTGCAGCTCTACACTCTCGAGGAACGTAGGGAGAGGGGAGACATGATCGAAACATTTAAGTACCTCACGGGACGTGTCGAAGTGGAAGATGATATTTTCTTTCTCAAGGGACCCTCGGCTACAAGAGAGCACCCGCTCAAACTCAGGGGCGGAAAATTTCATGGCGACACCAGAAAGTATTTCTTCACAGAGAGAGTGGTTGATCATTGGAACAAGCTTCCAGTGCAGGTGATCGAGGCAGACAGCGTGCCAGACTTTAAGAATAAATGGGATACCCATGTGGGATCCCTATGAGGGTCAAGATAAGGAAATTGGGTCATTAGGGCATAGACAGGGGGTGGGTAAGCAGGGTGGGCAGACTTGATGGGCTGTAGCCCTTTTCTACCATCATCTTCTATGTTTCTATGTTACAATTGGGATGATCATTTATAGAATCAGCCCCGCTGTGTCTCAACATGAGTCTGTACCTGGACACAGAAGGCCCTCTGCCTTGGGATGTCTGGGAGGATGCACTTCCATCAAAAGAATTTGCTCGATGACAGCTGGAAACAGTGGCTCTGGGAGAAACTGAATCTGTTTGCGCTGTTTCATATACCACCTGTAGACCCTAGGAGTGTTTTACATTAACAGAAAGGAGGAAATACATTAATTTATGCTTATTAAATTAGCATTTATCCATACTTCAATAAATAATGCATCTGTGTGCTGCACAATATGGTGGTAATTTTATAAAACATTTTCAGAGTGTAAAATATATATTATATATGGAAATTGGCATTTAAAATTGGATATGTGCACAAACACTCATGCATGCTTTTATATAGATCATGCATATATATGTGTACATGAGAAGAATACTCATCCACACACATATATTCCAGCTTCAGAGAAGATGTAAATTTATGTAAGAGCACCTGTGCACTATTGAGGATTATTTTATAAGCCTATGTTGAAAAGGGACATAAACACCTATATTTGTCTTTATAAAATATGAAGGGATCCATTTATTAAATGGCAGTAAGCTCTAACATGTATATACTGCAACCAAAAAAGGCCTTAATGCGGCCATTCTCAGGCATCCAGCAGTAATTTTGTGATCAGCATGTGCTTTTTGTGCCTTAAAAACAGATTTCATAGTTTTAGCCCTAGAATTGAATCTGGGAGTGGAGAGTAAGAACATAAGAATAGTCTTACAGGGTCAGACTAATGATGCATCTAGCCCAGTATCCCATCTTCACAGAGGCCAATTTAAGTCACAAGTACTTGGCAAAAAAACCAAATAGTAGCTGCAATCCATGCCACCGATCCAGGGCATGCAGTGGCTTCCTCCATGTCTGTCTTTCAACAGCAGACTATGGACTTTTCCTCCAGGAACATGTCCAAACCTTTTTTAAAACCAGCTACATTAACTGCTCTTACCACATCTTCTGGCAATGCATTTCAGAGCTTAACTATTCTCTGAGTGAAAAATATTTCCTCCTATTGGTTTAAAAGTATTACTCTGTGACTTCATCGAGTGTCCCCTAGTCTTTGTAAGTCTTGGTGCAGTAAAAAAAAAAAAAAATTGATCAATGTACCCATTCTACACCACTCAAGATTTTGTAGACTTCAATCATATCTCCCCTTAGCTGTCTCTTTTCCAAGCTGAAGAGCCCTAACCTCTTTAGTCTTTCCTCATTCGAGAGGAGTTCCATCCCCTTTATCATCTTGGTCATTCTTTGAACCTTTTCTAGTGCCACTATATCTTTTTTGAGATAAGGAGACCAGAACTGAATGCAATACTCAAGGTGAGGTGCACCAATTGAATGATGCAGAAGCATTATAACATTCTTAGTCTTGTTTACCATCTCTTTTCTAATAATTCCTTACATCCTGTTTGCTTTCTTGGCTGCCACCATACATTGGGCGGAAAATTTCAGCATATTGTCCACGATAACACCCAGATCTTTTTTTTTGAATGTTGACCCCCAAGGTGGACCCTAGCATCCGGTAACTATGGTTTGGATTATTCTTCCCAATGTGCATCACTTTGCATTTGTCCGCATTAAATTTCATCTGCCATTTGGATGCCTAGTCTTCCAATTTCCTAAGGTGTTCCTGCAGTTTTCATAGTTCACATGCATTTTAACAACTTAAAATTTGCAGATGACACTAAACTCACAGTGCCAATTTCCAGATCATTTATAAATAAGTAAATAGCATCGGTCCCAGTACAGATCCTTGCAGCACACCACTATTTTCCTCCACTGAGAAAAATGGCCATTTAACCCTACCGCTTGTTTTCTGTCAGATAACCAATTCTTAATCCACTATTGAACATTACCTCCTATCCCATGACTTTAATTTTCTCAGGAGCCTCTCATGTGGAACTTTGTCAAAAACTTTCTGGAAATGTAGATACACTACATCAGTGGTTCCCAACCCTGTCCTGGAGGAACACCAGGCCAATTGGGTTTTCAGGCTAGCCCTAATGAATATGCATGAAGCAAATTTGCATGCCTATCACTTCCATCATATGCAAATCTCTTTCATGCATATTCATTAGGGCTAGCCTGAAAACCCGATTGGCCTGGTGTTCCTCCAGGACAGGGTTGGGAATCACTGCACTACATCAACCAGCTCACTTTTATCCACATGTTTATTCACACCTTCAAAGAAGTCAAGCAAATCGGTGAGGCAAGTCCTTCCTCAGCTGAACCCATGCTGACTCTGTCTCATTAAATCATGTTTGTCTACATGTTCCACAATTTTATTTTTTATAATTGTTTCCACTATTTTACCCAGCACTGAGGCCAGGCTTACCAGTCTGTAATTCCCCAGATCTCCCCTGGAACCCTTTTTAAAAATCGGTGTAACATTGGCTACTCTCCAATCTTCAGGTACTACAGAGTAGGTGTGCTCTGCACTAATGGGTTAGTGCAGCTACATTGCCATTTGGTAATTGATTGGCATGTTATTAGCCCATGAGTCCTTACCATCTACAAAATAGCTGGTGGTGGTAGGGGTTCATGCACTAATGGCCATATGCTAATAGGAAAATTAGCACAGGACCATTAATTCAGAAGTCAGAAAAAAATGGCCATTTTACCCATGTGATAAAAATGGCCTTCATGTGCAGGAATGACCTATGCAAGGATAAGCTAAGGGCCACATTTTACTGCAGTTTGGTAAAAGAATCACCTTGGGGGAAATTCTGTAAGGACTGCCTAAAGTTAGGTGCTGGAAGACATCTAGATCATGTCTACCTGCACCAAACTTACCGTATTTTCACATAGATAACGCGCACCCGTGTAAAATGCGCACACGGGTATAGCGCGCAAAAAACACATATTTATGTACATAAATTTTTATATACCGCGCACACCCGTATACCGCGCATGCTGCCCGACTCTCCTTTCGCCTGCCCCGACTCTCCTCTGGAAACCCTGACTGTTTTCGCCCGCCCCGACTCTCCTTTCCTCCTTGAAGTCCTGTCCCTACCCTGAAAGCCTGATGCCCCCCCCCGACGTCCGATTCACCCCTCCCCGCAGGACCGCTCGCACCCCCACCCCGAAGGACCGCTCGCACGCACCCACACCCCCACCCTGAAGGACCGCTCGCACCCCCACCCCGAAGGAGCGCTCGCACTCCCACCCCGAAGGTCCGCTCGCACCCCCACCCGAAGAACCGCTCGCACCCCCACAGCCTCACCCCCCTCCCCAATGGAGAAGCTGTCTACCTTGTTTCCGGATGCCAGCGAGCCCAGCTGTTTCCTCTGCCGGCGGTCCCGCCCCTTCTCTGAGCCCTGCTGTGCTGCTTTTTCTTCCGGCGGTCCCGCCCTTTCTCTGACATCAGAGAAAGGGCGGGACCGCCTGAAGAGGAAGCAGCGCAGCACAGGGCTCTGAGAAGGGGCAGGACCGCCGGCAGAGGAAGCAGCTGGGCTGGCATCCGGAAACAAGGTAGACAGCTTCTCCATGGGGGAGGGGGGGAGGCTGTGGGGGTGCGAGCGGTTCTTCGGGTGGGGGTGCGAGCGGTCCTTCGGGGTGGGAATGCGAGCGCTCCTTCCGGGTGATGAATCGGGCGTCGGTGGGGGGGGAAACTATGTAAAAAAATTTTTGTACAACGCGCTCACGCGTATAACACGCAAGGGTATGCGTGGTTTGTAAAAACCACGTATAACGCGCACGTTATATGCGAGAAAATACGGTAATTCTTTTAATCAGCTTTAAGTTGCATGATAATTGAATGCACCATTAAAAGCTGATTGGATGAGAGATATGTGCCTTTTTAAAATAGGCACATTTTGAGAGATTTTATAGGAACCTTGCTATAAAATTACATACCATGAGTAATGCATGATAGAATCTCTTTGGAAACTGAGATCGGATCCTAGCTGGACTTGTTTCCTACATTTCTTTGAAGGAGTGAATGAGCATGTGGATAAAGGTGATCCGGTCGGTATTGTGTATCTGGAATTTCAAAAGGCATTTGACAAAGGCCCTGATTCTCGTAGGGACTCTAAAAGCTAGGTGGTGGTAGGCTTCCTACTACCGCCCTAACTTAATTGGTATAATTGAAGATAAACAATGTGGTGATTGACTGCGTTGTTTAAAACCGATTAAAAAAAACTAATTAAAAAAATGTAGGTGCCTACGGGCACCTACAGAACAGACCATTGATGTCCCATTCATAGAGATGCCTACCGGCACCTAGGGTCAAATTGGGTGTATATTGTGTTGGAAGTGAACAAAAATAAAATTGAAATTCGTGGTTCTAAGTATTATAAACCAAAATCCAAAAATACCACGTACAATACAAAACAACTGAGTAGGAAGAGAAGTTTTATAATCAAAATCTTTAATGGAGCAGACTCCTTGAGCTAATTTTAGAACATTAAATAAAATGAAGTATTTTTATAAGTAAGTAGGTATTTTAATGTCCCTTACAATCTTTTTATATTGTACACCGTCTAGACATTTGTTTTGATAGACGGTATATCAAAAATAAAGAAACTTGAAACTTGAACTAGGGTGGAATTTGGACCGATGAGGTAAACATGAGCTTTTGAACTTCATAGAAACATAGAAACATAGAACATGACGGCAGAAAAGGGCCATGGCCCATCTAGTCTGCCCACACTAATGACCCACCCCCTAACTACCTCCATGAAGAGATCCCACATGCCAATCCCATCTTTTCTTAAAATCTGGCATGCTGCTGGCCTCAATTACCTGTTGTGGAAGATTATTCCAGCGATCAACCACCCTTTCGGTGAAGAAATATTTTCTGGTGTCGCCATGAAATTTCCCACCCCTGATTTTCAACGGATGCCCTCTTGTTGACGTGGGTCCTTTAAGGAAAAAGAGATCCTCTTCCAGCTCAATACGGCCTGTGACATATTGAACGTCTCGATAATGTCTCCCCTCTCTCTGCGTTCCTCGAGTGAGTACAGCTGCAACTTACCCAGTCGTTCAAAAAAAAGACCCGTAGAGGGAAAAATTAGCCCAAGAAGTCTGAGGCCCCTGCTCCGGTAAAGATTTTGATTATAAAATTCTCTTCCCACTCAGTTGTTTTGTATTGTACGTGGTATTTTTGTATTGTGCTGGAAGTAGCCATAGGCACCGGTATGAGCACCTGTGGACACGATTCTCATATAAAGTAGGTGCCAGAAATGTAGGCCAGTAAAACCCTAGCCTACATTTCCAGCATCTCCTTTACACTTGGCCTGATTCTACAACAGATGCCGGTACATGATTGACTTGTGACCTGTGGCAGTTCTGGAGAATCCAGGCCAAAGTACTTCATGAAAGACTTCTGAGGAAATTAGAAAGTCATGGGCTAGAAGGTAACATCATATTATAAATTAAGAACAGGTTGAAAGACAGAAAAAAGAGAGTAGGATTAAATGGTCAATATTCTCAATATAGAAGGGTAAATAGTGCAACCTCTGCTTTTTAACATATTTAACAACAATCTAGATATAGGAATAATTAGAGATAATTAAATTTTCTGATGGCGCAAAGTTGTTAAATCGCAATAGGATTGTAAAAAATTGCAAGAGGACCTTGTGAGACTGGGTGTCAAAATGGCAGATGATGTTTAATGTGAACAGGTGCAAAATGATGCATTTGGGAAAAAGAACCCGAGATATAGCTAGGCGATGCAGGGTTCCATGTTAGGAGTCATCACCCAGGAAAAGGATCTAGATTCACTAAGCCCACCGATCGTGTCCCGACCACTTAGCGACCCCGACCCGATTCACTAAACTTCCTCCAGAGCATATCCGCACCGGATCCGATTCGCGCATGCAAATGAGGGGAAAGAGCATGCAAAGTAGGAAGGGCCTCGATTCACTAAACAACCGACTGGGCTGGCCAATCAAAAATAGAAGCGCCTGCTAAGGACCAGTCGCTCATGTCCTTTCCTGCTCTCTGACGCCCTGCCTGCCTCTCTGTTCATGCAGCACACATCTCCAAACATATGGCAGGATAGTTTCTACAGGTGCTCTCAAAGCAAAAACAGAGAGAAGTGAGCGCAACATCACTTGTAACGATACCTGGGACTCCTGCAGTAGAGGGCAGCGTTAACTTTTATGTGAGCCCGTGGTTTTAACCCGCAGGTTTAAAGTGGGGCTGCACTATGGCCTGTTCCAGAACACGCCGCAGTGCAGCCTTGCTTTAAACCCGTGGGCTAAAACCACGGGCTTGTGAGAAACCGGAGGGTTTTTGAATGCTGGAATGACTAGAGACAGGGGATAGACGCTGGTCTGCTGCGCTGGGCTTGAGAAGGGAGTGCACGGCCGTCCTGCAGCCATGTCTGTTTTTTTCCAGCTTGTCCTTGCGTGGAGAGCATGCACAGACCATCTACAGGCAAAGAAAATGGTCTGCGCATGAGTCAGGATCGCTCTGCAGCGATCTGTGTCGGCGGTGTGGGGCGTGCCTCCGATCACCCCCATTTGCATGATGACGCATCGTGGATCGCTCGGCCTGGAAGACTCGACCATGGATCAGACACTCAAAAGAAGGTTAGTGAATCTGGCCCTTAGTGTCATCGTTGAGGATACATTGAAGCTTTCAGCTCAGTTTGTGGCGGTTGCTAAGAAAGCAAATAGAATATTAGGAATTATCAGGAAAGGAATGGAAAGCAAAGATGAAAATGTTATAAAGTCTTTGTTATTAAGCTCTATGGTGTGGTCACACCTTCAACACATTGTGCAGTTCTAGTTGCTGCATCTCAAAAAAGATATAGCGGAATTAGAAAAGCTACAGAGAAGGGTGACAAAAAAGGACAAAAAAAGGAGATGGGATGACTTCTCTATGAGGAAAGGCTAAAGCAGCTAGGGCTCTTCAGCTTGGAGAAGAGACAGCATAGGGGAGAGGTCTATAAAATACTGAGTGGAGTGGAACATGTAGATGAGAATAACTTGTTTACTCTTTCCAAAATTACTGGGACTAGGGGGCATGTGATGAAGCTACTAAGTGGTAAATTTAAAAGAAACTGGAGAAAATATTCCTTTACTCAACATGTAATTAAAGTCTGGAATTCATTGCAGAGAATGTGGTGAAACCAGTTAGCTTAGCAGGGTTCTTTAAAGGTTTGGATATCTTCCTAAAAGAAAAAGACTGGTCATACCACCGATCATTTCTTCCAACCTTGATTCCCCTACAATGACTGCATAAAATATCTGATCCCCACACAAGAGCTGATCCCTCCATAATATCTGAACCCCCCCATCTGAAACTTCTTCAATACAAAGATACCCCCCTCTCAATTCACCTGACAAAAATATATCCCCTCAAAGCTTTTCCAGCAGACCCTTCAATCCCCATCCCCAGCTTTACTGTCTTAGTAAGAGCAAGAGTGATGTCCATTTGCTGCTATTATAGCCCCAGATTCAAAAATAACCACCAAGATCCACAGTGCTCTCAAAAAGACTGGGGATGAGGATTGGGGTGGAGGTGGAGGGTATTGCATGGGGCTTTGGCGGAGTATTGTTGTTGCAATTATAACCATACCAGGGGGTGGTAGGTAGAGGGGGGATTGGTTGCTTTAAGGGATAACAGGATTCAAATCTTAAAGAGGAAGATTGACTATTGGAGTTGGAATTATTCTTCACAATGCAGGCTGGGCAGGTGAATACCCCCTCTCTATAGGGTTTCATGTGTATTTATAAAATAGTGCCTAAGTAGATACTTACTTGCCCTCTTAAACCTGGTACCCTGTTATAAAATGACCCTCATAGGGAAGAAAGGAGTCACACAGACTACTCTGGAACTATTGTGGAATGGAAAGAAGAAGAGGAGCTATTGCGAGGATAACACTTGCAGTTCTTTTGTTTGTCAATCTGCTGCTATCATTTGCCATCAAAAGAGCGAGAGGATCGAAGGTCAGAAAAAGAATGGTGCAAGGGAGGAAAGATGGAGGGCTGAAGGGAGCATAGAGTTGGCGGAAACCATAAAGACTGAAACAGAGGGTTGAAAGGGAACAAAAGTGTCAGAGATGAGGGGAGAGGGACTGAAGGAAGTAGGAGGAGATCAAGGAGGAAGATGATGTCAGAAAGGACTAATTAGGGTTAGAGATGGGCCAGTGGGGACATACAAAAAGAAGAAAGGAGAAATGGATGGTAGCAGAGGATGAAGAAGAGACAAGAAAAATTGGAAACTGGGAAGTGTGAAATATGAATAGGATAAGAAAGTGAATGTTACAGCCTTCCGTCTCATCCTGACCAATCTAGTTAGTACCACATTTAGCTTTCTGCTTATGTTCTCCTTCTGTTCACCTTAGTTTTGTCATTCTACTTAGAGAATGACACTGGGACAAATTTTTCCCCGTCCCCATGGGAACTCATTTTCCCATACCGTCCCCACGAGTTCTTTTCCTGGCTCTGCCCCATTCCTGCAAGCTCCGAACTCATCTGCACAAGCCTCAAACATTTTACAATCATAAGTGTTCGAGGCTTGTGCGGTTAAGGTAGATCTTACAAGAATGGGACAGGGACAGCAACAAAACTTGCGGGGATGGGACAGGGAAATTGAGTTCCTGCATGGATGGGGACAAATTTGTCCCCGTGTCATTCTCTAATTCTACTCTTACTATTCTGGTGCTGCCACCCTCTTCCTGATGACTAGTACCACCTTCGTCCCTCACCATTTCTGCTGTAGTGCCTAACTAGTCTAGTCTAGTCTAGTGCTGTAGTTTACCTTGATAATCCCTGTAGTGTTGTACTCTGCATAGTGCAGTCATATCTCAGGCTATACTAGTGGAGGGCTGTCTTCTTTTTATTTCTATAAAAATAACTTTAGTAACAGTGCTTCAATAGAAAATAATTCAGCAGTAGGACCTCTGAAGCCGAGATTTCTCTGTATGTTCACTTGTACTCATGTCATTAGAAGCAGTACCTCAGGGTGTTCTGTGTCCTGTCTAGGTGATTTAGGAGTTTGGTTCTGACTGCTTGTTGGAGAACTTCGTTTAGCTGAAAGCAGAAAATTTAATGTTTATGTTTATTGACTGGGTGAGTCAATTCACAGTGGATTACATGAGCTTCTGCAAAAGTGTCACAATACATGAGCTTCTGCACAGGTACATATAAATATAAAAATAAATGTAAAGCATATGTAATTTCATGGTCTATCCCCCTTATACATGTATGATTAGTTTTTGAATTATACAATGGTTTTACAAACTTGTTCTGGGGACCCCATAGCCAGTCTGCGTTACAGAATATTCACAATGAATGTGTATGAGATAGATCTGCATGCACTGAAGACTATCTTATGTACATCCATTGTGACAATCCTGAAAACCTGACTAGCAGTGGGATCCCCAGAATGGGTATGGGAAGTCTTGAGATTCAATGTTTATAGCACAATGCCATCAAATTTGCAATAAAACTATGCGGATAGATAGGGAAAAATGCTGGAGTACCTGAATGTAGACCACTTAGGCAATAAATAAATAAATATTTCCTAGGGTTGTTATTTCAGCTGGGTCAATTGATCACAATTGGTAGTATTTCTTTCAAGAAGGTTTAGAAACAGGCTAGAGTTCAAGTCCATCTAGGACAGTGCTTCTCAACCCTGTCCTAGGGGACCCCCAGCCAGTCAGGTTTTCAAGATATCCCTAATGAATATGCATGAGAGAGATTTGCATATAATGGAGGAGACAGGCATGCAAATATGTCTTATGCATATTCATTAGGGATATCTTGAAAACCCGACTGGCTGGGGGTCCCCTAGGACAGGGTTGAGAATCACTGATCTAGAAGGTAATTTTATAGCAGAGTGTTGAGGAGGAAAATAATTTACAGTAGAAGCTTCTATGGAACCTATACCCATGTCTTTTTAAAATATCCCATCGAAAAACTTTAGCATAAGCTTACACAATCTGCAAGGAAGGAGTTAAGTTTGTGAATGTGTCAAGAGAACTTACTGCATAATATATATTTTATTATTGAAATTCTATTTTACAAATATTTGCATTTTTTTACTGTATTATTGAATTTTGCTGATTGTCCAGCTCTTTTTATTGTAAATCACCTAGAACTTATGGTTATGGTGGTATAAAAGAATAAAGTTATTATTATTATTATTATTATTAATAAAACATGCACTTAAGTATCAATCCTTCCCGCAATCCCCCATTCATTCTCCACCTCTAGGAAAACCTACAAAGAAGAGAAGTGGCCTACTGCTTACAACAGTAGGCTAAGAATCTGGAAAGCCCAGTTCAAATCCCACTGCAGCTCTATCATCTTGGGAAAACAGTACAAAGACTAAGGAACATGCAATGAAGTTATTAAATAGTAAAATTACTGTAAAACAAATATATTTTTTACTCAACAAATAGTTAAGTTCTAGAATTCATTGCTGAAGGATATGGTAAAAGCAGTTAGTGTGCCTGGGTTTAAAACACATTTGGATACATTTCTGGAGATAAAGTCCATAAATTGTGACTATGTGTAACAGGAATAGGGATGTGATGCACTTTGGGAGTTAAAGGAAGTGCATATGTCTTCTATCCTGCTAATCAGTGTGAAGAGATTCAAAGTTACAGTGATGTAAACTCTTTACGGTTGCTTGCAGTATCCAGGCAATGGGACTGCTATGTACACAGGCTTTGGGACTGATATGATTTTGACCATTTGACTTTAAACTTTAAGCACCTGGAGTGGTAGAGGTTGCTATAGGAACCAGTGAGTGTGGGAGGATCTCTGTGTGCTAGATTGGTTGGAGCCGAGAGATCTGTTAAGCTCCTTGTAGAAGGGGACTATCATTCTGGCCCATCTAAGATAGAGAGACCAAGGCAGCTCTTGGGCTCTCTGAAGGAGGGGGGGGGGGGGGTCTAGGGAAGAAGTGTGACCTCACTCCAGAGGATTTTTAAGCCCTGCTCTGAGTGGGAGATTTGTCTTTTGGGCTACCTCCACCATCAGATCAGGATCCATCCAAAATGGAGGATCTTTTCCAGGAGATCAATTAACTGAAACTTCTGATGGAAATAGAGACTTTTTAAATAGGTTATAATTGTTACAGCTAAGTTATTTCTGAGAGTTTTCTCATTTACTTGTTGAGAAGAATAAAGTTGGAAGTTTGGTTCAGCATCCAGTGATGTGGTCTGGATTATTTGGAGGAGCAAGAAACAGTGTGAGAAGTGCTTACAATGACCTGTCAGCATAGTCCTGGCTCTTGGCCCTACCCTAAAAAAATACTTTGTGTGACTCCTTCCCAGCTGCCAGGTGAGCAATTGGCTTACATATGGTAGACCTGAGGAAGTTCACTGCTTATCCTTGGGGTAAGTCACATGGAATCTGGCTACTTCTGGGGATTCTTCAAGGTACTTGTGTCTTGGATTGGCCACTATTGGAACATGATGCTGAGCTAGATGGATGTTTGGTCTGTCCTAATATAGAAAATCTTATGTTCTTATATTATTTAAAAAAAACATATAGGTTAGATACCAAAACAGTTATGTGGCTTCTTTAGGAGAAGTGCTTTATCTGTAGTTACAGACAGAAACCAAGAGAACACAAAGTATATATAGGGATCAGTGTAAAGTACAAGAAAATAGGGTTCTTAGCTAGTGGCTCTACATGGGCAGGAGCGAAAGAAGGTCGCTCCTGCCTGATCAGAGCCACTAGTCTATTGGCTGTCCATAGCCAATTAGCTAGCAGCTCTGTACGGGCAAGAGCAACCTTCCTTCGCTCCTGCCGCAGATCACCGCTGGACCATCAGGGACTTAAAAGGTACGTAGAGGGGGTGGGATGGAGATAAAAGTTGTATAAAGTTGGCTGGGGCAGGAGACAGAAGGAATCTCTCCTGTCTCAGCCCACCACTGGACCACCAGGAATTTAAAAGGTACAAGGAGGCGGGAGGAAAATAAAAATTCTTAAAGTTGGCTGGGGCAGGAGACGGGAGGGATCACTCCTATCCCAGCCCACCGCTGGACCACCAGGTCTTACCGCAGGCCCGGTAAATGCCTGCAACATGGAACGGGAGGGGGTCGGGAGGGGGGCAGGTTGGGCGGGAGGTTTGGGAGGGGGACAGGTCAGCACTGACCCAAATATAAACCGAGAACCCATTTTTGGGCCCAAAAATCTCGGTCTATATTCAAGTATATATGATAAATCCAACCTTTTCTCCAGTTATGCTTTGGACTAGTCTGTTGCCCTCTTTGTTTAATAAAATAATAAATTAGTGGGAAGGTGGGTGGAAAATCTGATAATCTATTATTTATTTGTGTTCTCTTTGATTAAGTATTGTTCCTCTTTTTCTCTTTAGTTTTATAAGGAGTTTTTTTAATTTGTATTTTAAGTTTTTATGATATGGACCTTATATAGAAATTCCAGATAGCAGGATTTTAGTGTGGAGCTGGTTGTGGAGTTGTGAGGGACATACAGATTTTACAAAATATGTGAATAGCCACAGAGGTTGCACCAGCCTCAGAGCAGGTGTAATTTTGAGTGATAGCATCTGTGTGCTACTGGGGTTTATTATTGAAGTCTACAGGACTGGTCTTTAGATCAATGTTTCTCAAACCTATCTTGGAGGACTACCAACCAGCTCAGTTTTCAGGATATCTAATGAATATGCAAGGAATAGATTTATAACCCCCCCCCCCCCTTTTTTACAAAACCATATTAGGCTTTTTTATTGCCACTGCGGTGGTATTAGCTCCGACGTTCGAAGGAATTCTATGAGTGTCAGAGCTAATACCATCGCGGCCAGCGATAAAAAAGCCTAACGCGGCTTCATAAAAGGGGGGTAATGTAGATAAAGGCATGGATTCTATCTCTTGCATATTTTTAGGGATATCCTGAAAACCCAACTGCCTGGTGGTCCCTTCAGTTAGGTTTCATATAGCTAACATGGAGCTTTGTGGTAACCCCATATAAAATACCTCAACAGCATACCTGTGATGATATTTCTGATTGGTTTAACCAGAGCTGTGAAGGCAGAAACTTCTGGGTGTCTGTATTCCCACATTGGCTGCCAAATAATCAGTCCACTGGCCAATCGAAAGGTCAGATCAGATTCCTAGACAGAAAACAAATGAGCACATTTCAAAGACTGCAGAATTCAGTTGATGACTTTCAAAAAAAAAAAAAGTTTCACATGTTAAAAATCCCTCCACTACATGATACTGCACAAAATGGATTCTGTTATCTCGCAGTTGGCAAATCTGTTTACCTTAATCCTGTGAACCAGAGGAGCAAATAGGAACACAAAGAGTTCCACTGTTGCCATGGAGTTCTGTAGAAACTTCCTCCTGTTGTTCTCGTCTTCTTCACTTGTGTTACTGTGTCTGGGGTGCCCTGGCGAGCCCTGGTTTTCCACTTGGTGGATAAAAGCGCTACTACTACTGCCCCATCCAGATCCTCGGTCTCCTCCGAATCTCTCATGGCTACAGTCCTGAGGTGCTTCTAGCAGCATCCAGTGGAGGGTGTGAAGGAGCTTGGTCTCCGCTACTCCTAGTTTGTCCTGATGTCCTGGGTGAAAATTACAGCGCAGGTTTTGTGGCGCCTCTATTATGTAAACCACCAACAAATACATACAAGCCAATATAAGCACATTGCTAGAATTAATTGTCTCATATTTACTGTAGTTGTGATATTGAGTAGAAAATGTACAGAAAATGTAACTAAATAGCATCTAATATCATATTTAATAAGCATTAACAGAAATCCAGAGTGCCCCCAAACAGTATTGCAAAAATATGCTTGATTCATCTTGGCCCTTTAAGATCAGTTCAGCACAGTCCTTCCATCGCCGCCAATTAAGAGCTGCCATTTCTGCGTGGCTCTTTCATCACAGGACTATTCAATGCGACTCTTTCATCGCGGGACAAGTTCAGTGTGGCCCTCCCCCACATGCGCCCTTTCTCTTCTTAAACAGTTAAACTTTCGTTTTCAAAGAATGTAACGCAAGTGGTGGGGGGACAATGTCCCCCACACCCCCAATCGGCAATTCACCTTGATCCACACTCCCCGATCAGCACTCCACCTCGATCCACACCCCCATCTTGATCCAGCATGTCATGTAGCACATGTACCTTGATCCAGCCTGTCAAAATGCCACGCTGAACTTGTCCCGCAATGAAAGGGCCACACTGAATAGTCTTACAATGAAAGGGTAACGCTGAACTGGCAGTGATGAACTGGTGGCTCTTAAAGGGCCGCGATGAAGCATCCCATTCCATTCTATAATAAGGTACTTATCTTTACAGGCCATTTGTGCAAATAAATGTACACAATACAGGCACATAGGCATGTAAGCAGAAGCAAAGCAACTAAGAGCTATTCTGTAAAGAAGCAAATAAGTGGTATAGCGAATAAATGCAAGGAGGCATACATATGGGCAGAGCATGGGAGGGGCATAGGTAGGGCTGCCAATGATAGAATATGGTATATTTTGTGCATCGTTGAGCCTTTAGGCACCTGTAGTTATGCCAGGTTTATGACTGGTGTAACCACAGGCATGTACATGTAAGGATGCTGATGCCAAGTTAAGAAAGTATAGTATTCAATAATGGAATCTGCCCAGATGTCTTCATAGGATAGGATCTCACCATATGGCATCAGAATATTTAAAAGGAGGCATCTACTTATATGACTGTCCTATTGGGGGGAAAGAAGTGGCATCTAACCCTCTGTTGTAGTTCCTTCCTATTTCTCCTACTGCAAACCGTGTCGAGCTCTACGAATGTGGAGATGATGCGGTATACAAACCTAAGGATTAGATTAGATTAGATTAGACATCACCGTAAGAAATGGTAGTCTGAATTCCCCACTCCGCTCTCCCCGATCCTAATCATCTGCATTTCACTGACATCCTGCTCAGCTTTGAACTCTTTTTTTTATATAACATCTACGGCTATTTGTCTGGTGTTGCATCTATGTCTACTAAAGTAAAAGAAGTGGACTTGGTGAAGTTTTCCTACTCCAGGTCCTCCTAGACCTTCCGCATGAGTCAAGCAGATATGACGGAGATCTTCAAAGCATCTGGCCTGGAGCAATCTAGGTCCGAGTCTATGACTGGCTTTAGCTGCCTTTTCAGACAGGGGAGATCCGCTCCTGGCTCAGAGACATTAAGGAAGACACTAAAGCTGTTCCAGAGGCGCTCGCTACATTGGGAACATATTTTAGAAAGGAGATCCTGGACTTAGGTCTTAGGATGGAAGAAACCGATCAATGTGTGGAAGAGCATCCAGAAGCTTTGTTAACAATGGATAAGCAAATGGATGAGGTCATAGGGACAACCAAGACGTGGCCCTAGAACTCTAGGACTTAGAGAACCGGTCTCATTGGTGCAATATACAGATTTGTGGTGTTCCCAAGCTGCCGAATTATCTCTGGAAATTTCCTCCAATCATCTCTCAGGGGAAGTGGACATGATCTCTCTGGATCAGATTGACATTTTTAGGGCACACGGATCCCTTGGCAAAGCTCATCCAAATGCTGCATGTGATATCATCACCTGCTTCCAGAACTAAAAGATGAAAAAAGAAGTTCTGAGGAAAAGATAAAATTATATGGGACACTTAGGAGTTTGCTATCTACCAAGACATTGCTACCGCTACGCTACCATGCCATGGAGAGCTCTGTTTTCTTGACTATTAAACTACAATAGGAGGTTATAAGATATACAGTAGTTGGCAATCCTGCATAGTATCAAAGGCAGAATCACTAGCTCTGTTCCCAGAGGAAGTTCCTGCTCATTCTCTGTAGGCTTCGCATGGTGCGCTTCACAAACTTAAATAGCAACCAAAGTGGCAGCAAGATCCTAACGGAAGAAGAAGAAGGCTGCAGTAGTAGGGCTTGGCCACTGGCTTGCCTAGAGACCTATCATGGTGTTTAATATCATCCATAAGAACATAAGAATAGCCTTACTGGGTCATACCAATGGTCCAGCAAGCCCAGTAGCCCATTCTCATGGTGGCCAATCCAGGTCTTTAGTACCTGGCCAAAACCCAAGGAGTAGCAACATCTCTTGCTACTGATCCAGGGCAACCAGTGGCTTCCCCCATGTCTTTCTCAATAACAGACTATGGACTTTTCCCCTAGGAAATTGTCCAAACTTTTCTTAAAACCAGCTACGCCATCCACTCTTACCACCATCTCTGGCAATGCGTTCCAGAGTTTAACTATTCTCTGAGTGAAAAAAATATTTCCTCCTATTGGTTTTAAAAGTATTTCCCTGTAACTTCATTGAGTGTCCCCTAGCATTTGTAATTCTTGATGGTGTGAAAAATCGATCCACTTGTACCCATTCTACTCTACTCAGGATTTTGTAGACTTCAATCATATCTCCTCTCAGCCTCCTCTTTTCCAAGCTGAAGAGTTCTATCCCCTTTATCATCTTTATCCACTTTGTGTGATTCTACAAAGGACGCCTATCTTAGATGTCTAAACTGCGCCTAACTTTAGACACATTTTGCAGAATCAGGGTCATATTGCTCCTCCCTGGACAAAATGAAGAAATTTGCTCCTTACTAGGGGGGAGGAAAGCCCTGAAGCAGCCACTGCAAACACAGAGCTAGCACTTGTGTGCATGTTTGTGTAGTCCTCTACTAGTCAATAAACTATCAGCCATCTAATGGAGCACCAACCTAGTTTGTTCCTGTTGGAAAGCAGAGTAGCTGTGCAGTGCAATACATGTGGTAATGCAGCCTGCACCAGCTCCCAGCGGGAAATGCTCTGTATAGCTTCCGATAGAGCAGGAGAGAGGCCATGTAGTTTGTTCTCTACCAGAACACGTTCAAATGACTAAAAAAAAAAAGAGACACTGTCAGCAAAAAGCCTTCAAATTGATTAACGATGTCATCATAATCATCAACAGATCACTGCAGCACTGAATATATTAGGTTATAAACTAAACAGCAAAATCTACTAAAAGTAAACTATATTTTGCTATTTTCTCATATTCAGTACTCCTCCTTCCCTCCCTCCCCTACACCCACCACATGCCCTCCAATCCAGAATTCCATACATCATTTAAAAGTTAGCTTCTCCAGGGGGCCCCATGGGCTGGGATGTCCTTCCCTTCTCTCCATCTCATTCCAAAGCCCCCTCACTTATTAAAATTCAAAGGGGTCACCAGCACAACAGGGACTTTCTAGCGGCACTTGCAGCTTCCATAGCACTGTTTCTCTGCTGTGGTCCTCCACTTTGGATTCAACTTCCTGTTTCTGCTTGGGAAGATCGCAGCAGAGGAGCATTGCTGAGGAAGCCCCAAGCATGCTAGAGAGTCACTGCTGCGCCAGTGACCCCTTTGCATTTTAAAAGGTATAGGGGGGCTTTGGAATGGGCTGGGGAGAAAGGAAGGACATCCTGGTTCATGAATGCCTCCTGGAGCTGTGGGTCCCAGAGCAACTGCCGTATTTGCACCCCTTCCCCCCTCCCCAATACCGGCCTTGGATGAGGGAGTGGAGATTTGCTATTTTGTTTGGATCATAATCTGGGATCATGTGAATTTTTAAAATAGGATCTTGTTAGATAAAAGTTTGGGAAACACTGATCTATGAGAAAACACTGATCTATGAGAAAACCTTTTAGTACATTAGACCATTATTTTAACAAAGGTTAAAAAGAACTTACTACACAGGATGCTTCATATTGTTTGCCCAGTTTTGGCCTTAGAAAGGCGCTGTAAATAAAAAGATAAATAATTTTAGCTACAACAGAACTATCAAATTATGCAAACTGGGGCTTACTATACTCTTGCAAATCTGGTTAGCAGAATTACCCATGCTTTGTAGAAACAAAAGAGATGTGTCATAAAAGGATTAGTATAAATTTTAAACAACATGGGGGTGTAGTTATTAACACGGGCTACCATTAAAATGCATCATCTTACCACTAACTCATGCTATTTTACCACAGGTCCCATTTTATGCAATAAGATCCAGTTACTAATAACTGGGGTTATCAGTAAAATGACACAACTTAACAGTATTACATTACATTAGTGATTTCTATTCCGCCATTACCTTGCGGTTCAAGGTGGATTACATAAGAGTTGTCAAGAAGTTACAAGATATACAAGAGGATTACATAAGAATTGTCTTGAAATTAGGTAATACATGTTGGGTAATTTGAACATTTTAAATTTGATAAGGAGTAGACAGTAGTAGGTGGAGCTTGGGATGGATCTGGTTGTGTTAAATAGGTTTTATGTATTTTTTGAAGAGCAGAGTTTTAGTTTCTTTTTTGAAGGTTTTGTAATCTGTGATCGAAGACAGCAGATTGGTGAGCTGTCTGTCTAATTTTGCTGCTCTGGTGGCCATTAGGTTGTCATATAGTTTTCTTCATTTGACATTTTTGGTTGGCGGTTGTGTGAATAGTGAGTGTCCCACATTGATAACATCCTTCCTAGAGGCAGTAAGTTTTTGCAGTTACCATGCATTAATTGCTAATATTAATGTATATAATAGCAAAATTGCTAAACTAAGTGTTGGGGGCTTTCCCAGCATTTCCCGTTCAGTCTTTCTACATGTTAACTGCATTGCAGTTAGCTATTCAGGTGTAAGTAACTGAACTTTATTACCTACTAGGTTAGCAGTTAATTCACAGTAACCACCTCTGTGTTCACTGTGAGGTGCAGTAGCTGTGTATTCTCTACTCATTCTCCACTTTCTTCTGGGTTAGCTTTCAGCATAGAAATTAACATATTACTGTGACCGCTGACATGACACATTAACTGTTAATGCAACCTCTGCTTTAACTATTAGGATTAGTAAATAGGCACTGAATGTCATAAAGCAAAACATTAACCCCTGGATTCAGGGCTGCAGAGAGACAATGCCGGACCTGGGCAAACAATCTTAAGGGCCCCCCTGCCACAACCCCTCTCAGCCGCATCCCCCCCCCTTTACAACATCAAGAAGATATCTGCTCACAGGCTACAACTCACACAATCTCCACTCTGCTCCTACTCTGTGTGCTGGCATGCCAGGTTAGCACATTAACTCTATTCTGCTGCTGGCCACAGGTCCTCCTTCTTCTTGCCATGTCCCTTCCTCCCATATGATACACTTCCTATTTCCACATAAGCGGGAGGGTATGCAGCAAGAAGGAGGAGGAGAACCCATGACTGGTGGCAGAACAGAGTTAATCCACTAACAGCCCAGCAGGGGATACAATTATAGTGTGACCATATGGCTCCAGAAAAAAGGGGACGGATTGAGACATCCGGGTTTTACTTCCATTGAAAGCAATGGAAGTAAGGAGAACAGATTGAGACATCTTGGTTGCTTTCAATGGAAGTAAAACCCGGATGTCTCAATCCGTCCCCTTTTTTCTGGAGCCATATGGTCACACTATACAATTACCAACTTCTTCTGCTTTTGTCGGAAAGAGGGATTCACAATCGTCAGAAAAAACAGCCCTGCTGATGTTGGGCCTCTCTTGGAGGCCAGGCCTGGGGGAATCTTGCCCCCCATCTTAGCAGCCAAGCCTGGATTCTATATAAGGTGCCCGGATTGGGGCATACCACCAAGATGCATGTGTAACTTAATTAGCTAATGAGCTGTTAACTATCAATAATAATTGGATGCTAACAACCAATTATTGACATTAAGTGGCATCAGTTAGGATTTGTGCATGCATCTGGTTGTGTACTACAATGCCATGTGCCTATATTCCATAATGCACAACCCTAAAGGAAGGGTATGGCCCTGGGAGGGGCACAGGCGGGTCATGGCATTCAAAAACTATGTATGTTGCATTACAGAATAATGAGTCACTGTGCCCAACTTGGGTGCCAAGACTTACACCAGGTTTCAGCAGGCATAAATCTGACACCCAGAGTTGGGCATGGAAACTGGCATTAAATGCTATTTTATAAAGGGTACATACCCTTTATAGAATAGCGCTTAACACTGAACTTTTCGGGGCCTAAGACTCTGATTAACCTGGATGCTGCAAGGGGGGAGGCGGGTTGTGGCAACGGGAAAAAATAGGCATCTCTCCCACTGCTGGGGGGGGGGGGGTCACTTGGCAGTGAGAGAGAGTGGGCATCTCTCCTGCTCCAGGGGGTGAGGGTGGTAGTGTTGGTTGGCAGCGGGAGAGATTGAATATCTCTCCTGCTGTTGTTGTGGTCTGGGGTTTTTTGTTTGTTTTTTCTGCACATGTGCCCATTGCTATCACCAGCGATTGGCACATGCAAATTTAGCGAGTCTTCACTACTCTCCCCCAACCTCATTTACATGAGCATGTTTTGGAGAATGACTTGCTTTTTTAATTCGCTACCAGAATGGCTACGATAGCAACCCGTTGTTTTTTAATGTGGATTTTTAAGAATCTAGGCCTGAGTTCTGATAAGAAGACAAACATTTCCTATGCAATGAGTACAGATTAGCGGCTGTAGCCAGGACATGCTTGGAAATGCTGCAGCAGGAGCATAGCACAGAATGTGTTTGTGGATTTTTTTTTTCCGTTTGAAAGTACAAGCCCGAGGGAGGGCTGATTGAACTACACTTTGGGAAAGGCAAACTTGCTTATAAGTTCTTGTGCTTATGTTTCACACTGTTTTGTGAATGGACTGAAGGTGGACCTATTCTATAGACCAAAGTTTGGACATGCTAATTCTGAATGTGAGACACTACGTTTGTGCTGTACAAAAGTACTGGAAGTGGTTTTAACCAGAACTTAGGAAAATCCTTCTTGAGAAGATTTTTGGCTTTTGTGTGGGTTTGTTTGTTGTTGTTTTTTTTTTAAATTTTGCCTGAATATCATTTTGGTCATCTGACAAGAATTACGTTTGATTTATGAAGCTGAAATAAACCAAGTTTGTTTTTAATCTTTCCTGACAAAGTGTTTTGTGTGAATTTCTGCACGTAACTGTTAAGAACATACTCAGAGTTCAACAGTGGGTGTGGGAGCCACTGGTGAATCACAGGTTACCAACCCTTTTTCCTAGTGGTGGGGCTCCTGGCGAGTGTCCACCTGCTCAGCCAAGCGTCCCTGCCACAGTATATTTGAATGTGTTGTAGAAGAGTACATGAGCACTTATGTGTGTCTATGTATTTATGTTTGTATGTGAGTATGTGTATGTCAGTTCATGTATACATTTGCATTTTTCAAAGAAAATGAGCAAAACATGCTGGTATTAACCAGATTATAAACCACTTTCCTGTACTTTCCTACAAAAGAAGGCATAGGAAATCCTGAAATAAACAATAAACAGTGCTGGAAGTTAGCAATTATATTCATCCTATCAACTTGATTGGTTGGCAAGACTTTATGACATCAGAAATCCTCCAGCTAGGAATCCAAAACAAATATTATTGTTACAAGAGTATACCTGATTATTTTTTAAGCTGCGAATATGAGGTCTTCATTTTTGCTACAAGTCTAGTGTCACAACATATTTTTCCATGCATTGATTGTAGGATTGTAGTTTGGAAAGTTCTGACTCCAATGGATTCTACTACTGCCCTAACAGACAAGCTCCTCAAATTGACCCAGAGGTGGGCAAACTTGGTCCTCAAAAACTGTAACCCAGTCAAGTTTTCAGGATTTCCTCAATGAATATGCATGAGATCTATTTGCATACAATTGAGGCAGTACATGCAAACAAATCTCAAGCATATTCATTGGGGAAATCCTAAAAACCTAACTGGGATGCAACCCTTGAGGAATGAGATTGGCCCCCTCTGAATTAGCAAATCCCTAGTTGCTCATTTTGCTTTCCTTCTTATTCCACTTTGTACTAGATTGCAAATATAGGTCAGCCATTGCATCCTAGAGATGCCCAGTATCCTTTCACGACTATAAGAAAGTTTGTATACTGTTTATCCAGTATTTTGATTATCATTAAAATTAATATCTTACCTTTTAAAATAATATAAATCAAGGCTCTGAGCAATGACCTTTCAGATACTATGTATTCTTAGTTAATATTCTGTGTCTTTGCACAGTTGCAGCGGTTGCTAAGGAAGTAGGACTGTTGCTATGTGAGGCATGAACAGTATCTGTTCAGTGAAAATATTAAAAGCAGCAAGCAGCAACATGTCCTTCAGCTCCATTAAAGGAGAGATGTCAAAACTGCATGGAAAGAAAAGTCAAAATCTGAAGATCAGCTTGACAATATACCATGTCATTGATCCACCAAATTCAATTTAGATTTGAGAAATTTACGTTTGCAAGGAATATAAAGCTCCCATCCAACTAACAAAACAGCAAAATGCATATTTTAACCCACACATCAACATCTATAAGGCAATTGCTTCAATGTTTTTCTTATGTCACACTATTTTAATTCTCATTATTGATACTGAAAAGGTTAATCGGAGTAGTGGATACACTATTAGGAAATACTGTAGAACTATACAGTACTAGGAGTCACATTTCCAAGAGTTGGCACTTGATATGTTCATTAAGAAGAGACAATAATATATATCCTCAAAAGAGGGCAATGAGAATTACAAAGATTCAAGGCACGACTGTTAAGGCTTTTTCTACATAAGCCACTTGGAGGGAAATTCTGTATAGGATGCTGGCCTCAGCCGCCGCCTATGAAGTGGCTGAGAATCGCAGACTGGTGTCCTATACAGAATTGTGTCTGCCCTAATGGAGAGACTTCAAACCCCGCCTAACCACTCCGATTCTCTAACCAGCGCCGGTTACACAGTCATGCCTGATCCCTTGCCATCAGCTGATTGCGCAAGGAAATATCCCTGTAGCGATCAGCTGAGCAGTCGTGGCAGGGAATGCCAGAAGCCCCGCCAAGAAGTCGGATAGATGCCCACTCTCTCCTGCTGCCACCCCTGAATCCCCCCACATGAATGTCTATGCCAGGAGGGATGCCCATTTCCTCCTGCTACCACTCCTGAAACCCCTGACAAATCCCCTGGCAGGATGGATGCCCGCTCCCTCCTGCTGCCACCCCCAGAACATACCCCCACCTAGCAACACCCTCTCCAGAGCCACCCCCACCTGTAGACCCCCCCCCACCACCACCCCTAACTGGTAGACCTCCTGGCACCCTCCATACACTCCATATCTTTTAAGGTGAAAATCCAGCCACAGGGATGCATATACCCTCCAGCTGGTAGGCCCAACACTCCAAAATGGTGGACTTTCCCTTTCCTGGTGCATTCTGGGACGCAATGGGTAGAGGCCTAAGGCTCTGATTGGCTCAGATGCCCTCTGGCCATGGAAGGATCCTTAGGTATCTGGCAAGAGTATTAAGCCATTCCCACTGCAATCCAGGATGCACTAGGAAGGAGGCCTAAGACTCCGGTTGGCCCAGGTGCCTAAGGTATCTCCTATGGGAGGCACCTGGGCCAATCCAAGCCTTAGGCTCCTCCCAGGTGCATCTCAAAATGCACCAGGAAGAGGAAGGCCCGCCATTTTGGAGTGACAGGCCTACCGGCTAGAGGGATGCTGAACGAAAGGATAGTGACATTCCTAGAATCAAATGGGTTACAGGATTCGAGGCAACATGGTTTTATAAAAGGTAAATTGTGCCAGATGAATCTGATTGAATTCTTTGATTGGGTGACTGGAGAATTGGATCAAGGGCATATGCTAGATGTAATTTACTTAAGAACATAAGAATAGCCTCACTGGGTCAGACCAATGGTCTATCAAGCTCAGTAGCCTGTTCTCACAGTGGCCAATCCAGGTCACTAGTACCTGGCCAAAACCCAAAATGTAGCAATATTCCATGCTACCGATACAGAGCAAGCAGTGGCTTCCTCCATGTCTTCCTCAATAACAGACTATGGACTATTCCTCCAGGAACTTGTCCAAACCTTTCTTAAAACCAGTTACGCTATCCGCTCTTACCACATCCTCTGGCAATGCGTTCCAGAGCTTAACTATTCTCTGAGTGAAAAAAAAATTTCCTCCAATTGGTTTTAAAAGTATTTCCCTGTAACTTCATTGAGTGTCCCCTAGTCTTTGTAATTTTTGATGGAGTTAAAAATCGATCCACTTATACCCATTCTATTCCACTCAAGATTTTGTAGACTTCAATCATATTTCCCCTCAGCCGTCTCTTTTCCAAGCTGAATAGCCCTAACTGTTTGAGTCTTTCCTCATACAAGAGGAGTTCCATCCCCTTTACCATTATGGTCGCTCTTCTTTGAACCTTTTCTAGCACCACTATATCATTCATGAGATAAGGAGACCAGAATTGAATGCAATACTCCAGATGAGGTCACACCATGTTGCGATACAGGGGCATTATAACATACTTAGTCTTGTTAACCATCCTTTTTTAAATAATTCCCAGCATCCTGTTTACTTTTTTGGCCTCCGCCACACATTGGGCGGAAGATTTCATCGTATTGTCTAAGATGACACCCAGATCCTTTTCTTGGGCGCTAATCCCCAAGGTGAACCCTAGCATCCGGTAACCGTGATTCAGGTTATTCTTCCTAATGTACATCACTTTGCATTTGTTCACATTAAATTTCATCTGCCATTTGGATGCCCAGTCTTCCAATTTCCTAATGTCCGCCTGCAATTTTTCACAATCCACATGCGTTTTAACAACTTTGAACAGTTTAGTGTCATCTGCAAATTTAACCACCTTTGACATGGTTTGCACAAAAAACTGCTGCATTTGCACTTTATATATAAGAAGAAAAAGTTTAAAAATATATACAAAAAAAGGATCCATTGAAGATATTGGCTCGTATTATCCTTCTATGAACTCTAAATAAATGAAAGTGATCCCTCTGAGGATTCTACACACTCTAGAAAAATATTCAGTGGTTTATAAGATAGTACTATGAATATGTTTTGATATGTGGGAAGATTTGGTGATCTATGAATATTTGAAAAGTCCCAGATGAAGTTTAGCCAAATAGTGAACTGAGTACTTCTTTTTCTGGAGCCATATGGCAACCCTAGCTGAAACCAGATGCACTAGTGCCCAATTTCATGGCTCAACACTGGTATTCTTTATCACTGGATGCAAATGTTAGAAACATTCTTAACCTTCCCATGCACCTCCTATAGCCACACCCCCTTTTGGATTTCATGCTATGGGATTTGGGTGCACATTGTTATAGAATAGTACATAGCAAGAGATGACACAAATTAAAATTGGTGCCAACTAGCACCCAATTTTGGCACTGATTGACTTGTTAGCCAATTGAGTTGGGCACACATCTTAGATCTTTGCTCAAATATGAGCTCCCAGTTCTGGGTATCATACACACTGTACAATCCAAGGGTATAAGGGCACCTAGTAGCAATCAGTTCTATAAAGAAATGTAGGTTCTTAACCAGGTATATATACACTTAAAAGTTAAGTACATGCACTTATGGCAGCCACAGAGCAAGTGTATATTCTCACACCTAAATGCCAGAGATACAGAAAAAAGCTTATAATAGCACTGAAAAACAGGTGTATTTTGCACTACCACTGCTATATGTACAACTAGGTATATATAGTGATGATGGTGCATAATATACAGTACCTGTTTTTCAGTGCTATGGCCAGTATTTAAAGAAACCCATTGACTGCAGCTGCACATTATTGACCCATAGATTTTTCCAAAAGTCTTAGTCACCCTCTTCATTCTGATTTGATTGTTATTCCTAAAAAGATAAGATTTTAGCTAATAAAGTGATAGAAGAATTCATCTTGTTGCTTGGCAGAATGGGGCCTAAGAAGGATTCTGTAATATTTCAGAGGGCAAATTAAAAATTAAAGGCAATTGTTAAATTATGTGATAACCAGAATAGAACTAGCAAAATGCAACATATGCACTCATATATTGCCTGTTGGATAGTTTATCCATGCATAATGGAGTGCTTGGCCTTTAGTCATGTGGCAGCCATGAGGTTAGATAAATGAACGCTCCATTGCAAGATTGCACCATTGAAGAACAATGTGCAGTAGTGGGCTTTCTTTGGGCAAAGGCAGTGAAACCTGTGGCAATTCACCATCGAATATTGACTCAGTATGGACATAGCACCATGAATCAATGAAAGGTTTATGAGTAACATAGTAACATAGTAGATAATGGTAGATAAAGACCCGAAAAGGTTTAAAGTGGGAAGAACAGGTGTAACCAACAAAAGTCATTCTGGTCGCCCATCAATACTGCGCACATAAGAGCACATTGACAGGGCGGATGCCTTGATTAGACAAGACTGACAGATAATGGTGTCTCAATTGGCTATATCAGCTATGGATCTGCATTTGCATTTGCATGATGACTTGGGATACAGGAAAGTCTGTACACAATGGTTTCCCAAACAGTTTACTTATCTGCACAAGCAACAGCATGTGGAGGTTGCAACTCAGTTCCTAAGATGGTAAGAAGAAGATCTGAGTATTCTAGAGAGAATTGTCGCCAGCAATGAGACATGGGTCCATCACTACAACTAGAAAGCAAAAGACAAAGCATGGAGTGGAGACCTCCATCTTCTTCAGTAGAGAAGAAATTCAAATATCAGCCCTCCTCCAAGAAAATCATGTTAAACAACTTTTGGCACATGAAGGGGCCTATTCTGGTGCATTTCCAAGCGCACAAGCAAACAATGAACAGTGCAAATTATTGTGCATTGCTGTGAAATGAACTTAAACCTGTAATCTGCAACAAAAGAAGAGGAATGTTGTCCAAAACAGTCTTGCTACACCATGACAATGCATGTCCTCATACAGCAGCAGAGACAAAAGAGACAGTACAACAGCATGGGTTTGAACATCTTCCATATCTTCCTTACAGCCTGGATCTGGTGCCTAGCGATTATCACATCTTCAGTACACTGAAGGAGATGCTGCGAGGTCACAGATTCACCTCTGATGATGGAGTAAAGGAAGCAGTGCTCACAAAAACCTCTATATGAATGCAGAAGCTTGTTGAATGATACAATAAATGTATTGTCTTGCACAGGGACAATGTAGAAAAGTGATATGTTAAATTGCTCAGTTACTTCTATTAAAGCTGTTAAATGTATTTCACCTTTACTTTTTGATTTACCCTCATATACTGTATATTGATGTGGCCCTTCGGCTCAAATGAGCCTGGTGGGGGCAGCCTATTAAAAATGAACAGGTATGTGGTGGAATGGGCAAACATGAAATAAGCAAAATAGTCACTAAACTTTCTTACCATTGTTCAGGATTTTACTAGTTAGGGATTGATTGAAAAGATAAGGACTTAATTCAAGAGCAAGTGAGCACGGTTTATGAGTGGCTATATAAAACCACAATTGGATAAACCAGAATGCAAAACCAGATAGACAAAGATGGGCAAAATATTGATCTGAAAAAATATGTGCTTTGTGCTGTGGTCACGGGAAACAGGAGAAGTGCAGGCATTCTCTCAGGGCACTAGAATTGATAAGCTCTGTTGAAGGCCAGAGAAGAGAAACCAGGGGCAGTAGCTTAGTTTTATGGAGTTCCATTGTTTCAATGTGTGCCCAGTCTGGTCTTGGGGTATTACTCCAGAGACCTGTGGCAGATAAGGTTTGGTTGCTGTAGAGATGGATTTTTTCCCCTTACTATAGAGATTATATTCCGGGGGAGGAGGGGGTGTCTCCCTCTCCTTTTTTTTTTTTTTTTGCAGTTGCATATATGATGAATTAAATTTTAGTAAATTACTAGCTGATGCCCCGGCGTTGCACGGGTATTTAATTATAGCAATAACACTGTAAATGGATTCAAATAAAGATACTTTATAGTGGTCAATGAAAATATTTTTTTACAGCTTTATAAAAAGTACAATAATCAAATTATAATGTGAAATATTTGACAAAATGAATACAATACAACTAACACAAAACTTGATTATAAACAACATTTTTAGTTTCACCTCCAGGAGCAAGAACATATACATTCTTGGGTGAACCCACCCTTCCCACGTGTGCAGGTGGGCCGCGAGACCCGCAGAACATATCACCTCAGGTAGTGAGGGATCCGCATACCAAGTTTCGTTCAAATCGGTCCCACAGCTTCTTACATTTTTTCCATTGACTTGAATGGGTGAAATCTGATTTTCTGTTTGTAGCTCCGCCCATGTGTGCAGGTGGGCCGCGAGACCCCCAGAACATATCACCCCGGTAGTGAGGGTTCTGCATACCAATTTTCATTCAAATCGGTCCCACAGCTTTTTACATTTTTTCCATTGACTTGAATGGGTGAAATCTGATTTTCTGTTTGTAGCTCCACCCACGTGTGCAGGTGGGCCGCGAGACCCCCAGAACATATCACCCCAGGTAGTGAGGGATCT
Organism: Geotrypetes seraphini; assembly: GCF_902459505.1. Taxonomy (NCBI): domain Eukaryota; kingdom Metazoa; phylum Chordata; class Amphibia; order Gymnophiona; family Dermophiidae; genus Geotrypetes; species Geotrypetes seraphini. The sequence continues at coordinate 161,521,328 of NC_047088.1, read as the reverse complement.
GCATACCAATTTACGTTCAAAGCGGTCCCACAGCTTTTTACATTTTTTCCATTGACTTGAATGGGTGAAATCTGATTTTCTGTTTGTAGCTCCGCCCACATGTGCAGGTGGGCCACGAGACCCCCCAGAACATATCACCCCAGGTAGTGAGGGATCTGCATACCAAGTTTCGTTCAAATCGGTCCCACAGCTTTTTACATTTTTTCCATTGACTTGAATGGGTGAAATCGGATTTTCTGTTTGTAGCTCCACCCATGTGTGCAGGTGGGTCACGAGACCCCCAGAATATATCACCCCCAGTAGTGAGGGATCTGCATACCAATTTTCGTTCAAATCGGTCCCACAGCTTTTTACATTTTTTCCATTGACTTGAATGGGTGAAATCTGATTTTCTGTTTGTAGCTCCACCCACGTGTGCAGGTGGGCTGCGAGACCCCCAGAACATATTACCCACGGTAGTGAGGGATCTGCATACCAATTTTCGTTCAAATCGGTCCCACAGCTTTTTACATTTTTTCCATTGACTTGAATGGGTGAAATCTGATTTTCTGTTTGTAGCTCCGCCCACATGTTCAGGTGGGCCACGAGACCCCCCAGAACATATCACCCCAGGTAGTGAGGGATCTGCATACCAAGTTTCGTTCAAATCGGTCCCACAGCTTTTTACATTTTTTCCATTGACTTGAATGGGTGAAATCTGATTTTCTGTTTGTAGCTCTGCCCACGTGTGCAGGTGGGCCGCGAGACCCCCAGAACATATCACCCCATGTAGTGAGGGATCTGCATACCAAGTTTCGTTCAAATCGGTCCCACAGCTTTTTACATTTTTTCCATTGACTTGAATGGGTGAAATCTGATTTTCTGTTTGTAGCTCCACCCACGTGTGCAGGTGGGCCGCGAGACCCCCAGAACATATCACCCCCGGTAGTGAGGGATCTGCATACCAATTTTCGTTCAAATCGGTCCCACAGCGTTTTACATTTTTTCCATTGACTTGAATGGGTGAAATCTGATTTTCTGTTTGTAGCTCCGCCCACGTGTGCAGGTGGGCCGCGAGACCCCCAGAACATATCACCCCAGTAGTGAGGGATCTGCATATCAAATTTTGTTCAAATCGGTCCCACAGCTTATTACATTTTTTCCATTGACTTGAATGGGTGAAATCTGATTTTCTGTTTGTAGCTCCGGCCACGTGTGCATGTGGGCCGCGAGACCCCCAGAACATATCACCCCCGGTAGTGAGGGATCTGCATACCAATTTTCGTTCAAATCGGTCCCACAGCGTTTTACATTTTTTCCATTGACATGAATGGGTGAAATGTGATTTTCTGTTTGTTGCTCCGCCCACGTGTGCAGGTGGGCCGTGAGACCCCCAGAACATATCACCCCAGGTAGTGAGGGATCTGCATACCAAGTTTCGTTCAAATCGGTCAAGCCGTTTTTGCATGATAGCGGCACATACACACATACATACACACATACCTCCGATTTTATATAGATTAAAATACAAATGTAGGAACTTTCATTTAAAGTTAGATTAGAATATATTTATCTGAAAAATGTATTGGATGAGACAAAGGATTTTCAGTGCATGCTGTTAAATGACTCAGTAGCATGAGAGAAGCAGTTCAACTTGTAAGGGAATGATTTAAAGCTGCATGCATGGATATTTTTCTTTGTAAGTATATTGCAATACTTTTTCTTTCTTCTGTATTTTTATAAATGATGTAAGCTAGTATTAGAATGTAACTTTTAAGAAATCCTTGTGTGAGGGGGAAGACACTCCCCCAATATGCATGCAAAAGCCTTATATAGTATCAAGAATTCTAGACCAATGATATATGTCATCATATATTAAGTATATAAGTAAATGCAGCAGAATAGAATTTTGAGACCATTTTATTCAGAATAGCTGCATTTATACTTTATGACTGTAATGTGTCTCCATTGTACAAATGCCTTTTGAAATAAGATTACTCTGTTAAAATTTTAATAAACAATATTTCATTGGAAATATTTGTACAATTATCATTATTCCAGTGCATCTATGAGCAGGTTAGAACCATAACTCTGTTCAATATATATGTGACATCCGAAGCCAATCATTTTTTAACACCCCCATATAAAAAATATTTTTAGTAATTTTATTTATTTATTTTTACATCCCATCCTCCCCATAGAGCTCAGAATGGGTTACAGTTTAACATTCACAGCGTTACAATATATCATTATATACCTAGGATGCACAATCATAATATCAAATCAAATCAAAATCGTATTACAACCTGAAATAGATACATTTTCAACTATCACCTTAAGAATGAGTAATCAGATTGATTTCTCAGTTCCAGATGCAATTTGTTCAAAAACAATATTTTTTTGATAAGTAAAAGACAATGGGTGCATAATTTTACATTGTAGACCCTTAACATTAGGAAAGTAAATTCAAGTATTCTTCCATTTGAGATGGTTAACTAGTAGGTGAAAATAGTATCTGAGAATAAGAGGGGGAAAAGCCATATAATATTTTATAAATAAAACTTGTGCCTATATAGGCAAACAGTGGACTTTTCATAAAAGGTGGGAAGCAGGATCAAAACTATTTGCATGGTACAGAGGGGCATTTTTAATATGCTGTCTCAATCCAAGTGTAGATGTTTTAAAGAAAACATCCAAAAATCCAATAGAGAAAATGACCATTTTCAAAACAGAAAAATGTCTTTTTGTTTTGAAAATGGCCATTTCCTAGATGTGTTTGTCCTTAGTGCATCTATCTTTTTGAACCATTAAAAAAAACAACCCATATCAAAATAAAAAATACACAAAATCAACCATTGGGACATAGGAGGAGCAAGCTTTCATAGCAGACTGGCCATACAGACATCCCAGCAGAGCAGCGGGGGACCCTAGGGAAACACTGCAGTGAACTTTGCATAAAATGTACACATCTCACCATAACCTCCCTACTTTATATGGTGAGCCCTCTAACATTCATCCACCACCTACTGTACCCAAATACCACTCTATGCCATTTTATGGACATTTTTTCTCTTTTGAAAATGAGCCCCATAGTAAATTTGCAGTATTTATAGGTGAATCGTAAGTTTCTTTAAAACAACCTACATAAAGAACATTAATATAATCAAATAAAGAGAGAATATAAGACTGCACAATAATTTTAAATTGATTAAACAAAACGTAGCTACATACACAGGAACGACTGGGTAAGTTGAGGAACGACTGGGTAAGTTGCAGCTGTACTCACTGAGGAACGCAGAGAGAGGGGAGACATGATTGAGATGTTCAAATATGTCACAGGCCGTATCGAGGTGGAAGAGGATCTCTTTTTCCTTAAAGGACCCACAACAACAAGAGGGCATCCGTTGAAAATCAGGGGTGGGAAATTTCATGGCGACACCAGAAAATATTTCTTCACCGAAAGGGTGATTGATCGCTGGAATAATCTTCCACAACAGGTAATTGAGGCAAGCAGCATGCCAGATTTTAAGAAAAGATGGGATTGACATGTGGGATCTCTTCATGGAGGTAGCTAGGGGGTGGGCCATTAGTGTGGGCAGACTAGATGGGCTGTGGCCCTTTTCTGTTGTCATGTTCTATGTTTCTGTGTAATTTTCATAGTCTCCAAAATGATTTTCTAACAAGAGAATTAACTTGAAGTTCCATAGTTAATAGTGAATGTAATACAATATAATATCTATGGCTTTTAAAGAATTTTCAAAACAAACATCAGTATCGCCAACTTTTAAACAATCAAATGGTCTTGTGTCATAAATTGAGCCCAACCAAAGAAGTATGTTTTCTCTCTTTGTTTAACTTCAACTAATGAGAGGCAACTCATTTGTCCAAGAGATCAAAACAGTGCTGAACAGGCCAACAAGAGCTTATTAGAGCAGGTATTAATAAGGTATCATTTGCATAGGTATAATATTGCTCTCCTATCTGTGAAAAACTTTCCCCAAAAGAAAGTTGAGAATGGGGATCTCTATGAGACCTCATATGTATACTTCCAAATACACCTACATAACCTCAATACTAATTCATCTACAGCATGTGGTGTAGCTCAGGTCCAATTCCTCTGGCCACAAAAAAACACTTAGATGTCATTTTTGATAGGTGGCACAACTACAACTATTATGTTTGGGCACAGGGCATAACAGATACAAATCAAGGGTGTATCTATCCAACCTTGCTTGTCACACTTCTGGCACATCTTAAAGCTGATGGTGCTTTCTGTTTCATAGACATCATAAAATAGTCACAGTGAGATCAAACAACTTGATGTTTGAAAAGGAACTAAAGGGCCATTTTACTAAGCTACAAGAAAAAGTGGCTAAGCACACCTTTATGCAGATCTTTCCCACACACTAAGGCCATTTCTACTGTGGCTGTAAAATAGCCTATTTTCTTTCTTTCTTTTTTTAAATTAATGACCATGCACTAATATTGCCATTAATGTGTGGCCATTTTAAAAAATTACTGTATGAGTACTTAATGCCACCCATTTTGTTGGTGATGAGGGCTCACACAGTAACCCTGCACTAAACAGTTTAAGGGCTGATTCTACGAATGGGCATCCCAATTGTAGGCAGTGGGAGGTTTCCTACTGCCACCTCATAGCCAATCGGGATGCTTTTTTTTAATGCAGGCAGGGAAGGATGCCTACATTGAAGGTGTATTTCACGGGCCTGCAGAGATGAGTAGAGATGCTTACAGATGCCAAGGTGTGGCATGTGCATGGTCTCCACCAGAAGTGGCCTTGGGCATCTTTAAGTGTCCCTATGCCTATCCATAAGTGCAAGACAGACACCTTAAATGTAGGCCTGTAAAATGCTGGTCTGCATTTAAGGTGTCTGTTAGTAAAAGTAGATGTGATTCTCTACAGGACGCTGATACATGATTGATATGCTGCTTCTTAGGCGGCCATTGAGATTGGTGTCCTTTAGAGAATCAGGCCCTTATTGCACGGTAATATAGATACACTAACTAAGTAGTGCAAGAACACCCACTCCTTGCCTCTGACACTTCCCTTCATAGAAAATATATAAAAATATTTTTGTGTGTGGTTAGCACATGCATATTTTGAAGTTGACAACTAAGCATGTCCTGCGGAACTCCATTTTTAGCTGTGTTAGGCACACATTAGCGCCAAATGAAGCTTAGTAATAGGATCCCTACATGCCAATGATGGTGTAGACTACAGGTCCACAACTTCCCCCCCAAAAAAATACAAAAAAACAAAAAAACAACTTTTAAAAATGATAGAAAAAGCTTAACTTAGAGCTCCTACGAGAGAAATGGGATAGAAGAAAGATGAAAACCTTTCAACAAAGTGTACACTTTTTTTTGGAAAATATTTACATCACTGCAGAAGGCAGCAGATTCATGCCTTCCAGGTCATATAGAAAAAGAGACACTGAGATGGCCTTCCACTTATGGTACACTGTTTTGACCAATCTAGGATCTGTGTCACTCATCTGTGAGGAGTAATAGTCTGCTTGTCCTTGGAGAAAATGCCCAATGGAAAGTAAAATTCGTTACAGTAGCAACTAGAAAGCGATTCCTCCTTTCTTAGGGTTTTTATTTTTTTCACAATTTTCCCCGAATTTTCCCTGATTGCTTATTAGTTTTCCATTTGGCTTCGATTCGTGTATTTTTAAAAGTTAGGCTCGTTATTCACAAATATTAACCTGATAAGTTTGGTGCAATTAATTTACTGCATTCATAGAATATCAAGCATAAAACATTAGAAAACACGCATATATTATAGGCTGCAGTCACCAACAAGTTGTTGAGTTCTAACATCGCAAAAATTACAGAGAGCGGCACTCAAGCTTGCAGAAACTCAGCATCGTCTCTCTTTGGTCTGCGCTTCCGCCTTCCATGTAATAGCATAAAACGTCGCACACTGACCATTATAAAAAAAAATATTAGCATCGTATTCCAAAGGTGTCAGTAAGCACCATTTTCTTTGGTTTCAATAGCATTATTAAAAAGGAATTCTCAGGTTTCTCATTGTAATATGTAACTACAATATAATTATATACCAAACAGCCATAAAATAGTTTGCATACAACCCTCAAACTGATGCACATGCTTATGCTTTTGGTTTTTCTATAAAGCTAGGTCTATCATTAACATTTTATTAGCACCGATGTTAGAGCTCAGGTTCGTTTATAATTGAATCGAGGCTTAGGCAAATATTGTGTTAAATACGAAATGGACAGGAAGTTCGGATTTTCTCATTAGATACCTGGTTTGCCGCCAGAGGAAGATCTGGATGGGTAGAGGGATGCCCCTGCTGCTGTCTTGCTCTTGTCCCTCCGAGCTTTTCCTCTTCACCATGGTGAAAATACGTCCTCAGCCCCCCACATTCCTACCAATTGTGTCAAGCAGCCCCCAACCACTATCCCCGCAGTTCCTAAAGCTTTCTCGCTACAATATGGCTCCGGAAATAGGTTGAAAGCAAAGACACCAGTCACTTCCGCCTACAACTCTACAAGGTTTCAGCACCTCCTTCTCTGGACAGCGACCAGCTTCTGCAGCTCCATGAACCCGTCAAATGCACAAAATAGGGGCAAATGAGCACAAAAGCTACCAATATTTGTATGTAATATTGAAACTACTGATGCTGAAACCAGTATAGAAGTGATTATTCTCTTGTCTTTTGTGCAGCTCCATGAGCAGCAGGGCTGGGAATACGACAGAGCGAGCCAACCACAAGAAGAGGGTGGGTAGGGCAGATCTTATTATGAAGATGAAGATGCTTAGAACATTCCTGGCGGATGCAGATTTTATTTTGACATGGAAGGTGCGGATTTCAAAATGAAGAAAGATTACAACCATGTATCTTCCCCCTCTTCGTCATCCCCTCTCATAAAAAAAGAAGAAGAAGAAGAAAAAAAAGGGACAGCTGTGACACAGCAGTAGAAAGCCATAAGAGGTGTAAGATAGTCATTACAACCTGAGCTAGAGAAGATATGCTAAAATAAGAACATGAAACTGTGCACGAGCAGTTAGATGCAGCCTAGTAAAGTATTGAAATTTCAGTTAAAAACTGAATTTTCAGAAAGTGGCCATGCTATCAGTAGTTATGACAGCTATGCTTGGCACTGATCTGTGTGCTAGCTGTTACACTCAGGTTTTTTGGCTGGTTTGAACACTGGCTGGTTTTAATGCCGATGCTTGATTAGTTAAAAGACTTTTAAACAATTTATAAAAGTGAGATGCAGTATGACCTAAAGCAACAAATTGCTTAGAAAGTGACAAAAGTGACATGATATCTGTTAGTTCTGGTCCATGCTAATGGCTATTATTTGTCAGCCGAAAGCCTGAAGTTGTAATGCCGTTGTACAGGTCCATGGTGAGACCTCATCTGGAGTATTGTGTTCAATTTTGGAGGCCACATTATCAAAAGGATGTGCTGAGAATATAGTCGGTTCAGCGAATGGCCACCAGGATGGTCTCAGGACTCAAGGATCTCCCATATGAAGAACGTCTAGATAAGTTGCAGCTATACTCTCTTGAAGAACGCAGAGAGAGGGGAGACATGATAGAGATGTTCAAATATGTTACTGGCCGTATTTAGGTGTCCAATTTTGGAGGCCACATTATCAAAAGGATGTGAAGAGATTGGAGTCGATACAGAGAATGGTCACTAGGATGGTCTCAGGATTTAAAGACATCCCATATGAAGAATGCCTGATCAGACTGCACTTATATTCTCTCGACGAGCACAGAGAAAGGGGGGACAGAATAGAAACATTCAAATACATCATGGGTTACATCCAAGTGGAAGAGGAAATCTTTTCTCTAAAGGGTCCCACGGCAACAAGAGGGCATCCACTAAAACTTAAGAGAGGAAGATTTCATGGTGACACCAGGAAATACTTTTTCACTGAATGGGTGATTTATTGATGGAATGATCTTCCACGCCAGGTGGTCGAGGCCAGTAGCGTGCTCGATTTCAAGAGTCGATAGGACAAACAGGTGGGAGTACTACAGAGTTATGCTCAAACGATAGATACTCCAGGGAAGAAGGTTTCTTGAGTAGGCAGACTAGGTCTCACTATGGATCTGTATAACGGTAGTATGACTTCCGGCTTTCGGCTGATAAAGCTCCTTTTGATGCAACCCAGCATTTGTCTGGCCTTTGCTGAAGCTTTCTCCATCTGATTGGCAGCTTTCATATCTTCCCGGATGAGAACTCCCAAGTCCCTTTCTGCAGTAGTTCTTGTTAAGTTTTCACCATTCAAGGTGTATGTATTGCATGGATTTCTGCTCCCAAGGTGCATTACTTTACATTTATTGGCATTAAAGTTTAGTTGCCAAGTACTGGACCATTTTTCCAATACAAGCAGGTCCTGCTCCATAGTGCTGGGCCTGGTTGTGCTGTCAGGTTCTGTTGCCTTGCCCACAACGTTGCATAGTTTAGCGTCATCAGCAAATAGTGTAATTTTGCCTCGAAGTCCCTGAGTCAGATCCCCTACAAAGATATTAAACAGCATCGGGACCAAGGCTGAGCCCTGTGGCACTCCGCTGATTACTCTCGCCATTTTTAAGGGGATACCATTTACCATTACTCTTTGAAGCCTGCTGCTAAGCCAGTCTTGTACCTATGCTACCAGTGTTTCTCCTAGCCCTAACGAGTTCATCTTGTTTAATAACCTACGGTGTGGAACACTATCAAACGCCTTACTGAAGTCAGGCCTAGATTGTCCAAGTACTAATAATCAAACCAACTTTCTGGACATGCCATAGGACTTTTTATGCCTCCGAATGCCGCTGTGTGCCCAGAGCTGAAACGGGCATATCTGGAGGAGTGATTAGTGCAGTATATGGGCAGGATGGGGGCCAACCTAGACTTAGTCATCCTGCAGGGATAATCAAATGTTTTACTAGATATCCTGGATGAAAGTAAAGACCCCTATATACTCCCCCAGTGTTCAGTGATCTCCTCACATCCCCACAAAGATCAGAATAAAAAAGTACATATCTGTATCCAGAACATCAGCACCTAGTATAGGAAAGCCTGGTAGAGCTGTACACAGGTGTCCTAAATTGCCTGGGGGTGTGTAGCCTAGTGAACCATAGAGAGGAGGACCCAGGCCCATAAGCCACTCTAACCACTACATTTATGATGCAACATGTGCACCCACCAAAACCTCCCTAAACCCTACTCTGCTGCCATATAGGTGCCACCTGCAGCATAAGGGCTATTGGGGTTGTAGACAGGTGGATATGGTGGGTTTTGGGAGGCTCACCATAATCTATAAGGGAGTTCTGGTGAGATGTTTATGTGGCACCCTTTTTGTGAAGTTCACAGCAGTGCCCTGTAAAGTGCCCCACTGCTCTGTTGCCATGTCTGGGTGGCCATTACATTACAAGATTGGCCCCTCCCACATCCAAATGGTCTTGTTCAGGGCATTTGGAACTTGGATGAAATTTTAGTTGAAAATATGGTATAGAGAGAGACATTCTGGCAGTCTGGATGAACAACAGCCTGGATGTTCAGATAGATGATTTTTGTGAAAAAAATATTCTAGACGTATTTTTCAAAAATGGGTATTTTCCCACTGCTGTCTTTGGGTGTCTAGCGCCATTCAGCCAAATTGGACTTAGACGTATGTTTTGATTATGCCTCTCTTAATGCCCCAAATATCTCTACTCTGCCAAGATCTCCATGATAATTGTTTTTTTTAATGTGAGATGGTACCTTAGGAGATCATAGCCATCTCATGGTAAAAATAAGTTTCCCTCTGGATACAGTAAAGGGCAGAGTGCAAATGTAAATGGCAAAGTCCGCAATCTATACTCTCTTATAAGACCAAAATAAACTGTTAAGGTATGGGGGGTGGGAGTGGATTAGAACCCATACTCTGTGGAATGTAGAAAAAGTGTCTTTAACCACTGAACAACAGGAGCTTTCATTTAGGCAGGGGTTCCTATTATTTTTTAGTGACATTCTGCCATCTAGGTGCATATTGATGATGTCACAATGATGTCAAGATTATGCATAAGACACATCCATTTGCTCTGAACCACAGCCATTGTGAGTAGGGTATCTCTTTTTATTTTCTTAACCTTTTGGAAATGAGGTTTAGTACATGTGCTTGGCTTGAGTAATGCATTATTAAACATATTTTGATCTTTATATCAAACTGGAGTCCTCTTTAGCCCCCCAAAATAAAGCCCCATTCACCTATATGTGGACTCCTCAGGCATGCCTAACTGATGCCTAAGTCACATCCACCTAACTCATGTCCACCTAGCACCCAGCTCAAGCTCAAAATTAGACCTGTTTTTGCAATGCCTATATTTTAGGCTTTGGGTAGACGCATTAGCACACTCAGCGATTCTGTAAATGGACATCTATTTTGAAGCCACACCCATGCCACGCCTATCCTGTTAGGCGAGACTTTTTCCAATGGGCATCCACAAAATTATGGACATCTATTTTGAGAATCGTATCCAGCATTTGGATGTCTAAGTTCCAATTAATGCTTGTTAAAGTCATTAATTTGGCTTATTATCCACTTTATTTGGACGCCTAAGCTGATGGACATTCATATTGCCGAAGTTACTGAAGTTCTCTCTTATCACACAATTACTTTATTAATTATCACTTTATCCAGATCTATCTATGTTTTTAAGTAACATGGGAATTTAATATTTGGATTTTTCTCTGGAAGAAACATAGAGTCCATACATTTTGTTGATTGGTTCACAGTATGCCAGAGTTTCTGAGTTCAATAGTTTTATGGGGAGTTTCCATCAACCTCCAAACAGAATTTCTCTCACAAACTTCACCAGCTACAAATGTTCTCAGAAATCAGAGCTAATTGGCTTGAAAAGTCAAGCAGGTGCCACTTCTAACCTGTCTTCTGCACCAGATGCTAAAGGTGCTGTAAAACCAAAATAAAAGTGCAGCAGTCTAGAGCTTTCATCCTGTATAACTCAGAATAAAGCAGCTTAGGCGATGAAATCTGCTTCACTAGGTCTTTTGAAGAGGGCCTCTAGATCAAACGTCTTTAGGCTGCAACCCCATGATCATAGCTGCAGCGACTCTTGTGACCTCTCCTAGCCATAAAATAATGACATGTTTATGAAAACCCACCTTTTTGAGACAGCCTTCGATTCATAACCCTACTCCCATCTGCTCACCACCCCAGCCAGCAGTTTAACCATTCCCTATAAGTGTAACCCCTACCTTAGCATCCTGTTTGCCTGTCTTGATTGTTTAGATTGTAGGCTCACTTGAGCAGGGACTGTCTCTTTTGTGACTCTGCACAGTGCTACGGTATATCTGGTATATCTGGTAGTGCAACAGCAGTAGTAGTAGTAGTATTATGTAAAGTAATACTTTACTTGTACTTTCTGGAATCAATCCACCTATGTATTTTTCGTATGTCTTTCAAAACAAGATGGACCTAACATAGGAACATAAGAATTGCCCCTGCTGGGTCAGACCAGTGGTCTATCGGGCCCAGCAGTCCACTCAAGCGGTGGCCCTTAGGTCAAAGACCAGTGTCTTAATTGAGTCTAGCCTAACCTGTGTACGTTCTGGTTCAGCAGGAACTTGTCTAATCTTGTCTTGAATTCCTGGAGGGTGCTTTCTCCTATAACAGCCTCTGGAAGAGCGTTCCTGATTTCTACCACTCTCTGGGTGAAGAAGAATTTCCTTACTTTGTACAGAATCTATCCCCTTTTAACGTTAGAGAGTGCCCTCTCGTTCTCTCCATCTTGGAGAGGGTGATCAATCTCTCTTTCTCTACTAAGTCATTGTCTTGAATGTTTCGATCATGTCTCCTCTCAGTCTCCTCTTTTCAAGGGAGAAGAGGCCAAGTTTCTCTAGCCTCTCACTGTATGGCAACTCCTATATTTAAGTGTAACCTTGTTATTCAACGCAATTAAACTGTCCAGAAATGGCTTCTGATATAAAAAAAAATTCACTCTTCTGGCCAGTTAAATCACCTGTTAAGGGCTAACCACTAATTTCCAGTAGCACTTAACCAGTTAGAGCGGTTGAAAATAACTGATTAGTGCCAAACTGAAAACTGGGTATTTTGAGGACATTCTAGGGGTGGAATTGGCAATTGACTGGTTAAGTGCTGATCTTCAGCAATTAACTGGTCAGGTTAACCTTATAAATAGGACCACATAAAAGTCAGGATTGACTTGTTATTCTGTCTTTATGTGATAACCCATAACCAGTTAAGTAATTGGAAATATGTTAGCTGGCTTTGGAATCCCAGAAATTCAGTGCTGATGCCCAGTGGCATTCTGCAAATGGCTGATAGCTGCTGGCTGAATATCAGACCCAAGAAAACTATACTAAAGGAGACAAAATGTTCTGTGGGCTCACAGAAGATCCTCAGAATACTATGTTGTCAAGAGAGCTAGGCCCAGTATTTCCCTGTATCTTTCACTGTTCAGCATGTTTCCATGTGCTGTCTGTGTTAATCCAGCATGCTGGTGTGCCACTGACTGTGTTCTCCAATTCTGTTTTTTTGTGTGTGCCATGTGATCCAGATTTTCCACAATGCATGATCTCTACTGTCCCTCTCTGTTGTGCTGGGCCATTATTTTTTCTGTTCTCTGGCCATGCTCTTTGTTGCATGCAATGGCAATGCTAATCTGTATTTAGTTTTTATTTATTTCCCAGACTTCTATTACACTCTCTCCCTCTTCAGTTCTAAGCAGATTACAGCAACACATACACACACACACTTTTTCTGTGTTCCCTTAGGAGCTTATTTTAGAAGCTCTATTCTTGTTTTGGAAGCCTGAAAACTGGCATTTAGACATCCATAATGCATGAATGTCCAAAACTTGATTATATAAAGCCAGGATATGGACATCTAACACTGTAGTACATCCATAAAGCAAGGGGTGGTGGTCTGCATGTATTTTGGGTGAGACAAGCGAGGGGTCAAAATATAGATGTCCAACTCCAATCTCGGGAGGGAAAGATAGATGTTTTTATTTAAATCTGGTGCTCGCCACATCCATGTTACAGAAAGGTGCCTTGATCAATAAACTGTCCACTGGATGGATTAAGGCATTAGACCTTCTTAATCCCCCATTGGTTGCTGTCCCATTTCCTCGTCTCCAAATATGAAATCAGCAAGGGGTACCGGGCTTTATGGACATTCTTGAGAGTGCAGCTTGCATATCTGAGGAATAACCTAATGGTTAGTGTAGTGGGCTACGAATCAAGGGACCCAGGTTCAAATTTTATTTCAGCCCTTAATCAGGGTTTCAATATTATTTTTAATTAGGAGCCCTCCAGGAATAGAAAAATACCTACTGTACCTGACTATATAAGAAAGCATGATGGCTTCAGGTGCTGTAGGTATATTTCTATTCCTGGAAGGCTCACAATAATAAAAAAAAAAATATCAAACAGCTGAAGTGGGATTTGAACCTAGGTCCCTTGAGTCTCAACCCACTGTCCAAACCATTAGGCTACCCCTCTGCTTTGTATGGATATATCTGTGACCATTTTAAAAGATGGATGCTCCTATGCTGCCACACGGACATCCATGTCTTTAGTTTTCCACTGTTCATTATTTGAACATTTCAGTTTGTAAAATGGATGCTTATGCCTGATGTTTTCAGCATGTGGATACCTATGTCACACATGTTTTAGAACAGGCTGTACATGTGCGATGGACATTCATTTGTGGCATAGTAACGTGGACATCTGTTCTACAATGCTGCTCTTTAGGGCCAGATTCTACAAATGGTGCCATTATTGGCTCAAAACCACAAAAATAGGTAGACAATCTCAGAAGTGTAAACTGGTTTCTCATAAGTATCGCAATGGGATATCAGATATGACCTACGAGTATTAGCACTCTTTAGGTTATGTCATCTCCTCATTCATCCCTGCGTGATATATTTATTTTTGCTGAAATTTTTCATTTATAGCTTATGAATAAGTTAAATAATTTAAATAACTTAGCTCATTAAGAACATGCTGTGTGCATGATTTGTCAATAATTGCTCCAATTTTAGAATGAAGCTCCCCCATGCCAACGTGTTTCGCACATCTTTGTCAAGGCTGGGGATCTCAGTATAGCATGAACACTACTTGTTGCACCAACGGCATTCAAAAGAGCCGTTGAATGCCGTTGGCGCAACAAGTAGTGTTCATGCTATACTGAGATCCCCAGCCTTGACAAAGATGTGCGAAACGCATAGGTACGGGGGAGCTTCATTCTAAAACTGGAGCAATTATTGACGAATCATGCACACAGCATGTTCTTAATGAGCTAAGTTATTTAAATTATTTAACTTATTCATAAGCTATAAATGAAAAATTTCAACAAAAATTTCAGCAAAAATAAATATATCACGCAGGGATGAATGAGGAGATGACATAACCTAAAGAGTGCTAATATTCATAGGTCATATCTGATATCCCGTTGCGATACTTATGAGAAACCAGTTTACCTTCTGAGATTGTCTACCTATTTTTGTGGTTTTGTGCTTGGAAATTATCTATATATATTGATTATAAGTACTAGCGGGTGAAGAGGATGGCCATTATTGGCTGCCACCTGCAAAATGACCACCCATCGCAGTCAAGCACGCAATGATGCCATTTGTAGACTCACGTCTAGGTGAAAGATAGGTGCCAGAAATGTAGGCCACAGTTTGAAAGGCCTACATTCAGGCACCTACCTTCCACAGAAATCACGCCTAAAGGGGCCATGCTTACAGTGGCCATAGGCACACCTTTAGTCAGGACAAAGACATAATTTTGGAGGTGTCTAAAGGTGTCTCCATTTCATTAACTGGTTTTTTGACTGGCACAGTCAGCTAACGGTACCTTTTCTAGAATTTTCTCCATAGAGTCTGCTATGTTACTTGCCTTTGTTTCTCATGAATGCATTGTATTTCTTATCTCTTCTACGTATATATCTTGTTTTATGCTATCCTTTTCTATATGTAATGGACTAGAACAGAGTGAATAAAAGGTGGCATATAATTTGTCTTCCTTGAAAGTGGCCATAACCAGAAAATTTGTGGGTACTGCCAAACACTCAGATCTTCGGTGCAAGTGTGTGATTATAGGCTGGCAATGAATATCTGTGTCTACAACTGGTTCAATACTGGTCATTCTGCTACCCCTCAATATCTCTTCTCTTCTCCCTCCTTATACACCTCCCAGAGAACTCTGTTCCACAGATAAGCTGCTCTTAGCTGTACCCTTCTCCTCCACTGCCAGTTCCAGACTTTGTTCCTTTCATCTAGCTGCCCCCCTATGCCTGGAATAAATTAACTCGTTTGGGGTCAGCATTCGGGAACCCAAACCACGTGGCAGCTGAGAGGAGAAGCAGGAAAGGCAGAAAGAGGAGCGGATCGGAGGAGGTAGAGGGAGAGAGACAGCGGGCGGAGAGCAGTGCAGGGAGACCGGAGGAGGCAGAGGGAGTGTGAAAATCGGAGCGGAGAGTGTGCAGTGAGATCGGAGGAGGCAGAGGGAGAGAGAAAGGAAAGCGGAGCAGCAAGCAGGGATCCACCAGAGTCGCGGGACAGAGGCGAGAGTTAGCTCCGCCCACCCCCTGACATCACAAGCCCGAACTCGCCATATAAGGAGGGCAGCCAACGGCAAGGGTCTCGTTTGGGGTCAGCATTCGGGAACCCAAACCACGTGGCAGCTGAGAGGAGAAGCAGGAAAGGCAGAAAGAGGAGCGGATCGGAGGAGGTAGAGGGAGAGAGACAGCGGGCGGAGAGCAGTGCAGGGAGACCGGAGGAGGCAGAGGGAGTGTGAAAATCGGAGCGGAGAGTGTGCAGTGAGATCGGAGGAGGCAGAGGGAGAGAGAAAGGAAAGCGGAGCAGCAAGCAGGGATCCACCAGAGTCGCGGGACAGAGGCGAGAGTTAGCTCCGCCCACCCCCTGACATCTCAAGCCCGAACTCGCCATATAAGGAGGGCAGCCAACGGCGCGCAGCCGTTCGGCGCGTGGCGAGAGCGCCTTTGCGAAGGGCCTCAAGAAGGGCCTCCCTTATAACACTCAACTTATAACACTAGCTAACTAACTCTCAAACTCATAACTTCTATCTAACTCATAACTTCTATCTAACCAACAAGCTACTAAAACACTTCTCTCTAGACAAACAGACTTCACAAATCACTCTATTCCCATACCACTTCAACAGGCAGACAGGCTATCCTCCAACCTTTAATCAGCACACTAACCTTTAATCAGCCTGACCTCTCTAGCACACTAACAAACAAACTTCCTTAACTGACAAATAACTAACTGGTAACTAACTACTCTTATCTTATCTAAAAAAAAAAATAAAAAAAAAAAAAATAAAAAAAAAAAAAAATTTAATTTAAAATTAAATATTTCATAAATCTTTGTGAATGGCAGGTAGAACTAGAAGCAGCAAGACTTCAATCAAAACGGGTAGTTCAGCCACCGAGAGTACCCAGGGGATGGCTATGGTCCGAGTACAGATGGAAGGGGAACCAGGACGGTGGGCAGAGGCCTCTGTACAGACCGAGGCCATCCCCTCAAAGATGGCTACAGTCTCAACGCAGACAGAAGTAATTGATCAGCCGGACAAAAGCCTTTTGATGGAGCTGAGGAGCCTGAGAGAGGAGGTTCAGCGCTTAAGGAGCATCCGAGACGACGAGACCTTCATCGATGGAGTCATCCAGGAGCTGTCACAGATCACGGAACAGGAACCCGACAAGATCACCCTGGGAACACCCAAAGCATCCAAACCTGCTAACTTGAGACAAACCGTCGGAATGCAGGAAGTTACTGGAGACGCTGACTCCTGGCAGCTAGTGACTTCCTCCACAGGAAAACGCAGAGGACCTAACTCTGTCTCTTTTTCTCACATACAGGGCAGCTCTACATCGACACCTCAACTTGTCCTGAGGAACAGATATCAGTTGCTACAAGAAGGTCCTGAGAACGAAGTACAAGAAGTTGTTCAAGAAGTTGTTCGGCAGACGGTTCCAGCTCCAAAATCAACAGTAAGACCCACCCCAAAGAAGCGCAGAGTAGTGGTCATCGGAGATTCGCTGCTGAGGGGCACCGAGGGACCAATTTGCAGATCAGACCTACAATCAAGAGAGGTCTGCTGTTTGCCAGGGGCCAGGATCCGGGATGTAACCGCTTGCCTTGACAGACTCATCAAGCCCCGAGACCACTTCCCCATGATTCTAATCCACGTTGGAACCAACGACACCGCCAGGAGCACCCCGGACAGCATATCTGAGGACTTCAAAGCCCTGGGGGAGAAGCTGAGGAGGATGGATGCGCAGGTAGTCTTCTCCTCGATTCTCCCAGTGAGGGGCAAGGGCAGAGCCAGAGAGGATCGAATACAGAAGGCGAACGACTGGCTGCGAGGATGGTGCAAGGAGATGAACTTCGGGTTTCTACACCATGGAGAAGCTTTGCAAGGACTACAGGGACACGACGGGCTACACCTGACCGGAAGAGGAAAGAATGTCCTTGGACACCGTCTAGCCCGCCTACTTCACAGGGCTTTAAACTAGGTAAGTCGGGGGAGGGTACAGGCACATACAACATACCTGGCGAACTAAACTGCCAATACTTTTTTGGGGCTGAAGAAAGTAGTCACCATAATTCTGGGTCAGGGACGAGTACGAAAACTTTCGAATCGGGGGTATGTTCATATGACAATTATGGGTCACATTGTAATTTTGGGTCTAGAGGGAGCACACATTGTAATTCTGGGTCCAAGAGGAGTACACATTGTAGTTATGAGTCTAGGGAGAATAAAAACAATGCTAAAGGTGTTCAAGTAGCTCAAGCAGGAACACCCCCACTGAGTCGTAATAAAAATACAACGTGGAGGGCTATGTACGTCAACGCACACAGTTTGGGAAACAAGATCCTGGAATTAGAAACGGAAATAAGGAATGCCGACCTGGATGTGGTGGCAATATCTGAGACCTGGCTCACAGACTCCCACAGGTGGGACATGGTCTTACCAGGTTACAACTTGCTTCGCCGGGACAGGGAGGGCAGAATAGGTGGAGGTGTAGCATTATATACTAAAGATGACATTATGGTCACAAGAATCGCAGATGTCCAGTACACTGGGGAATCCCTTTGGGTTAATTTGGCCAGAGGGAAGGACAAATGCTTGTATCTTGGCGTAATTTACAGACCCCCAAGACAACATGATGACCTGGATATGGAAATAATCAGTGATATAGAAAATATCACCTTGCGTGGGGACACAGTAGTGTTAGGTGACTTCAACATGCCTGATGTGGATTGGGATAAACTTACCTCTGCTTCCGGCAGCAGCAGGAGGCTATTAAATGCTCTGAAGGGAGCTGGTCTCAAGCAACTGGTGTTGGACCCAACAAGGGATCAGGCAATACTGGACCTATTACTTACCAATGGAGAAAGTGTCACAGAGGTCTCGGTGGGCGACACATTGGCCTCCAGTGACCACAACATGGTATGGTTCAATCTTAGGAAAGGTTTCACTAAATCTACCACACTGACCAAGATCCTCAAATTCAAGGACACAAACTTCAAAGAAATGGGAGACTTCGTTCACCAGGCGCTACAAGAACAAGCAGAAACAGATAGCGTGGAAGAAATGTGGTCAACTTTGAAAACCACCATACAGGAAGCGACAAACCGCTATGTTAAATTAGTAAGTAAACAACGAAGGAACAATAAGCCGAAGTGGTTCACTACAGAGATTTCGGCCCTTATCAAGGAGAAGAAAAAAGCATTCATCTCTTACAAACAATCAGGGAAACAGGTCTCTAGAGCAGACTACTTGACCAAATCAAAAGCCGTCAAAACGGCAGTCAGGGAGGCTAAGTTTCTCATGGAGGAGTCTCTGGCAAAAAACATCAAGAAGGGAGATAAATCCTTCTTTAGGTATATCAGTGACCGAAGCAAAAACTCAAGCGGGATTGTACGTCTTAGGAAACCAGACGGAGACTATGTGGAAAAGGATTCGGAAAAAGCCCAACTATTAAATGAATACTTCAGCTCAGTCTTCACCCGAGAAGCGCCGGGGCTTGGCCCTCAGCTACAGACAAGGGTTGACTCAGTTGATCCGTTCAGTAGCTTCGAGTTTACGCCAAGCAGTGTCTACAGTGAGCTATCAAGGCTCAAGGTTAACAAGGCAATGGGGCCTGACAACCTACACCCCAGGGTGCTAAGGGAGCTGTGTGATGTCCTGGCGGAGCCACTGTCCAAGCTCTTCAACTTCTCCCTTAGCAAAGGCAGCGTTCCGTCGGACTGGAGGACGGCTAACGTCATTCCACTCCACAAGAAAGGCTCCAAGATGGAGACAGCAAACTACAGACCAGTAAGTCTAACATCGATAGTATGCAAACTAATGGAAACTCTGATAAAACACCAATTGGATAAGATCCTAGATGAGGAGAATCTACGGGATCCCCGTCAACATGGATTTACAAAAGGGAGATCGTGCCAATCCAACTTGATCAGCTTCTTTGACTGGGTGACGGGGAAGCTAGATATTGGGGAGTCCCTGGACATCGTGTACCTGGACTTTAGCAAAGCATTTGATAGCGTACCACACCGCAGGTTGCTGAACAAGATGAGTTCTATAGGATTAGGTGACACATTGACGAAATGGGTTGGGAACTGGCTTGGAGGTAGGCTTCAAAGGGTGGTGGTGAACGGCACACCCTCTAAAATGACGGAGGTGATCAGTGGAGTGCCACAGGGCTCGGTCTTGGGCCCAATCCTATTCAACATCTTTATAAGGGACTTGGCAGAAGGGCTTAGGGGTAAAATAACATTATTCGCCGATGACGCCAAACTAAGTAATGTAGTGGGCAAATGCACAATAGATGATGTTTCAATGCCCGACAACATGATGCACGACCTACTCCTACTGGAGCGCTGGTCTAGGTCCTGGCAACTCAGCTTCAATGCCAAAAAATGCAAAGTTATGCACCTAGGCAGTCAAAATCCATGCAAGACTTACACCCTAAATGGCGAGATCCTTACAAGAACTGAAGCAGAACGTGACCTAGGGGTGATCGTCAGTGAGGACATGAAGGCTGCCAATCAAGTGGAGCAAGCTTCATCCAAAGCAAGACAAGTCATGGGTTGCATACGCAGAGGCTTCGTCAGCCGAAAGCCGGAAGTCATTATGCCATTGTATAGATCCATGGTGAGGCCCCACCTGGAATACTGTGTGCAATTCTGGAGACCGCATTATCGTAAGGATGTGCTGAGACTGGAGTCGGTTCAGAGAATGGCCACTCGGATGGTCTCAGGACTCAAGGATCTCCCATACGAGGAACGGTTAAACAAATTGCAGCTATACTCACTCGAGGAGCGCAGAGAGAGGGGGGACATGATCGAGACGTTCAAGTATCTCTCGGGCCGCATAGAGACGGAGGAAGATATCTTCCTCTTCAAGGGTCCCACGACAACAAGAGGGCATCCGTGGAAAATTAGGGGAGGGAAACTACGAGCTGACACCAGGAAATTCTTTTTCACAGAAAGGGTGGTTGATCGCTGGAATAGTCTTCCACTACATGTGATCGAGGCCAGCAGCGTGCCTGATTTTAAGGCCAGATGGGATCGTCACGTGGGATCTATTCACAGGGCAAAAGAAGAGGAGGGATCTATTCACAGGGCAATGGTAGGGGAGGGACATTAGGGTGGGCAGACTGGATGGGCCTTGGCCCTTATCTGCCGTCTATTTCTATGTTTCTATGTTTCTATGTTTCTAACTGAGTTTGTCTGCCACGCTCCTTCCCTTCCCTTGTTTAAAAGCAGACTGAAAACCCACCTAATTGAGGTAGCCTTCAATCCATAAGCCTAATCCCACTGCCCACCAACCTAGCCATCAGATTAACTAATCCCCCTAACTGTATCCATGGTATCCTGTTTGTCCATCTTGTCGGTTTAGATTGTAAGCTCCTTCAAGCAAGGATCGTCTTCTTTGTGACTCTGTACAGCATTGTGTACATCTGATAGTGCTATAGAAATAATAGTAGTAGTGCTATATGGCTACAAAAAGGCAAACTATGCTTACTGATGCACTCAGCAGGAGTAAATGTAATCAGGCTAGGAACCTCAAAGAGGCAAATCAAACCTGTATAACTTGATAACAAATCTGGAGTGGAGCCTGGTAATGGAGAGTATTTCTGCTTCATAAGAACATAGGAATTGCCACTGTTGGGTCAGACCATTGATTCATCGTGCCCAGTAGTCCGCTCACGCAGTGGCCCCCAGGTCAAAGACAAGTGCT
The DNA here is from genome assembly GCF_902459505.1 of Geotrypetes seraphini. NCBI lineage: Eukaryota > Metazoa > Chordata > Amphibia > Gymnophiona > Dermophiidae > Geotrypetes > Geotrypetes seraphini. Next base: position 161,500,054 of record NC_047088.1, on the reverse strand, counting down.
CTATATGAGTCCAAGCTCACCTGCGTACGTTCCAGTTTAGCAGGAACTTGTCCAACTTTGTCTTGAATCCCTGGAAGGTGTTTTCCCCTATAGCAGCCTCCGGAAGAGCGTTCCAGTTTTCTACCACTCTCTGGGTGAAGAACTTCCTTATGTTTGTACAGAATCTATCCCCTTTCAACTTTAGATGGTGCCCTCTCATTCTCCCTACCTTGGAGAGGGTGAACAATCTGTCTTTATCTGCTAAGTCTATTCCCTTCAGTATTTTGAATGTTTCGATCATGTCCCCTCTCGGTCTCCTCTTTTCAAGGGAGAAGAGGCCCAGTTTCTCCAATCTCTCACTATACAGCAACTCCTCCAGCCCCTTAACCATTTTAGTCTCTCTTTTCTGGACCCTTTCGAGTAGTACCGTGTCCTTTTTCATGTATGGCAACCAATGCTGGATGCAGTACTCCAGGTGAGGGCACACCATGGCTCGGTACAGCGGCATGATAACTTTCTCCGATCTGTTCGTGATCCCCTTCTTAATCATTCCTGAGCTTTCTGCATGCATTTTTGGATCCATTTAACTTTCTACTTGTTCGAAAACATCACAAATAGTAGATGCATAGCTTTCTTTTTAAACCACTAGATGGTTCAAGAAATCACAGCATTCTAGTGGAAATCCAAATTTCTAGACATAAATCTACCCAATAGAATTTTAGAAATATATTACTTATTGAACATCAGTCTGGTTTTTGGTATGTATTAAACGTAAAGGTTTTTTTTATTAACATGTGTTAAGCTTTTAATGCACTAATTAGAGTGTATTAACCTCTGCCTCAGAACTGCATTAACAGCTATCACAATGGTGTGATGGCTTGCAGGTCCTAATTTACGCATTATGGGCATGTTAGGGGACAGGAACTAAGCAGATCATGGTTACAGAATGGACGTGGACTGCATAATGTGGCGAGTGCATGGTACTCAGCCCATTTGTGGAGTTAGCATGGCTTCACTTAACGTCTCCTCTGGCACACCCCAACAAATAGCGCATAGTCTTTGCACCTACTGCATGCTGATTTTTGTTGTTAGGGTGCATTAAAGGCAAAAATGTAACACTTTAGTAAAAGATCCCCCCTAGTCACCTAAAATGCCTAGTATTTCCACTGTAAATGGTGCAGCTTCCATGTATTATGTATAGCTTGCCCATTTTACAAATCTGTATGTGTTCCCAATTAAATATATCATATATTGTGTATGTTTATTTTGTGATAAATGTCTACGGTAGAGTTGTGAAAAAATTATTCACACACTCTTATGCCCATAGGGAAATATTTCAATTTTGCAATAACATTGTAACAATATAAATCTTGACCGCCAATTCCATCCTACCAAGGGAAAAAGACCTCAGACCATTTTGGTATTGTTTCAAATCAGCCAAAGCTGATCAGCTGAACAAAACAGTACTGTAATCAGAGGTCATAAAAAACCCCCCAAAATCTTGTATTTTTATGTTTAACTAATTGTAGAACTGTATATTATAGAAATTAATTTATCATAATGACTTAGCTTGTGGTTGGGAAATTCTTGATTCCAAATCCTGATTCTGACGGGCCTGTTTTGCCCAATGCTTCATCAGGGGAATCAGTCCAAAGCCCAAAGGTGGAGGCTGGGACTATACCAGATTTGTTGAACATAATGTAGAGCAGGGGTGTCCAACCTGCGGCCCGAGGGCCGAATGTGGCCCCGTGAAGTATTTTGTGTGGCACCAGTCGAGGGCGATGCAGTGTTTTCCTCTGCTGCCCCCGGGTGTTTACCATCTTGCCAGCTCCCTCCTCTGTTTTGCTGCAGTGTTTGCGCATTTGTGCGGCCCCAGAAACATTTTTTTCAGCTAATGCGGCCCAGGGAAGCCAAAAGGTTGGACACCCCTGATGTAGAGGGTCAGTCAGGAGAGATGGGAAAACATAACAGTACACTATAGTACTGTATAGTGCTTTGTCCGTCTCAACTTCCCCAGCAACAAACTACAGAAGTTGTAAACTATTCGGGCCATCATGAGTGTGGAGAGTGCTCTCTGTGCACTATAATGGAATGCACTAATCGATTTATCAATCCGAAAGATAAAAAAGAGTATATTCTTAAACACAATTCAAACTGTAAAACTCAGGGCGTGGTTTACGTCCTGAGATGCCCGTGTGATCTGATATATGTTGGTCAGACATCTCGTAAATTTTGTGTCAGACTCACTGAACATAAAAGCACCATTAAAAATCACAATCTAGGTGCTCCGCTGGCAAGGCATTGTATAGCCAAGCATCATGAATTTTCAACTTTGAAAGCATTGATTATTGAAGTATTAAAACCGAACATACGAGGGGTAGACTTCTGTAGAACCCTTGCTCAACACGAGCAAAGATGGATCAATCGTTTGAACACCTTATACCCCAATGGACTAAATAAACATATAGAGTGGCAACATTTTTATTGAAATTACGGGTAATGATGATAGGTTCTCTACAGCTATCGGTCACGTCATGACGTCAGTGATTTTCCGGCCTGACGTCATCACGTTACCGTGTTAAATAGAGGCTGTTGCCATTTCGAGTGTGATTGAGATGACTGATAGTGTGTGTTAAACAAGTAAGTAAGAACTGCTAGCCTTTAAAGTTTGTAAGGACTGACTTATGTTTAAAAACTAAAAACAAAAAATCTCTTTCTTTTGTAGTAGCTTGTTATACGTGAGAAACAGCCCTGAAGCAGTAGACAAACATTTAAGTCTACGAAACGCTGGCCACGTTGGTATCACATGATATACGAGCGCTGCTAAAAAATGAAAGCTAAAAGCTAAATAAGAAAGCTAAGTACTTTTTTCAAAAATATTATTGATTAACACCGAATGTTTAACAACAATTTGAAATTAGAAATGTGTGAATGATGTCAGTTTGGTCTCTAAAGAGTGAGTGTAGACACCTGACTTATTATATTAGATGAATTATGATCATTTTAAAGTAAAAGTTAAGAGGATATTTCATTAAAAAAGAAATAAAAAAATAAATATTAATAATAAATAGTAGCTATACTCTCTTTAAAATATTTATAAGATAGTTAGAATAGAGGATAGAATACACGTGGGAAGGAGACCGATGATTGGAGCAAAGGAGCATATAACCACGTTGAACTTTCGGTCTATGAAAAACGACTGTACGTGGGCTCCGTTACTGAGGTCTCTTCCTAAGTATAATTGAATTACTGGTGTTATACACCTTCTCTTAATTATATGGGAATATTTAGATAAATAAAACATAACAGTACACATACAAGGGAAAGAACCAAAATAACAAGCAGGAGATGACAAATGAATTTTATTTTTTGCAAAACAATCACTATACAGCAACAAATACGTTTGCAAATTGGATTGAAAAAACATGAACTAACTACCACCAGCCATTCAAGAAATTGCCTATGATAACAGGCTGTAAAGTTATCATTAAACACACAGGTTGATCACAGCGTACTATTTTCTGTTAAAGCCCAGCACAGAGAAAATGCTAAGATTTTCTCTTCACTAAAGTTGAAGTGTCCTTTTTTTAAAATCAGTTTGATCTTTCCAGCAGCGAGATCCACTTGCATAACCAAGTTCTTTAACAATAAACTGCAGAGCTCTGTGCCTTTCCCCTAATGGATTTTGACTCAGGGATGGTTTCTCGAGAGGAACATTCCAGAGCCTGGTTTCCAAAAGTGAGGATCTAAAGCAATTTTGCAGAATCTTAAAATCCACATAGTCTGGATTTCTGTGCCCTTTACATAAATGTGTAGGGAAAACATAGAAATTTTGAATTTGCATTAACATTACTCAAGAATTCTACTATGTTATTTGTAATATTAGTAGGTTTACCGCTATACAGTCATTGGTGGTACGGGATGTCTGGGTCACCTCTGACCCTCACAATATTCATCCCTGCCATGTTCTGATAGTTCATCACTGGAAAATCAGATTCATTTCCTCTGACCCAGCTTTATATTCTGTCAAGTAAGTAGACTGGCAAGATAGTTATTCTTTGGGCCCACTTCAAACCTGCCCTGCCAAAAAGACTCTATAATTAGGAACAATTTTCAAAAAATCCTCAAGAATAGCCTGCAAACAAATCAGCCCACCTGATTGGTTAATTTAGCTTTCACGGTATGCAAATTCCTTCTGTATGGGAGACAAGACAATCGAGAAATTCAGAACTAGGTCTCTGTTGCTCTAAAAGAGAGTGTGTTTCATTTACAAAACCTTGGTATACTGTATATGCACAAAATCCATGATTCAGCACAGGTTAAAAAAAAAAAAGAACTGTTACAATATGCTTCTTTTTCTCTGTTATATAACCCCATGATATTCAGTGTGTTGTGGTCAGCATTTTTACAGCCACTGACCACTAAACTTGGCAATTTAATGCTAGGACCATGTCAGACACCAGCTCTGGCACTGAATATTCAGGTTAACTGCTAACCCAAAAGCTATACAAGTGCTAGCCAGTATGTAATGCTGGCACCTGCAGAGCTAAGTGGGCAAAGACAGGATTTCCTTTTGTGCCTGATTAGCTAAATGGGCATCAGTATCCAATGTGACTGGTGCCCGCATAACTGCTGCCTCCTCCCCAGCTCTCTCACTGACTGTCCTGCACAGTGCTGTGGTGGGTAGGGGGCTATTTATTGGCACTATGCAGTTTACTGCTGCTGAATATCTGGGGATGACCTCCTGAGCAGGGTTTAAATGGGCAGGAGCCTCCCCTGCCTGCTTAAACCCTATGCCATATCTACTCCTAAGTGCTTATTAGGCACAGCAGTTTGTGGTACTCCTCCCACTCCCAATCGATATTAAAAGGTACATGTCTGTTTTGGACTACTACAATACCAAGTGGTTTGCTCTGGACTAGCATTGGACAGTGAGCTAGGAATACTCTTCAAACTGGCACACTAACTTTCCCAATTAATTCCACGTGGCATTGAGGGGCTGGCGGCAGCTTATATACTAACCGATTTATTGAGACAAACTTTAAAGGACCACAGTGGACTTCACCAGATGTGAACGCTTCTCCTTGAAAGTTCATGCCTCAATAATCTGGTTAGTCTCTAAGATGTCTCAATCCTGCCTGTCACATTTGCTGTTTCAGACCAACATGGCTACCCCTCTGGGTGATTTCATCATCCATGTGACCATCCACACAGCCATTTGTGCCTACATGACTGCAAATAAAACAACAGTGTTCCTGTTCTGTCCTCCTCTGGTAGTTGGCAAAATTGGCAAGCAGTTTTTCTGTTCTACAGTTGACTGTGCATGCTGGGATCCTGTTTACATGAAAGATGCAAATTAATACTATAGTGTATAATAACTTGATATCTGCTTTCATGAATATCATGTTCTAAACTCCCTGTTACAGATTGACCATGCAGTTCCCAGTTTAACTTTCTGGTTCACTAACTCATGATGGTGATCAGATATCTAGAACCTTTTTTCTAAATGACCAGCTTTGCGCATAGAAGAAAGGTTTTAATGGTTTCGGCATTTATTACTTTCAGAAAATTCAAAAAGGTAGTTTAGTATAAGTTCTGATATTAGTTTCATTCTTTCCATTCCAAAGTTAAGGTTCCCTTTTTCCACGTCGACTGTCTTGACTCCTAAACCCTCTGTTCTCTTCAAGTCTATCCCTTTGATCAGCTTCCTAATCATTTATCAATTGTAAGGCACCATGCTATTTAGGGTACCATATACAGAGAGTAATGCATGTAAATAAAAACCACTGAGTTAACATGACAATCATTAAATTAAAATGCCAATGACCAAATGCATTAAAGGGTATAGTTTGGATTTATAATTGTCACGAATGAACTGTTCCATATCAGACATTTTACAGAGGCTTGGTTAAATGAGAAAGGAGGGGGAGGGGGCAGAAATTAGTAGAAATATATATGCTTAAGGCCTGAAAACCAGAGAAGCGCTGGTTGAAATCCCACCAATCCTTCTTGTGACCTTGGGCAAATCAGTTAATCCTCCATTGCCTCAGGTATGAAATTTATATTGTAAGCCCTTTGGGGACACGGGAATACTGTGTATACTTGTTACCCACTTTGAATTACTACTGAAAAGGAATGAGCTAAATCTACAGTAGCTTTAAAAAGTTATAGAAGATCCAAATAAAATCCAAAGAGCTTAATTTTATCAAAGAGAAAACCACTCAGATGTCTTGGTCATCAGCTCCTTGATGGCCTTGGAGCTACATGAAGAGAGGCTAATCAGATGGTAATGAATGTCTGTTTCTTGTGATTTATGTGTATGTTTTTCCCCTACCCTTTACAACCTTGAAATGGTTGGAGCTAGAGCCAACAAAGGAGAACGATCCTTGGAGTGAGTCTTCCATTTTCGACAGCTGGGGAATGATATGATAGAGGGATAAAGCCCACAGTATTCTTATGAAAAAATGAATAGAGCACTTCTACCTCTAACCCTCTGTTGTAGTTCCTTCCTATTTCTCCTACTGTAAACCACGTCGAGCTCTACGAACGTGGAGATGATGCGGTATACAAACCTAAGGATTAGATTAGATTAGAGCATTGAACTAAAGCTCTCTAGAACAGTGGTCCTTATTAATGTTTAATATGGGGCCACTTTGGATTCTAATGAGATGGAGAGCTTCCACATATCTTCCCGTGCAGGGCTATGACACTGCTGACTAGCGTGTGTCATTGATATCCATCCTCACCTGCCTGCCTTCAAACTTAATAGGGGGGTAGTCTCAAGCTTGTGAGCATTTCCAAATGCATTCTCTTGTGTCCACTGAGAAATACTTTGTCCTTCAAGCATACAGCTCTTTGCACTCCATCCATTTTCCCCTTTCTGTCCTGAGCCTGGGTAGAAAGACATAGTAGGAAGAAAAAACAGAAAGACCATGGGGGCTGCCATTGGCCCCCAAGCTTTGCAATCAAAAACACTGCTCTATACTGTATTACATTTTCTATGGTTCCTTTGTCTGTTTTCATAATTTTTTATTTTTTTTTTTTGGGGGGGGAGGTATAAAAATCCATCTGTAGTAAAGTTAACCAAGACCCTTGGGTGATAGCTAGAATGAACATTTTTCTCATAATGCTGGCCATCATTTCAACCAGATATCATATGGTTCAGAGGTGCCTCCAATACTGTCAACACCACCAACTAAGCCTAGAAGGAAGCCATTCTTGTACTTCCATAGTAACTTGCTCAAACAGGTTCCTGTTTTATTTTGTCTAACACTGTCTTGCATATTTGTAATTTGAATCATTAAAACACTATTTCCCATGAGAAAGGCTGTGCTTAGTAAAAACAGCTTAGGATCACTGCATCAAGCAGAGATTGACTGACCCATTCATATCACTTTTTAAAACTCATTAAGGTCCTTTTATACAAAGAAAGATTCATATAAAATGCATTGGGCACCCTTGCAAGTGCCAAGCAGCTCCCACTAACTAACAAAACAAAAGAGGCAGTAGTGAAATCCCATGAAATTTCTACAGATTGCTGCTGAAGGCAAATTTATTTAGCAGCCACTAGTATCAGCATATTTATAGAATACTGCTTCTACTCACTTCTTCTACTGGCCTGCTCTCGGAAATGCAGCTTCTGACTGTCAATCTCCTCAAGGAAATGAAGAACATTCTCTAATTATTCTGTTACAGCCTCTTTTAAGTACAGTGTGTCCTCTTTTTCTGAATACTAATAATTTAAGAACATGTGGAAAGTATCGCCTTTACCGATTCTGTTTCTATCACAAAACTGAATTCGGCTAAGATGGACAACACCAAGGAAATCTTCTATAGAAGGATTTCTACATAGTCTTTACAATTATTCATAACCAGGTAGATGGACCATACAGGTCTTTATCTGCCATTATTTACTATCTTATATTGTAAATGTGATCCTGTTGTCCTCTAAGGCTGCTCTACAGAAGAGCAGATTTGCTCTGTCTACCATATATTTCATTCAACAGATTTGCTCTGTCTACCATATATTTCATTCAACAGATTTGCTCTGTCTACCATATACGTATTTCATTCAACAGATTTGCCCTGCCTACCACATATTTCATTCGACAGATTTATTTTTTAAATAAATATGGTTATCTTTGATTAGAGTACCTAGCACAGGTATATCTCTGTTTGTTTCAAGGGAACTAATTTCCCTTGTGGTGTCAAACAACTATCTTGGGTGTTCCTTTATGGAAAGTACCAACACTGCTCACTACTACAAAAAAAATCTAGACTCCTAACACTTTCAAGTTACTTTGGATTTTTATGGTTTTAATTGATTACTTTTAATTAAAGGTACACTGGATGACAATTCAGTTCAATGTACTATACCTCTGGAACACTAATCTACCATAACGAGACTTTTATTTGTCTTCATGCACACAGTTGATACACTGTAGTACTACTTGGCCTGAGCGTATCCACTGAGTTTTCATTGCTGTAGTATGCAACAGCTCTACTGTGTTATGACTTTATCTCAACAGGATATTTTTCTTTTTGTTTCAAAATGACATCACTGGAAGAAAAGTGAAGGTGCCCAGCTCTCCATGTCAATTTCAATTTTAGCATATGGCGACAGGAAATGCACAGTTCCTGGCTCACCTAAGGAGTGAATTGTTAAGATACAAATTCCCAGATCTTGTGCAACCCAACTGTTCGAAGACCTAAATTTGGTGGCTGAAATCCTTGTTTTGCTAGCATAGGGTCACAGCTTGCATTTCGGACAGAAAGCAACTTCATGCTAAATGATGTTGCCCTTTTAAATAGGGAACCCCCCCCCTTGCTAACATCTAACGTACTTTTACATACCTATAACTGCAATACCAAAAGGTGCAAAGGACACATACTGTGAATAAAGAAGTAGAATATTTAAATATATGGGAGAGTATCACAAATGGCCACGGAGAAATATATGTATCTATAATACTGTATCAAACAGATGGAATGGATGTGAAACTGGTCATGTATACATAAACATAGTTGCTTAACTGACATTTTAATGGGACACATGTCCACTACAAAAAAAAGTACTTTGCTTCTGTGGCTGCTCTTTCACAACACTTCTTAAAAAAAAAAAAAAGACAAAGAAATTGCATTTCAATTTCTTCTCCCTTCCCCTCCTCCCCAGTTCATTACACTGCAAATCATTTTTTTTCATCGGTTACCCACTGGCTAATGCAAGTATCCAGACCCACGACAATTAATAACTTAAAAGGAACCTTTTTATTTTCATTACCTTGTTTTAAATAGATCTATATATATATTTATAAAATAATACTAGATGCTGTTGCATGCCCTTGAATTCTGTAAGCAGATTCTCTAGCAGAATTTGAACTGGCGATAAAGATACAATGGGAGTCGCTTTCAACTGTGGATGAAAATGTGAAAATGAGCAGCTTGGACACAGGCTGAGGCTTTCGGAACATGGTGGGTAGGTTGGCAGCCTTCAGGCACATGTAAAGATATAAATGCATTTTAATCAGTGTACTCCATGCAAGGTAAATCAGAGCAAGAATGCCTGTCCTAGTTGATATACTACAAGTGTACCCATGGACAAAGCCAGTGTCTTCCTGCAGTAAATGGAATTCAGGTCAATTGTTGCAGCTAAGTTGGATTATAATTTTTTTTTGTTACTGTTTTTATTTATTGTTATCATTATTACAGTCTCTTGGGTTATGATTTCTTTTAAAAAGGAATGCATTTAACACACCTGCCCTGAGCCCAAAACCTGCCAAGAGCTCATGCCTAAATATTATTACTTCATACACTGTTTCAAGGGAAAATATTCATAAGCCTTGCTTGGCTAGGGCTGCAGTGACGTCTTCAGCCAGGGTGGCGAGCTGGGGAGACTCAAGCAGATTGATGCTGCCTGAGGAGGAGACATTGCTGAGTCGGTGTGGCGACGCTACACCGGAGCAGCCTGGTGACTGGGTGACGATCTCGGCGCCATGATCCACACGGGCTTTGGCCTGCTCTCGGAAATGCAGCTTCTGACTGTCAATCTGCTCAAGGAAATGAAGAGCATTCTCTAATTATATCTTACACAGAAATCTTACTTTGCTTAAGTACCACTTTGCTGTGGAGAGTATCCTGATGCAGATAAAAGAGACTTTATAGCACAGTTTCCCAAACTGTGGTGTGGGACCCCCCCAATGGGGTCACAAAACCCAAGTTTGGGGTAATGACCTAGGTGGGTTCTTCATAGGTGCATCATTACTTTGCACCTCCCGGGAGGTCACACAATTATTTGGCTGCAGTCATGGGGTCACTGCCACAGCAAGATTGGTATGCACTGTTTTACAGAATTACATGTCTCCCAAGAAACCTTCCAGTGCTAGGATTGTGTTGACTCTTGCAAATGTGAAAGATCATAGACATTGGGTTTTCTTAAACAGACTGACTTAAGCTGGGTTTTTCTTACAGAAGTGAGCCACTTATTCAATGGTGCTGAGCATTCCTCAAGGCCCACTACCAACTTTCTCTAACATAGCAGCACAAAGAGGCAGAGCAGAGGTCTCAACCAGCAATGCAAGCAGAAAGAACATCTTACTTGGGGAGCTTTTGCATCTGGCTGCATTTGAACAAATATTGCATGCACCTTTTACCAGTAGGCTTTGCTACAGGTATGTTGTTCTGCTTTAAATCTACTATGGGCAGAAAGAAATCAAAATCACTCATACCTGCTATTTATTTCGGTAGATGTTTTTCCAGAATAATCACAAAGATTTGAAATATGCCATCTATGTGCATAATTTTCCTCCCCTCACCTAAATATATCCTCCCAACCCAAAGAATACTTCCTCTCTATGCAGCTATAAATATAAAAGCAGTAGAAAAAATGCAAAGATTTAATAGTAGTGAAGGATGATAATTTTTAGAGAGTTGATTAATGCAAATGAAACATCTTTTTCCTGTATCTTCATTATAGCACAATGATCTAGAACAGGGGTAGGCAATTCCGGTCCTCGAGAGCTGGAGCCAGGTCAGGTTTCCAGGATATCCACAATGAATATGTATGAGATGGATCTGCATGCACTGCCTCCTTGAGATGCAAATCTATCTCATGCATATTTATTGTGGATATCCTGAAAACCTGACCTGGCTCTGGCTCTCAAGGCCCAGAATTGACTACCCCTAATCTAGAATGCTCAGCTTCCAGTGCCAATTCAGCACATTAATTTCTCTGGCAGCTGTGGTAAAACAACTTGATATCTCCTTATGGTTTATTAGATTTGATATACCACCTTTCATTAAAATTTACAACAAAGTGGTTTACAAAACAAATGGGATCTTTGCATTAAGCACTCAACGTGCAACTTAGCATGCGTTAATTGCTATCACACAAGAGTGCCAGGGGTCTTAGCAGTTTTCACATGCTGATTTATGCGATAAGAACTGAACTATATATTGTGCTAAAAAAAAAAACCCCACCTAAGTGCTATTTTATAAATGGTTCCTAAAGTTAGGTAAAATTTACAGAACAGTGCTTTTACCCAGGAGCTGCGTCTAACTTTTGGCATGAACAGGGCCTGTTTTAGACATGCTGGGGCCCAGGGCATAAATTAAGGAGGGGCCCCATCTTCTATCTATCTGTATCCCAATTTCCCCATCCTCCTTTAAATGACTTCTTCACACACAAAACAGACAGACAGACCTTCACCAAATAGAACAGTAGATCACAAATTAGAAACAGAAATATTAATACCAAAGCTGAACTGCAAATCCCCAAAAGTTAAACTCGACAAGTACTGTACTTCATTTTGAACACAATCAGTGGCATAACCATGAGAGGGGGTTGGACCTCCCACTTTAAGCTTAGGCCCCCTCAAAATGAACATCTTTGTTGCTGTAGCTGGTGGAGATCCCCAAGCCTCACCAACTGATGGCCACCCCCCCCCCCCTCTCAGGTCCAGTGACCAGAACTTTCCAATTTCTGCAGCTGTCAGCAATATTGCAGAGTTGTTGCTGCTGCCTTCCCTCCTCCCTGTCCCTGCATGGCTTTCATGCATGCATGAAAGCAGTGGCAACTTGAGGATATTGCCATTAGCTGCAAAGCTTGGAGATTTCTGGTTGCTGAACTGGAGGAAGATGTCTTCAGTTAACAGGGCTTGGGAATCCCCACGAGCTCAAGTATTTATATATTGCACTCAGGCCAGGAGAAACTATGCTACCCATACACTAAGTTTGGGCTCCAGTCCCTCCTCCAAATCAGCTGTATGACTATGCCACTGAACAGAATACAAAAAGAATTGTGATGCACCTATCCCAAAGATAACATATTCCAGGTAATATATTCAAAATAAAACAATTTGTTCTACCTTGTTGTCTGGGCATTTTGTTTTTCCATCATGTTGGTCCCAGTTTCTCTTTTTGCTTTTTGTCTATCTTCTACTAATTCTCATTCCAGTGTCTGCTGTCCATTTTTTCTCTTCTTCTCTTGGTCCATTCCCTCCTTATGTCTGTCTCCAACATATTGATTTTTCCCTTTCAGCTTTCCTAACTTTTTCTTTTCTGCCTCTGTCCACTCAAATCTTGCCCTCTTTCTCACCCTTCTTTTTAATTTTTCAACTACCTCTCAAGTCTCCATCTCCTCTCAGTCCCTAGCTCTCCCATTTCCCATCTCATTCTTTCCTGAGCCTCCTATTTCCTTCTATCGACTCCCCATGACCACATTTCAAACACTGTTCTCACACTCATCTTGTCATCTCCCTTTTGAACTCATCCAAATAGCTCACCACTTTTAGAATATCCATCCCTCTCTCCACTGATCAGGCTATATCTCCCTGTCCCTTTCTCTCCATCCCCTAGCATCTTCTTATCCCAGCTCTCTTCCCTCCTGTCATGCCATGGGTCCATCTCTCCCCCTCTCTCCCCCATGTTCCAACAATTTGCTCCCTCTGTTTACTGTTCTTCCCTCCCCCTTGATGCTAAACAATGAGATGGAGGGGAAAAAAGAAATGTTGCATCTCTCTCTCCCTACCACCCCAAGGCCTAACATTTCTCCCTCCCTTCCATCACCAGGTCTCTTTCTCTTCCCAACTGCCCCCATCCCATATCTCTCCCTACCTGCCTCCCTCCCTTCCCCAGGTCCACCATCTCTCTCTTTTTTTTCCCAACAATCCTGCCTTCAAGTTTGTCTTTCCCCAGATCCAACTTCTCTCCTTTCAGACCAATGCTCACCATCTCTCTCTCCTCTATTTCTGGCCCCATAAGCTCTCCCCCCCCCCTGCTCAGTCTAGCAATTCTTTTAATACTCTCCCCCTTCGTACTTTAAAAAAAAAAAAAAAAAAGTTAGTACAGGGAACTTCCTTGGCCCAGCCTGTTCTCCCTCTTCTCTCTGCGCCAGTCCTATGTCGCCCTCACTTTGTGTCGCTGAAAAATCCGCCAGCCTCGGTGTGCACATTTGAAATATGCTCAATGACCCAGAGACCACTTGAGGGTACAAATCCAAGGTCTAGGTTTAACCATCCAATCTTTGCATATTGTTTTTAGGTTACAATTTCTTCTTAAAAGTTAATTCAAAAATCACAGCTCTTTATATCTTTGTGATTTTTTGAATTAACTTTTGAGAAGAAATTGCAACACAAAAACAATATGCAATGACTGGATGGTGAGACCTAGTCCAGTGGTCTCCGGATAGAGAAATTGATTGGTATACAATTTTTTGGATATATCTGGGATTATTGAAATTTTATGCAAATCTAGGCAATTTAATTTTGCTTTTTTTTCTGCGTTACATGCATAAACTTAGTGCACTTTATTAAAAGGACCCCATAATGTTTTAAGGATAGTAACTTAATCAGGACTATGGACTAGTAGCCTATATTTATGCTGATGATATTCTCATTCTTTACACTGCGTACACCCAGATGCTATACATTTTTCTCCTTTACAGGCTGGTCTGTCAGCAATTGCTATTTGGTTAAAATCTCATTGTTTAGTCCTTAATCCACAAGAAACCTACAGGGTGCTGGTTGACAGGACATCTTTCTCAACCTCAGGTAGATCTGACCCTATTTAAAACCCAAATCACTCTGGTGGTGGTGTTTCGGTTTTTGGGAGTCCGTGTGTCTTCTTTGTCTTAAACTAACTTCATCTAATCCATGATTATTTTGATAAAAGTGCATTTCACTCAGTATCGCAAGCTCTGCTTATTTCATATATTGATTACTATAATATTGTATATCTGGGAAAGGTTATGGAGTAATCTAAGATGTCTACAAACTCTTCAAAATATGGCTGTGCGTTTGATCATGTTTCTCCATTACTGAAAAAAGTTGTATTGGTTGCTGACAAATTTTAGGATACTGTTTAATTAAATTAAATTATTATTTATAAACCGCTTATATCCTAAGTGGTTTACATTCAGGTACTTTTATCATATTTCCCTATTTGTCCCGGTGGGCTCAAACTCTAGCTAGTGTACCTGGGGCAATGAGGGCAACTTATTTTGAGGAAGTGGAAAAACTGGGATCGTTTAAATTATACTTTTTGGTGGGAATCTCTATGTCACACTTTTAAAATGGAACGTATGATGGCCATACAACAGGGACATTATAGGAAGTTTATGGATATTTGGGAGCCATTGAGAAAATTCTGTAAGGAGTGATTGTTGATTTTGCCCATTGATAATATATGTCCAGGGTGGGTGGGAAGATATATTTTTAATTTGAGTGCAAATTGTTGGATATGTAGTAGGGGGGTGTGTGATATATGTATTTGTCATAGAATATAATTTTGATTGAATTTAAGTGCTTTTAAAGTATAAAATGACCGTATAATATGTTGCACTTATTTTTGGCTTTAAAATGAATAAAGATTTATAAAACAAAGACTCAGCTTAGGTCTTTGTTATTTTTTAAACAGGCTTTTGATACATTGATTTAGGCACTGGGAACTAGTCCTGTTGATCCAATTTGGCACAGTTTATTATTAATTGTATGAAAGTCAGTGACTGTTTTCTGAGAATGATTACTATGTATTCTATTCTATATTTTATTGGAGGTCTTTTCTAAGGGCTCCTTTTACTAAGCTGCGTTAGGGCTTTTAACGCGCGGAATAGCGTGCACTACATTGCCGCACGTGCTAGACCTTAACGCCAGCATCGAGTTGACATTAGTTCTAGCCACATAGCACGCAGTAATTTCCTGCATGCGCTAAAAACGCTAGCGCACCTTAGTAAAAGGAGCCCTCTGTGTTATTTGATCATATACCACTTTGGCATGTATTTTCAGCAAAGGTGAAATAGCAAATATGAAGTAACTACCTAAACTAGATAGGAACGATTATATAGAAAATACATAAAACAGAGAATAAAGGAATGCAGGTATTGTATTCATAGGCATATGCTTATCGAAAAGGAGGTGACATGATCATTGCATGTGTAGATTTCTGTAGGGAATCCACCACTTGTACTGCTATTCCACAGTTTGGGGGTAATTTAACTGACCAGATATTTAAATAACGAGGATATTTTTCCTTGTGGAAGTATCCTTGAATTTACCAAATAAAAATTATCCCAGAAAATTTATGCACGTAAATCTACATCTAGTTTTTCACTAGGCACACATTGGCTATATTATTTTAAGCCCACACTATGTTTTCAGAAATGTGTAAAAAGAAAACACAAAACACCCAAATCTGGAGTCTCTTCCCACTCAGCAAGGGCTGGCTCAACCTGGACCAGGTGAGGCCCCGGCCCAAGCTGCTGGTGATATAGGGCTCCAAAATCCCAGACTGATCTACCTTCAAACATCTATGGGGATAGATGCTGGACTGGGATTTTGATACCCTTTATCATTTGTGCCCTAAACTAGTGCTTCACCTTGTCCAGCAGAAGGGAGAGACTTGGGAGAGATACTGGATCACATATTGGAGGGAGGAGAGAGATATCAGATTTCAGGGGGGCACCAATGCAAAAGTTGGATCAGGGCGCCACAATTCTTTGAGCCTGTCTTGCCATCCAGGAATGCCTCTGCTCAGTTGTGATATTTATATATGTAAAGGCCATATAATTTTATGCATAAGATCTGCAATTATGTAAGTGCCTATTTCTGCACTTCTGCTTTATTCAGTATATATGTGTAGAAAAGCTTTTAATATTGCCCCTTTAATATAGTTAACTAATTGAAGAGCTTAGTTCTAAAACCTTTTAAATACATTTATCCAAAAGCCATAACATGTTTGTGGAATTGGCATTAAAAGGCCTTTATTTGTAAGTTGCATGATATTCATTGAAAACATTTTCCTGTGCTGACTAGATTCTAGAAAATAAAAACATTTATCCAGGAAACAGCTTTTCACACTCAACAGGTTTTCCAACTAAGCTCTTCAATTATTCCGATTTCCATAGAGCACTTTTAAAAAAATGAAAACACCGATTCTGGTTTACTTGTACCTCTCTCCCCTTCTGTGATGAAAAGCGTGGAGCATATTGAAGAGGACCAGAAAGACAGCAGTCTTAAATGAACTCTCCTTTTATTCAAAAAGTAGGTCAGCCAGGGGATCAGTCACATGTTGAATTATAAGAGTCAAAACCTTTCATATCTGTAAATTTGAAAGTGGTTGAGATATCTTTCCATTGTCTGCTTGATCTAATTTCTTTTCTCAGGTTATCAGCCATAATGCTAATCTAGGATCAGTTGATAGATTTCCACTGTAGCTTCATGGCTACACGATACGCCCTACAGGCCCCTCCTATTCTGTGCTCACCTTCACATTGCCACCTCCTGGTGTGTGGTGGGCATTCTCAAGAGAGCCAACTTTTGCTTGAGCCTTTTCCTTGAAATCCAGCTTTACACTTTCAATCTTCACGTGTCCGCCTCCTGCCAAACAGAGAGAATCAGGATTGAAGGAAAACTAACTTTATTAATATTTTTATAAACAAGTTAGAACTGAAGAAACTTTCTCAGGATTGACAGCACCTTCTGGCTGTGCCAAAATGCCTGTATGAACAAGAGTTTTGTTCCACTGTTCCCTTTTTAAGAACATACGAGTTGCCATACTGGATCAGACCAAATGTCTACTAAGCCCAGAATCCAATTTCCGTGTAGGGCCAATTAAGGTTAGAAGTATCTGGCAGTAACCCAGAGGACTTTATGGATTCTGTGCTGCTTCTTCCTAGGGACAAGCTGTAGTTTTCCCCAGACATCTATTAATATTTATAGAGTTTTCTTCCAGGAACTTGTGCAAATCTTTTTCAAACTTGCAATGTTGACAGATCTGGCACTCAGCACTCTTGCTTCCCCCACCTCTCCCGTACGCCTGTCAGCACAACACCAACCCATTGCTTTGTGACAAATCTGCCCAATTACAAACATCTTCCAAACAGCAACATCAACATTTCCAAAACCATTAACAATGAACATTTGGACACAATTGCACACCATTCATATTGATGCAATTACTCATATAACAATCAACTTGTCTGTGGCTTGCACAGCATATCCAACCAGGCTAGCCTTCCTCCCTTTTGGAGGGTGTCGTTCAAGCTGCCCCCACCTCTTCCCCATCCCGTTCAAGGATGGGTCCATTCACATGTCTGTTGTCAAAGCCAATGCCACATGGCTTCCTGCCAAGCAGGGAGACATGCCTCTGAGTGTTCCATCACCTGCTTCTGCAATGCTATATGGTGCCGCTTTCTTCTGCTATCAACAAATGCAACAATGTGTTTCCTCTTAGCCGGATGCTGTGTATGTGACCCAATTGTGGTGCCCACCCAGTGTATTCATAGCTGCGACAAGTTCGGGGCATGAAGGAGGGAACGAGTCAGCGCACTCAGGCAAAAGGGGGGTCGATCTGCTGACTCCGCTCCATCCATGCCCACCCGGGTTTCCCTCTCCCCACACCCTATGCCCACATTCCTACCCCTGATTGGCCTCCTTCTCTGCGTCATTCTGCCCCTTCCCTTCATGCACCGGCCTCAGCCAATCTGTCACCGTTTCACCCCTATGCATGTGTGGGGGGGAGGGGGGGAGCTTGTCCTTTCCTTTTATCATATACTCCAACATCAAATTTCAGAGCTTAATATTGTATTAGAGGGGTCTATTTTTAGATGGAACATGTTGGTGATTTGGGCATACTGCTGGTTTGATGAGTAGGTGTTTTCCAATCTGTCATGAGTATAAAGGCAACTTGAAAGGGTTCAGACAAGGGCGACCAAAATGATAAAAGAGATGGAATGACTTCCTATCAGAAAATGTTAAAAATGTTAGGATTCTTCAGCTTGCAGAAGGGATGGCAGTGGGGCAATATAAAGCTTTATAAAATCATGAGTGAAATAGAACAGGTAAATGCAAATCTGTTGTTTACTCTTTCAAAAAGTACAAAGAAATTTGCCATGAAATTTCTAAGTAGTGCATTTAAAAATGAACCAGATGGTAATGATATTTGATATAATCAGGAAAATAGTATATAATACTGCTCATACTGGACAATACATATCTGTATTAGAGGCCCAACATACTTGAGGGGCTCTGGCCTCAGAATCGGAGCCTACGCACAGCAGTGAATCACAAACTGAGAAGATCCGCGTAGTTAATACAGCTCCTGCTCCAATCATTGGCCAGTAATTTAATCTTTTTTTTGAAAAAATTTTTTATAAAGCAATTTAATGAAGCTAAAACCCTTTCAACTTTAAAGGGGTATTATACATATGTAGTAGCCAGGATTTGAAAAAATGTGAGACCAAAAAGACTTATCTCAGAACTTGACTTGTCTTTATACCATGTTCAGTCACCAGTGTCTAATTTGCCGACGCGGCCACGTTTCGCGGGAATTTTTATCATCCGCTGCGTCAGGGCCACCAGGACACTCAAAATCACAGGCTCAATCAATTCACTCGATCACAGATTTTCAAACCGTATCAAGATGGCAGCAACCACAATTTTATAGCTTACTCGTGACGTCATAACGTAACAACACGCACCCATACGTTATGACGTCACGAGTACGCTATAAAATTGTGGTTGCTGCCATCTTGATACGGTTTGAAAATCTGTGATCGAGTGAATTGATTGAGCCTGTGATTTTGAGTGTCCTGGTGGCCCTGACGCAGCGGATGATAAAAATTCCCGCGAAACGTGGCCGCGTCGGCAAATTAGACACTGGTGACTGAACATGGTATAAAGACAAGTCAAGTTCTGAGATAAGTCTTTTTGGTCTCACATTTTTTCAAATCCTGGCTACTACATATCTATAATACCCCTTTAAAGTTGAAAGGGTTTTAGCTTCATTAAATTGCTTTAAAAAAAATTTTTTCAAAAAAAAGATTAAATTACTGGCCAATGATTGGAGCAGGAGCTGTATTAACTACGCGGATCTTCTCAGTTTGTGATTCACTGCTGTGCGTAGGCTCCGATTCTGAGGCCAGAGCCCCTCAAGTATGTTGGGCCTCTAATACAGATATGTATTGTCCAGTATGAGCAGTATTATATACTATTTTCCTGATTATATTATATGCTGCTGGGGTAACTAGTTTTAGGTTGTATAATGATATTTGATATACCACCTTCCTGTGCTACAATCAAAGCAGTTTACAATTATTACATGCAGATACTATCTCTGTCCCTAGTGGGCTCACAATCTAAGTATTGTACCTGGTAGGGTTACCAGACGTCCGGATTTTCCGGACATATCTGGGCATCCGGACGGCCTTTCAAAACCCAGCATTTGGTCCAGCTTTTGAAAAGCTTCCACATCGGCACTGGGCCGGGATGGCATCTGCGCATGCGTGGATGCAATGCGGTGATATCACACGAACGCGTGCGGCATCACCACATTTCATCCGTGCATGCCCAGATGCCCTCCCGACGTGGTCCCGAGGATGAGAAAAGGTTGAGGGGGTAGGGTTGGGGGAGCGAGGCTGGGGCAGAATGGGGTGTGACTTAGGCGTAACGGGCTGGGTGGAACTGGGCAGGTCTGTGGGCAGGGCTATGAGTCCGGATTTTACGAGAGTAAAATCTTTTAGCCCTATATCTGGGGCAATGGAGATCAACTACTATGCAGTCCTCTTCTATCAACATGCAGCATTCCTTTGTACATTTATAGAAAAAATATTTTTACCTACAACTACTTCTTCCTTCTCCTGGCTTATGCTAACAAGACATTTGTTATTTTATGTATAAAAAAAATGACCCAGGTAGCAGTGGAAAGAAAGCTGATAAACATATTTTATGGGGACAACTTTCAGACAAAGCACATATGTGTAAAGTCTGGGGGTATTTTTAGCCAAGTAATTACTACATACAGGCTTTGTGAGAGAATACTTTATTTAGTGCTGCACTGCTGGCCGGTGACCTTCTTTTAAACAGGCAATTGTTTTATACCATTTTATTGCGGTTTTTTAACAAACCTTGTCAACCATGGACCCCTGAAGGAAGGAGGCGTGTTCTCCGAAACACAGACAATGTTGGGTCTCTTGGTTTGTAATAAGGTGGTAACATTTAACTGCATTAAGGGCTCCTTTTATTAAGCCGCGCTAGCGGGGGTTAACGCACGTGACTTTTTCTCACGCGCTAACCCCCGAACTGGCCTAAAAACTACCGCCTGCTCAAGAGGAGGCGGGTTTAGCGTGCGGTATTACGCGTGTTAAACCGCTAGCGCACCTTTGTAAAAGTAGCCCTAAATATTTGGTATAATAAACATAGCCTGCCTCTTGTAAATACTAGTCTGCAGTTTTCTTTTTGCTTCTCGCTTGCCTAGATCCTTGCTCATTACTCCTAGTCCTCGATGATTAATAACTGTTTAAGTTTTCAAGATACCCCTAAAGAATACTATTCACTTGTGAAGATACAAAGTAGAGGTAGTTAGTCAAGGTCTACTAAAATAGAGCAGAGTCTAAACCATAGGCCCAAAGAAATGAGATTCCAGGACCTAACTATGTATACCTTACTGGAGAGGAGAGACTCATCTACCAGGTTGCCTCATTGCCCCAGATACATTATTTAGAGTGTGAGCCCACCGGGACAGATAGGGAAATGCTTGAGTATTTGAATAATTTGTAATCCGCATAGAATTGTAGGATATGCGGAATATTATTTAAAAAAAGAATAAAAGTTATTTACATTCGTCAACTAACCCTTATGCCTTTGTCAGTTAGTCATTCCATCCTTGAAGAAAGCAAGGTGGGAATCTACAAGGTCAAAAGCGTTATTCTATTATGCACCATCACATTGGAATCAACTTCCTAATTATCTACATCTAGAATAAAATTTTAAATCATTTACAGTTATGTTGAAAATGTATTTTTTTACACAAACCTTTAGGACAGATATATATATGAGACAGGTCAACACATCATTTTCATCAGAGTTAATATTGGGTGGATTTTATATTATTTTTCATGCTGATTTCAAATCTGTGTTTAGTATTTCATTAGTACGTCATATTTTTGTGATGAGGCTCATTATATATAATTATGTTAATTTGGCGATATATCTTACGTTTACAGGATAAACTTATAAGGAGGTTTAACGACAGTTGTCTTTGTTTTTTTATGCTACAGACATTATTTACGGTGATTAATATCAGTCTTTATCATGTCAAGGGCATTGTACTAATCATCCAGATAGTTTCTGTTACATCTGTGGTTCATTCACGACGAAAGCACAATGTCACCCAATTACTGTAGCCCTGAAGGTATACAAATTGTACTTTGGCTGTCCACTGGGTGACCAGGATAAGTCTTAGGCTCCACATATCATCTGTACCAGTTGTTCTAATGGACTTCGTGACTGGCTCAATCGATGAAAGGCAGCGATGTCATTTGCAATCCCAATGATATGGAGGGAACCGCGAGACCATATTAAAGATTTCTATTTTTGCCTTGTGAACACAAGTAGATTCTCGGCTAAAACTAAGCACAAAATTATATATCCTACTCTGGATTCTGCCATTAGTCCTGTTTCTCATGATAACTTACTGCCTGTCCCTGTACCTTCACAAGATGGACTTGCTTCTGTGGAACATGATGAGGAATGTGATGATGCAGCAGCTGGTCACAATCCAGAATTATCTGATCCTGATGTGAATGATGAAGATTCAGAACCAGAGACCTTTTACACAAGCTGAGCTCAATGATCTTATTGGTGATCTAAATCTTGCTTCAAGGCTTAAGCAAAAGCACTTGCTTGCAAAAGATGCTAATATAACTCATTACAGAAAAAGGAATCATAAATTAACAACGTTCTTCACTGTAAATGGCTCATTGTGTTTTTGTCATGACATCAACGGGCTCTTCAACAGTTTGTCAGAAGTACATTGTCCAGATTAATGGCGTCTCTTCATTGATTCTTCACAGAGAAGCTTGAAGGCAGTGTTACTGCACAACAGAAATTCCAAACCAAGTATACCAATTGCCCATTCTACTCATCTAAAGGAGTCTTATGAGAATATGAAGAACTTACTAGAAGCAATCAGTTATAAAACACACCAGTGGAACATCTGTGGTGATCTGAAGGTCATTGGCATGCTAATGGGAATGCAAGGAGGATTCACTAAATACTACTGTTTCCTGTGCTTGTAGAATAGCAGATCTACAGCTGAACATTATGTCAAGGGTGTCTGGCAGCTGAGGGATACCTATAACCCAGGGACAAGCAGTGTGAAATTTATGCCATTGGTGGATGCTCATAAAATATTTCTTCCATCTCTTCATATCAAGCTGGGGTTGCTAAAGGCCATGGGTAAAGAAAACTCACCAGGTTTTCAATATCTTGTTAAGAAATTTCCAAAAATCAGCACTGCAAAACTGAAGGAAGGCATATTTATAGGCCCACAGATCAAGTCTGTTATGTAGGATGAAGATTTTAAGAAATCACTCTCAGTAGCTGAGCTTGAAGCTTGAGAGGCATTCAAAGTGGTTAATGGAAAACTTTCTGGGCAACCATAAGTCTCCTTCATACAAGGAAGGAGTTCAGAATCTCCTTGACTCATATCAGAAATTTGGCTGTCGCATGTCATTAAAAATACACATTTTGCACTCACATCTTGACTTTTTTCTGGAAAATCTTGGTATGGTGACGAGCAAGGAGAACATTTCCACCAGGACAATCAGTTAGTGGAGCGTCGCTACCAAGGTTTCTGGAATGAGAGTATGATGGCTGACTACTGCTGGATGTTGTGCCGTGACAATCCAGACACAACTCACAAATAGAAATCATACTCTAAGCATTTTTGAAGAAATATTGTTTGCTAAGTGACACAGTCCAGTATAATTATGCTATGCTGGTGCTTATTTAACTTTGGACCAAAGATATTGCAACATTTCTTTAAGATGCTGCTGCAATTCTTAAAACCCTATATGCTAAAATGCTATACATTTCTCCCTCTGAATCCATGAGGGTTAGGGGCAGAGCCGGCCTGCGAATATGGAACAATCGTGGATAACTTTTAGGGCCGACTGTGACCCACCCCTACCTCCCTCCTGCGTCCTGGACCTTCCTAGACCTTACCTTGTGGTCTAGTGGTGACACGGGGCAGGAGTGATCTTTCTATGCTCCTGCCCCGTACAGTCATCATCAAAAATGGCTGCAGGTAAGGTCTGGGGATTCTGCCTTTAAAAACTAGGGGGAGGTCCAGGGCAAAAAATCACAAATACCAAATTCGTGGGTACTAAACCTGCGGATTCGGAGGGAAAAGTATAAACCAACATTAGTCATACCTTTAAAAGTTTACTGGAATAAAAAAACTAATACACCCAAACAGGAGATTCTACCTCCTCAAGGTAAAACAAAGGAAAACAAAAGAGGAGACCTGACAAGGAATTGTTCTTATGCACAGCTGATTGGCTTTTTAAAGTCATCCCATTGAATTACTCATCAATTATTTAGATTTTGGTTTTACCTTAGAAGAGAACATTTGCAAAATAGTGTTCCACACTGAGGAAAAGACCCCTGAGGCAGGCCTTACGGCCGAAACACATACGTGTCAGGTCTTGAGTGAATAGAAAGATTGAGCACCACAGGTCTCCTCTTTTGTTTTCCTTTGAAAAAAACTAATAGACCTGAAGTCAGCGTGAAAAACTGATTTAGAAAAATGTGCTGTGTTGTCAGATGATTCCAAAAATTTTTTGCCTTGTGTTATTCATTAGTTTTGCAGAGGGGTCTTGGTAAGAGAGAGTGTATCATGGATTGTTTGTATTTATTTTCTTCTTGTGTATGATATGAGGCTTTATTATCTTAAAATGGAGTTCCTTTTAATTTAACTTTGTTTTTATTTTAATTTTTGTTGTATACTGATTTCATTATTGTAAACCACTTTGTTCTACCCTAAGTTTAAGTGGTATATTAAATTTTTTAATAAACATAAACATTAAACATCTAAGAGCACACCTAACAAGAAAGAAGCAAACCTTTTTCACTGGACAAAAAGTCCTAGAAAAAGTAGAGACAGCATGAGAATCAAAGGAAATAGATTCAGGAAAAAAGACTAGCTCCTCATTGTTAGGGCCAATTGCATTGGCTAAAAAAGTTTTGTTAAGCTCTTGTAAAAATAAAAACAAATAAAATAAAAAAGAGAACTAGAAGGCCTAGTTTGAGATCCTAATTTTGGCCTTTAAGCTATTGCATGACAATGGTCAGCTTTATATAAACAATAATCTGTCATCACATAAACCTAGGCACCTGGTGACGCCAAGAAGCCCTGTTATCAATCCCTTTAAGGTTGTAAAAAGTAGAGAATGACATGGGAACAAATATGTCCCCGCCCCTCAGGAACTTAATTTCCCCATCCTGTCCCTGTGAGTTTTGTTGCTGTCCCTGTCCCTTCCCCTTTCCTGTAAGCGCTGCCTTAACTGCAAAAGCAAATTGATTTTATGATTTTAAAATGAGGCTTGTGCAGATGAGGACGGAGCTTGCAGGAATGGGGCAGTAGATGGGGAAAAATTTGTCCCCATGTCATTCTCTAGTTAAAAGCTTATGAGCTGTGGCCAAAGGGTTCTCAGTTGTAGCTCTGATACTAAGGACTAAATTGTCCATTGCTATTTGCCAGGAATCGAATTACTTACATTTCCATAAGAAGGTGAAGACTTAGTTGTTCCATTGACTCTCTACACTTTTGTGCTGTTCCTCGTGATGCCCTGCACTGTTATATTTTTCAACTTGTATGCTTTTTACTTATGTATTTTATGTTTTCCCTTTTATTCACCACCATGGGCAGCCCTGAGATGTACTGGTGGGAGAGGAGGGAATATATTTTGTAATATAATAAACATTAGGAAAATTCGCAATTCTTCATAGAAAGCATGGTAGATTAATGGAATGGCCTTTTAGAAAGATGGATTACCAAGGAGAGGATCCAGTATAATAAAGGCTTTTACACATGCTGCTGTCTATCTTATGGATGGAAAATATACAAAATGGCCATGTTTTGGAAAATTCTTCATTGAGGGTGCAAAAAATTTGATTTCACCCTTAGAAACTAACTTTCAGAATTTAAAAAGACATGCTAAATCAGTTCATAAGAACATAAGAATAGCCTTACTGGGTCAGACCAATGGTCCATCAAGCCCATTCTCATGGTGGCCAATCCAGGTCACTAGTACCTAGCCAAAACCCAAAGAGTAGCAACATTCCATGCTACTGATCCAGGGCAAGCAGTGGCTTCTCTCATGTCTTAATAACAGACTATGGACTTTTCCTCCAGGAAAATGTCCAAACCTTTCATAAAACCAGCTATGCTATCCATTTTTACCACAACCTCTGGCAACGAGTTCCAGAGCTTAACTATTCTCTGAGTGAGAAATATTTCCTCCTATTGGTTTTAAAAGTATTTCCCTACAATTTTGAGTGTCCCCTAGTCTTTGTAATTTTTGACGGAATGAAAAATTGATCCACTTGTACCCTTTCTACTCTACTCAGGATTTTGTAGACTTTAATCATATCTCCCCTCAGCCGTCTCTTTTCCAAGCTGAAGAGCCCTAACCTTTTTAGTCTTTCCTCATATGAGAGGAGTCCCATCCCCTTTATCATCTTTGTTGCTCTTCTTTGAAACTTTTCTAGACACTACTATATCTTTCTTGAGGTAAGGAGACCAGAATCGAATGCAAAACTCCAGGTGAGGTCACACTATGGGGTAACCTCAACATGGAGTGATACAGAGGTATTTTAACTCACCATGGCATGATACAGAGGTGTTATAATATCCTTAGTCTTGTTAACCATCCCTTTTTTAATCATTCCTAGCATCCCTTTCTTGGGCGCTAACCCCCAAGGAGACAGTCCTTCGCCTAAAAGCTGGATTCTGTAACCGGTGTCTGTCAAAAACAACACCGGTTACAGAATCCACCCCCCCCCTGACATTGGGGCAAGAGGGAGCCCAAGCCCTCTTGCCCCGCGGCACCCCTGAACCCCAAATGAAGATTGGGGCAGGAGGGAGCCCAAGCCCTCTTGCCCTGCGATCTCCAATCCCCCCCCAAGTCCAATGGGGCCAGGAGGGAGACCAAGCCCTCCTGGCCTCTCGCCCCCCACCCCCTACAAGATTGGGCAGGAAGGAGCCCAACCCCTCCTGCCCAGGCGGACCCCCTACCCCTCCACTTCCCACTACAATATGGGAAAGAGGGATCCCAGGCCCTCCTGCCCTCGACACAACCCCCCCAATGACCGCCCTCCCGAACCCCCGATCACCCCCCCCCCCACCGACCCATGACCCCCCCCGCCGACCCCACGACCCCTCCTACCCCCAATCTCACCCTCCATATCTTGTCAACGTTGGCCGAACGGCAGGCCAGCCGGCTCCGGAATGGGGCCGGATTGGCCCAGGCAGCTTAAACCCTGCCCAAAGGTGGGGTCTGAGGCACCTGGGCCAACCAGAATAGGCCCGGGAGTCTTAGGCTTCTCCTGTGGGTGGGGCCTTAGGCACATGAGGAGGCGGCAGCGGCTAACGTGGCCGGAAAATTAGTGCGCGCTATTACACGCGTTAAAACCGCTAACATGGCCTCATAAAAGGAGCCAATTGTAATTATTTTCCATGACCAGTGAAGAAATTATCCACGTAAAGCTATGGCTGCTATTTTTCTTTCTTAGTGCAAAACTGCAGAGAAAATGTACCTGTGGTATTTAAACCAATGGGACCAATTGTACCCTTTATCAAGTAATGATATTCTCTAGCATGGTTAAAGAGCAGTGATTTGTGTGTGTTACCTGGCCTGTGGTGGATATTCTTCAATGAGCCACATTTCGATGTCACATGGCTCAAGTCTATTTTCTTGCTCGTAATCTGCACCTGTTGAAAGTACATAATGAACATTTTAGGATTCCTGAACAACAGAGCCCCCAGCCAAGGCCAGGCAAATTACAAAAGATCAAGGAGAAAAGAGATTAGTATCCAAAGACCACGCGTCATAGCAGTGAGCACTGAGGGAAAATTGTAGAGTTTCTTTTCAGCAGAAGCCTGAACATATTATTGACAGGTGGAGATTGCAGACAGGTCAGAATATTTTAATCCCACCGGCTTTCAGTCTAGAAAAAGAACCTGAAAAATAACCCCATCCTCCCCCATCCAATTAATCCTGCCTAAACTAAAACTGATATTTTCTAGTCCATATTGAATGGCAGCTATGTAGATGTTGCCTGCACTGGCTTTATCAAGTGTTCCCCCCCACCATTCCAGATCAGATGTACACATATGTTAATACATTTAAAAAGAGAGTATGGTTTGTAGCAGACATAAATTTTACAACTGCTGAACTATAACACAAAACAGAGATGCTGCACTGGCTTCCTGTCATCTCCAGGGTCCATTTTAAATGTGCCTGCTTAACCTTCAAGATACTCCACGGCATCCTTCCACCTCTTTTTCCTCTATCCTGGAATTCCTCAAATCCATTCTCCACCAGATCCACGCAAAAATTAAAATTATCCTTCCCCTCCTCAAAAGGTATCTCCCTCGTCGGTAAACTCGGGTCCTCCCTCCACTTCAGAATCACTCAGCTCTGGAATAGTCTCCCTTCCCCTCTCCGCAACTTGAGCCCCCTTCTACCATTCCGTAAGCTTCTGAAGACTTGGCTCTTCTCCAAAACGTAACCCGTCCCCTCACTAGTATTATCACACCTAACCTCTCTCTTACTTACTTCTATAAATCCACTGGAGTTCCGTTGCTTCCCTAACCATGTAAACCGTGTCGAGCTCCACCTGTGGAGATGATGCGGTATATAAACCCAAGATTTAGTTTAGTTTAGTTTAGATGCTGTGATGAATATATGGCAGGTATAATTTTAAGGCGAAAGGGACTTGGGGAGGACTACAAAGCAGGTGGATGGAAACGTGATATCTAACTTTATAACTGCATTTTAGAAAACGATCTGCTGATGCACAGCCTTTATCAAAATACTTGCAGGAGTGCACACTGCAAACATGTGTAGCAGAAGAAGCCAGTTTACAACTATACATATGCAAGGGTTTATAGTTTATTAAAAGCTTATGGTTATAGTTTATTAAAAGCTTTGCTAGACCGCCGTTCTTGCCCTGCATAGCAAAGTGGTTTAGCACATCATTAAAAAAGATTAAAAGGAAGATGAGAAGGATCGCCATTAACATAGGAAAAAGAGAACAAAAGAAAGAGTAAAAAGACCAAGAACATGATCCTCCAGCTTCTATATGAAGGTGTTGGCCTACGGTGTATTCCGAAAATCAATCAAAACCGTTCTATTTGACAAATTCATCGCCTAAACACTCACTATGATATTTCCCTTTTGCAAACCTGATGTAATTTCTCATGTAACTCCTATTTCTTATGTAACATTTCTCTTCTTGCATTCTGTAATTTGCTGTTTGTCCAGCCTTCTTTCAATGTGAACCACCTAGAAGACATTTGACTTTGGCGGTGTAGAAAAATAAAGTTATTATTATTATATTATTATTATTATTATTAAATGTGGAAGTGATGATTTGCTCCATTTTACAAACCTACAAATGTTTTTATTCAGTGCTTGATATACTGCTGTTTCCGTGCAACGGGTCACATTGGTAAACACAACAGACAGGCTTGCAATCTGACTATGATATCTGGGGCAATGGAGGGTTAAGCGATTTCCCATGGTCACAGGGAGCGGCGCTGGGACTGAATCCGCAACCTCAGGATGCTGAGACAGCAGCTCTAACCACTAGGCCACTCCTCCACAACCAAATGCCACCGATTAGGTAATAAGGCCGCAGTTTTAACTTGATGTCATTTTGAGGAAGAAATAAACTACGAGATTAAGGAGAATGACTCTCAAGCCCCTGGGCAAAGTCATTTTTTTAATTTATTGATTTCTATACTGCACAATCCAAAGCACTTTTTAAAACCATTGAAAGGCAATTCTACACCAAAAGCAGTCCAGTATTTACATGCCTAAGTGCAATAGGCACTGTTCTATAAGTGCATAACTGGAAAAGGTCACACCCAAAGCAGGGCATGGGAGGGGAATGGGGGTGTCTCCAATATAAATGCATTACCTGGCACGCTCCGGGTTTTCTATTTATGCCTGCCAATGACCTACATTTAGGCATGCAAATTTACAGCTCCTCTGGTTTCCTGTTTAAACCTGTATAATTTTTTAAATTAGCCAGCCTTGTGTTTCACAAAAATGATTTTGATGTCATTCTCTGCTCATAACTTTCAGATGTCTGACAGTTTATTTATTTATTCAATTTTCTATACCGTTCTCTCAGTGGAGCTCAGAACGGTTTACAATACATGCATTTATTCAGGTACTCAAGCAGTTTTCCCTCTCTGTCCCAGCGGGCTCACAATCTATTTAACGTACCTGGAGCAAAGGGGGGATTAAGTGACTTGCCCAGGGTCACAAGGAGCAGCGTGGGTTAGAACCCACAACCTCAGGGTGCTGAGGCTGTAGCTTTAACCACTGCGCCACACTCATATTTGTTATCGTTCCACTCAAAAGTTTGGAACGCCGCGTTTTCTTTTCAAGCAGCAACCTCATTCTGTAAAGTAGCAGCCCTCTGATTTGCTTTATCAGAAACATTGGAAGACTTTTTTGTTCTACAAATATCTAATTTTGGAAAAATGATAACTTTTTTCAGTTGGTTTTATGCTGATTTCTGAGACTGTTTAATTATTAATTCCCAGTTTTTGTCTGGTAACACTTTTTATAAACTGCTCAGAATTCACTGGGGATGTGTAGCCTATAAGTGTTCAGATTAAATTAGTTTATAAAGAATAAAAACCACATCTCATATAATTATAAAATCACTGGTATGGATAAAATCATTGATATGGATTGCAGAACATCCTGCGTATGTGATTTTTTATTCTTGCCCTTTCAGAGGGAACTCAATAAAAGCATTAAAACTTGGGCATCAAAAATATTCAGCGCTAAACACTATTCTATACAAGATGTGCCCCTTATATGGAATAGAATTTGGCGGTGGATCCTTCGCCTATTTCTTGGGCACTGGACTTAATATTGGCTGAAACCTGGTGTACATGCTGGTGGAGAATTTAGGCATTCTTAGGCAGTATTCAGTAATTGCATGCATAATTTTTTGGAATGCCCTTGACACGTCCCTGGCTACACCTCCTTTTCAGAAATGAGATATAAGAGTTAAGTGCTGATTATTATACAATAGTGTGCAGCCAGATGCATGCGCAAATCCTCATTGATGCAATAGCTACAATAATTGATTGTTAGCACCCAATTACTGCTAGTTAAGGACTTGGTATCAGGGCAGGATTAACCAATAGGCCAAGTAAGCACGTGCCTAGGGCCCAAAATGGTTAAAGGGGCCCGATGAAGGAGGGCATCAGCATTGTTTTTTCCAAATAGTGATGGGCCACTCCAGCATCGATCGGCAACGCGGCCCCCCGATCGGCAACGTGGCTCCCCCATTGACTTAAAGTAAGACAAGCAAGCAACGCGGGTAAGAAAGGCAACGGGAACTGTAATTTTGCAAGCGGTGCTGCTTGCCCAAAGCTTCCCTCTGACGCAGCTTCCTGTTTCTGCCTGGGCGCATGGTGGGGTGGGGCGGGGCAGGGGGCCCAGTGTACTTGGGTGTCTAGGGGCCCTCGATGATTTAATCCTGCCCTGCTTGGTATGCAAGTTGCACATATATTTAGATGTCATATATAGAATCCAGGGGTTAGTGCATATGGGCAGAACAAAAAGAAATATTAAGCTAAAGCTATTGAGCCATCTGAGACCCAGTTTGCAGTCTGCATCATTAGAGACACAGTGGTTATTGAAATCCCATCTGCCTGATGATTTTGCAAAAGAATAATTAAGTCTGTTCTATAAGTTTGAATTAAGATACACAACGGCTACCTTTGTTAATTCAAATTCATGAACTTGAATTAACATTATAACATCCCGGATCGGGCAGGAAGACCATGTGCTTAAGATTCTAGCTTTCCAATTGGCAAGGACTTAAAAATGAATCTGTATAGATATATATATCCAGATGCCATGCAGTTGTGTTTGGACAGCTGAGTGATTCAGATGCTGTTGTCTGAACCAACTATAAAAGAGTAGTAAAAAAAATTAGACCCTGAAGCAAAGCAGTTGCTTGAAACGCGATTGTGTCAGCAATCTGACACAATTTGATATATAAAGTTTAATCAGGTTTATTTCAAGATAAATGCTTTTCCATTCTTTTTGTAGAGTGCAAGGCGATACAATTTTTACACTATCCCCCAAATTATGTATATGGTGCCTAAGGTTTTGTGTGCACAATTTAATTGACTTAATCAGTGCCAATAATTGCCAATTAACTCCTTAATTGGCACTCATTGACATCAATTAGAAGTTACTTACACAACTTGGTAGGTGGATTCAAATCTAAAATGAGACATGTCTGGGGCAAATCAAGGGTAGATCATGGGCATTCCTAAAAGTTATGCACCAACCAATGATATTGTATTTATTCACACATAAAAATGTACAGTTGCAGCTTTTCTGCACAATATTTTGCCTTGCAAATGTTTTCCCTTTCTCCCACATAAGTACACACTTACATGTCTGGCTTTAACATCTACACACATTTAATAATTTTATGGATGATATCATAGTTTTCATTTCATATTTGTATTGAAGGCTTAGAGAGGCATAATCAAAACGGCAGTTGGAAAATGCCTATTTTCAAAAATACGTCTAGAATATATATACTGTATATTTTTGAAAATCGTCTATCTGGACGTCCAGGTTATTGTTCATCCAGACTGCCAGAATGTCTATCTTTATACCACATTTTCAACCAAAATATCATCCAAGTCCCAAATGCCCAGAACAAGACCATTTGGATGTGGGAGGGGCCAATCTTGTAATAGACTGACTACCCAGACATGGCAGAGCAATGGGGCACCTTAGAAAGCACTGCTATGAACTTCACAAAAAGGGTGCCACATAAACATCTCACCAGAACTCCCTTATAAGTTATGATGAGCCCCCCAAACACTCCCAAAACCCACTATAACCACCTGTCTACAACCCCATTAGCCCTTATCGCTGCAGGTGGCACCTATATGGAAGTAGAGTTGGGTTTTGGAGGGTGCACATGTTCCACCATAAATATAGTGGTTAGAGTGGTTTATGGGCCTGAGTCCTCCTCTCTATGGTTCATTAGCCTACTCCCCAGGCTATTTAAGAAACTTGTGTGCAGCTCTACTTGGCTTTCCTATATCAGGTGCTGATGTTCTGGAGACAGGTATGTACTTTTTTATTCTGATCTTTGTGGACGTGTAAGGTGGGTCTTTACTTTGCCTCTGCAGTAGTTATCTGATCACTTTGGATAACTTTTTGACACTTATACCTGGTTTTATATTGTCTAACTCACAACATTTAAGTTTCATCCAGGATGTCTAGTAAAACATTCAATTATTCCTGCAGGATGACTAAGTCGAGGTTGGGCCCCATCCCTTCCACATATTGCCCTAACCACTCCTCCAGATACGCCCCTTTTAGCTCTGGGCATGCAGTGGGATTTAGAAGCCTAAAAAGTCCCACAGCATGTCCAGCCACTGTGGGCTGAATAATGACCTTGAAGTTATCTCTGTTTCTTGCCCAGAATTGTTTTCAGTTTTAATTGTAGACTAGTGGAAAAGAGCTGCCAATAATTATTGGCACTTGGACAACCTGTCTTTTAGGGCTCCTTCTACGAAGGTGCGCTAGTGTTTTTAGCGCACGCACCGGATTAGCGAAAAACTACCACCTGCTCAAGAGGAAGTAGTAGCGGCTAGGGCGTGCGGCATTTTCTTGTGATTCAATTTATTGTAACATGTTATATTTATGTTTTCATACATTCATTGCTATTTATTTATTAATTTAATATAAATTTATTTGTATTTTTTAGATTCCTGATGCAGGCTTTTTGCCGAAACACGGCCCATATCAGATCATTTTAATAAAGACATCCTACTTTCCTGATGTTAAGGCCAATTGTGGTCTTTTGTTATATTTGTGGTGCTTTTGCTCTTTTGTTATCCCTTTATTTCGGTTACTTTGGACTTCTATTTATTATCCAAGAAACTATGCAGAGTTTGATGTATAAGTCTTGGGAAAAGAAAGAACAAGACAGCTTGAGTGGGACAATAAAAACTGAAGCAGTATTCCAATTTGTTCCAATTTGAACATTAGAAAGCAAGAAAGAAAGAGTAGATCAATTATTAAATTCTGTTTTCTGCTTACAATGACACAGAGGAGGGTGATAAATTGAAGGCTCCTTTTACAAAGATGCGCTAGTGTTTTTAGCACACGCACTGGATTAGTGCACACTATAGCGTGCGCTAGCCAAAAAAAATTACCGCCTGTTTAAAAGAGGCGGTAGCAGCTAGCACGTACAGCATTTTAGTGCATGCTAAGCGCGTGCTAAAACCGCTAGCGCGCCTTTGTAAAAGCAGCCCTAAGTGTTTTAGCACATGCTAAATATTAGCGTGTGCTACGCACGCACCAAATGCTAATGCGTGCATGTTAGTCTATGGACGCATTAGCATTTAGCACATGCATAGATTTAGCGTGTGCTAAAAATGCTTAGTGCACCTTTGTAAAAGAGGGGGGTTAGAGAGAAATGGACACACAATTTGTGCACCTGAATATAATGTGCTCTAATTTGGAAGAGGAAAGAAATCTAAAAATCAAAAATCAAAACACAGTAATCCATCACAGTTACCTGTGTATGGGGAGTGTGTTTATATGTAATGATTTTTTTTCTCTATCTATATTATGATTATGGCATTTCTATTTTAACCTTGCATTGAATGCGATTACATTTTCTGTTAAATTAGTTGGCATTCCTTTTCAGTTTCATTGGCTGTTATGATCAGAATATAAGAATAGCCTTACTGGGTCAGACCAATGGTCTATTCAGCCCAGTAACCCGTCCTCACGGTGGCCAATCCAGGTCCTGGCAAAAACCCAAAGAGTAGCAACATTCCATGCTACCGATCCAGGGCAAGCAATGGCTTGCCCCATGTCTTTCTCAATAACAGACTTGATTTTTCCTCTAGGAAATTATTCAGATCTTTCTTAAAACCAACTACGCTATCTGCTTCGGTCTGTGTTACAGTTTAAGCAGTATATCAAGATTATAAAAAATATAAATACATATATGAGAGTGCATAAGACAGTGTGTATGTGTGTGTGTGTGTGTGTGGGGGGGTAGTATGTATGTATAGGGAATGAACTGTAAATGGATAATTTTTGTTGGGGTGGGGGGTGGTTATTAGAATCTGTGTGTAGGGTTGCACCTCCCTCAACAAAGCAATGGCGATTTTTTTTTTTTTTTTTTAGGCTAATCCATTTTCTGAAAATACTGACTCAATACCTCTGGTTTTCAAACTCATCCGAGAGATTCTCAGTTCATTCCAATGTGCCAAATCTGATGACATTCTGTCCCTTCTTTGAAGAATTACTTTATCCTAGATGGGCACACATGGACTAAATTCCTTCCAACATTTCATATGTTGGAATGCATAACGATAGGCTTGCTAGCCAGCTGACAGTAAAAGGCTTAAAAATTGCCCTGCATAAAGTGGTTAAATATGCCACCAACTTTTCCTATATACTGTATAGGCACTCCAAGGAAGAGGACCCTGTCAGTTTGGACTGAAGGGTACATAACATTGGCTGAGCTAGTCACCATAAGAAGATTAAGTTAGAGGGAAATTAGGGGGGGGGGAACAGTTAGGAAAGATAAGGAGTTAAGAAAGGTGGAGGTTGATTGGGTTAAAGACTGATTAGGTAGGTTAGGGAGAAGATAGGGTTATGTGGGCCATTTTGATTGGTGCAGGTATGGAATGTCGTGATTGGCTGGATATTTGTGGTGTTTTGGGTAGGAGTGCAAGTTTTTGTTGGTAGTTGTGAGGGAAGTGGGTGGTCAAGTATAAAGTGGTCTGAATGGTGTTTCCCTCCTGCCTGCTCAATGGTTACTTTTCTGTTGGTGTATGTAGGGGTTTGAAAAGGGCTTGGGTTTTTTTTTTATTGGGGGGGTTAATGTGGGGGAGGGGGGGTTGGGGGCAGTCTCTGTGGTGTTTTTGGATTTTGTGCTGAAGTTGGGGGATATATTGTTAAATGCGGCTGGGGTATGAGTCAATGTACAAGTGAAGGTGGGAATGAAAATGGATAGCTCATGAGCGTTACCACCATAAGTTAGTGTGTGACCTGATGACACTGTAGGTCATGCAATGGTGCATGTGGCAAGTGGCTGCCATGAGGGATGAGCTAGTTTTGTCACCGAACAGCTCGGGGGGGGGGGAAAGAAGGGGGGCTTGGGTTTGGCACAGCCATATTGAGATTTGGGTAATATTACTGAAGTAAGCTATGCATTGTTAAATATGTTGTTGAATAAATCTACGGACAAACTTTTATTCCACTAGAAAAATGTATTTGGATTTATTTTAAGTAATTGGAGCTATGTGTGATAAGTGACGGTGACTGTGTGCGAATGCCAATGTTATGAAGAGTTGGAGAGAGAAATACATGCATATATTGAATATTCAAATATATGCATGTAGATTCCCCCTAATTCCACATGTAGAATAGGCAGTGTAAAATATATGGGTACTTTTTTTTTTCCTACCTAAATGTTAAAGAATTTTCAGTTTCTCCATGAGACTTCATAACACTTACGTAGGTACACAAGAACATAGGAATTGCCGCTGCTGGGTCAGACCAGTGGTCCATCGTGCCCAGCAGTCCGCTCAAGACAAAGAACACCCTCCAGGGATTCAAGACAAAGTTAGACAAGTTCCTGCTGAACCAGAACGTACGCAGGTAAGGCTAGACTCAGGGCATTGATCTTTGACCTAAGGGCTGACACGTGTGCGGACTGCTGGACACGATGGACCACTGGTCTGACCCAGCAGCGGCAATTCTAATGTTCTTATTATATACTTTGCTGTTGGGCAGCTCTTCTATTAACTACAAAAGCGGTCAAGCTGAAATTCACATAACAAGTTATAGCCAGCCTAAGGATCTCATTTTTATATGGCGATGTCATCAAGCAGTTGTAAATGGTTAATTCAAATACCAGGAGAGAAGAGAGCATCTCTTTTATAACTTTTGAAAACTTATTTGACCTAGGAGGAAGGGAATTCAAAGCCCCAGGGCAAGAAATAGACAACAGTGCTAAGAACAGCAGCAGCAAAACTACAGCAGAGCAACAAGTCAGATATCTAAGCAGGAGAACAGTTTGAGGAAGCTAAGCAGATAAAAGAGACTCTTAGCTGAAGGTGAGCAGGCAAAGTTGTTACAGATAGGGAACCCTTTCACCAGTACCTCTACTTACATTTCCTCCCCCAGGAAAATGGGAGAGGTTATCCTTGGAGCCACATTTGGACTGAACATCATTAAAATCCATCCTCTTGTTTTCAATTTTAACCTAAAAGGAATTGAAGGCACCGTAATTTAAGCATGCTATGCTAGTCAAAATGTCTTTAGGTCTGGAATGGCATGGCCTGCTCTAATTCACACCACAGTATTTAAAAGAGAGCTGTCATTCTTTAAATAAGGGACCTCATTTTATAAGTATATATGACAAGTAACAATACTTAATCCTATATATTAAAAGATTTATTGGTAACTAATGTTTTTTTTAGTTTTGAGCTGTGCATTCTTTGAAGCTTTAGGACTGGTTATATTTGAAACAGAGCAGCAAATTATTACAAAGAGAATGGAATACACAACTTACGTATAATGCAATACAATTTCTGGCATCAAAGCCAACATAAACATACAGGAGCCTTATTATGCAGGGGATGGGGGAGATAATTTGAGACTCTCTTGTTTGAATGGCTGCTCCTTAACGTTTATGAAACTTGCAAGAAAGCAGCTCAAAGTAAAAACAGAAATTAATTATACTCTTTAAAGAATAAAAGTGCCCACCAAGCACTTTTGATATACTGCAGGGTACATGAAGTTAGTTTTCTTTTAACAAAGGCTTACATTGGTTGCAAAGGTTAAGTATGACTGCTTTATAAGGCGAGGTTAGTGCTGTTGAAAAATGCCAAGCTGACTAAAATGGAAACAACATTTCTACATTCAGCCACGAAGCAAACACTCCTTGCTGGCAATACTTGGATTTTCCATGTTTTACTCTCAATGAGTCTGGGTCTTCTTCTACAGAGATTAGTTCTGATTGCTTCTTTGAGAGCAATTTCTCTGAATAGGTTTGTTTTGGATGATTTCAGTATGATCATTGGTTTATTTTATGGATGTACCTATTTTTAATGTTTTAATGATTTGGGGTGGGTTTTTTTTTTATTGTGAGCCACCTAGGTTTTAGGCGGATAATAATATTTTAAATAAATATAGGAAGACAATAACAAACTTCACTCCTAAGCCAGCTATATCAAGTATGTTTGTGGTCTCTCAAATGTGCTGCTGATGCCCTCCGCACTACTTGTATCATGCCATATAGAGCTTCATTCAGGAGTTCAGGATATATATGTAATTTGTATGGGCATCTTTTCAAATTGTGTCTGGAAATTGTTTTCAGTCAGACCTGGGGCACGCAATACAATGGGAAATAATTATTTATCTTTCTGTCACATATTTTGGCCTCTATATGAGGATTTTCTCTGTCTCCATTCAATACCTAGAACAATTATTTGGTGCTACCATTGTATAAATCAGTGGTTCCCAAACCTGTCCTGAAGGACCCCCAGGCCAGTCGGGTTTTCAAGATAGCCCTAATGAATATGCATGGAGCAGATCTGCATTCCTGGCATCTCCATTATATGCAAATCTCTGTCGTGCATATTCATTAGGGCTATCTTGAAAACCTGACTGGCCTGGGGGTCCTCCAGGACAGGTTTGGGAACCACTGGTATAAATTATTGAATTGTTTGGACCTACAATACCAGTTGTAATCAGATGGTTGACATCGAAATTGGCGATACTGTGGTTCCGATTCAGGAAAAAATCTGGAACCCTGAAGCAGTGATTGACAGTAGATTGTCCATGAAGCATCAGATTAAAAATGTGATTGCTAAGCTATTTAGTAAATTAAGAATGTTTCTCAAATAAAGGGATTACTTGACAAAGTAACTTCAGGAATGTGATCCAGAGTTTGATTAGTCCTTGCACTGACTATTGTAATTCTTTATTGCTTGGTGTGTCAAATAATATGATTCAAGCTCTACAAGTAGCATAGAATATGACTACTAGGGTCATCTCAGAAAACTCACTTTATGACCACATAACACTGTGGATTGTATTCAATGTATTATTGTTAGTGTTTAAAGCACTAAATGACACTACCTCTGTTATGATTGCTACTAGTTTGAAGTTATATCAGCCCTCAAGGTCTGTGAGATCTGATAATCAGGATAAGCTGGATGTTCCATCAGTGCAAACTGTAAGATTGGAGCAAGATTGGACATCATTTTTTTCCATAATGGATCCTAAGACCTAGAATGTATTAGTTGATTAGTTAGATGCCATCAGTTCTTATTTGAGTCCTAGTGACTTGATGAATTACAGATCTAAAAAGAGATCGCTTTTTTGCTAGTCCAGTAAGGTCCTCCAGCATCATCCCAATGAACTGAAGATTGGCACCAGTGTGGCTAATGTCAACTCCAATACCATTTAAAGTCCCTGCAAGCAGTGCATGGGACTTGAACATCAACAATGATGAAGTGGTGGCATTGTATCAAAGAAACACTCCATCCTTTCCTTGAACTTCTTCATGAGCTGCTCCTCAAATGCTGCCTTCAACAAAGGTATAGGCATACAATAGAAGCAATCACAATCTCCTGAGTTACTTAAAGTATATTGGAAGTGAGGTCTCATGTCTTTGGAGGCTGATGTACCCCTTCCAATGCAATAAAAAGACATTGACAACTTTGGTATCTTGAGGCTTTTGGTACCATGCTCTGAAGTGTGATGTTGAAGTATCCCAGTCTTTGCTGTTGACCAGCATCTTGGTCCCTCTGTGCTGATGAACATGAAGACAAATATTTCCTCTTCTCTGGGTATGAATCAGATTATGACTAATCTTGATGGCCTCAATTGGTGCTCGATGCCAAGGGAGATCAAGACACTCTCTCTGAGACCTATGGAGATTGATGATTCATACAGTGAGAGGGATCAAGGCCAAGTTTCTAGCATTGTCTGCACCAATTGTGCATATTCATGACAATTATGGTCCTATTGAACTGGGTGAACTTTTTGAAGCTGCTGGAGAGCTTTCTTTTGAGGTGGTCCCAGAAATCAAACAGATTGTTCGTTGGGTTTTTGGGTTTTCTTTTTTGCTATTCTGGTACTAGCAGACTGTTTGCCTGTTTCCTTTCTTTTTTTGCCATTCTGGACTTTCTTTTCAGACATATCATCTGGAAAAGTAGGTGCAGCAAAATCAAGAGTCTTCATGATGAAAAATAAACCCTGATTGGTGCTCAAGGCCTAAAGAGACCTACGCTGAGCAGACCCAAAAATAAAGGAAACTTGAAAAACAGCTGAATAAAACCTAGTAATGCACAACAGCAACAAAAACCTACACGGTCATTCGTAAACTATTCAGCAAAACTGAGGGAAAATCTCTGAGGATAATGCTTAGAAATGAATCTTATTTTATTACTATTATTTACTTATTATGATTTATTTCTGCCTTTTTGAAGGAATTCACTCAAGGCAGTGTAAAGGAAGAATAAGGCAAACATAAGCAGTAAAAATATTCAAATAGCAATACAAAGTATGGCATAGTATGCAATATTATAATGTCAACGCAATATGCAATGGCTCTATGGAAAACATAACATTGGTGTGGTCATGGCCAACAGCAACAGACAAGACATTGTGTGCACGCACAGTTGAACTGGCTCAAAAGTTCTTAAAAAAAAAAAAAATCTTTATTAAATTTTCAAACTACAATTATACATGCAAATAATTCATGTACATATAATATTACAAGAAAATCACAATAAACTTACAGATATTAATAAACAATTATTCCCCCCTCCCACCTAATAATCAAGAAAATAAATACCAAGAAACTACCTAAAAAAAAATACCCAAATCAATTCCAATGCAAACCTCTCCCCCCTCCCTCCCACCCTGGATGTGTATGTTTAAAGGTCAGTAAAATAATTTTAGTTATCATTCCTTACAAAATTTAGCCAATGGCTCCCAAACATCCAGAAATTTCCTGTAACTTCCCTGCTGTCTCAAAAGTTCTGAAAATCAGTTCTGGAGAAAACCTCCATCAGATGGCATCACCCACATTATGAGGATTTTAGTATCCTGCTTCTCCCTTGAAAACAATTTTTATTCTTATCTCTTTGAATTAAACAGTCAAATTAACTTGTCCAGTCATATGTCAGGAGATACCCATATACCTAACATATTCAACATTTTCATCTTTCACAAAGTTTAAATGAATATCTACTGTACTTGCTGGATCAATGCTGCCGAAATCCAGTGAGCTTCATTTTGCACACAACATTAATAAAACAAAAATGACCATATTTTTCGCTCCATAAAATGTACTTTTTCCCCAGAAAAATTTGGTGGAAATAAGGGTGCGTCTTATGGAGCGAATACCCAAACCACCACCCCCCCAACCCCTGGTTACCTTTTTTTAATATTGGTGCCCTCCCTCGCTGGACGCGGCAGCCTCTATAGCGGCAGAGCGATGTGCAAGGCTGCCTGCCTGGTCAGCTGATGCAGCTGTCTCCTCTTCCCTTCTGTACCGGCAGAGTGGCGCACAAGGCTGCCTGCCTAGCCCCGCGCCATTTCCGTTCTTGTGGGAAGTGGTGCAGGACCAGCAAGGCAGCCTTGCGCGCCGCTCTGCTGCTGGAGAGGCAGCTTGAGACAGCGAGTCCTGCTTTCTACACACTCCCCGCGGGCCGGGTGTGAGCTTCATACATCGGATGCAGAAGCCGCTGGGAGTCCTGGCATGGCGGCGCAGCCCTGAAGAGATTGAGCAGCTAAGGAAATAGCAGCAGCAGCGGCTGGTTCTGGCCTCCCGTTTTCCTCCCTCCTATCCCCCATGGCAGCGCTGGGTGGCACATCCAGGCCTCATCTGCCTCCACTGCCTCTGTCTCCCTTCGCGTTCAGGTGGGACATGGAGGAACGGGCCCATCAAACTGTGCTAGAGGAACTAAAGGTATGGGGGAGAGGTCAGAGGGGGTTCTGGGGGGTCTGCCTATTTGCCTCGGGTTGGGGGTACAGGAGGAAGGAAATGAAAATCCCAGCATAAGAACCAGGGCAATCAGGGGAGGGAAAGAGACAGAGCAAAGAAATGCTGAAGGAGGAGGGAGCATAGGGACAGGGACATAGAATAATGCTGGAAAGGGGAAGAATAAAGATACAGAGATGTGATACTTAATAGAAGGGGAGGAAATGGTACACATGGATAGTGAAGAAGAGAAGGAAGATTATGCACTTTGGAGGGCCCTGCCTGCCTGCTTGCTTGCTTGCCTCGGGGTGGGGGGCCTTGCCTCTCACCAGGCCACTAGGCCTGCCTGCCCTGTGCCCTGTCCACCACTAGACTACCAGA
This sequence comes from Geotrypetes seraphini, assembly GCF_902459505.1. Lineage (NCBI taxonomy): Eukaryota > Metazoa > Chordata > Amphibia > Gymnophiona > Dermophiidae > Geotrypetes > Geotrypetes seraphini. The sequence continues at coordinate 161,458,109 of NC_047088.1, read as the reverse complement.
AGGGGGACAGGGTACAGAGCTTGGCAGGGAGGGGGGACAGGGTGCAGAGCCTGACAGGGAGAATTTGGTTCAGAATGGTTTTTTTTCTTGTTTTCCTCCTCTAAATCTAGGGTGCATCTTATGGTCAGGTGCGTCTTATGGAGCGAAAAATACAGTATCAGTCTTTTGGAACTATTTGAGTGGCTGTTTATTCAATATTAGCTAATTAGTGCCAGACCCCCCAAAAATCCCAGCTTTACGGGCCAGATTCAGTAAATAGTACCCAAAGTTAGGTACTGTTATGGTCCATGCTAAATGATAATTTTATAAAGGTCACAATGCACTAAGCAACCTTTATAGGGTACAAAAAGTACAACAAATAAATTATAAATCCACACCCATCTTTGGGTGCAAGGACTTACGCCTGCTGAAAGAAAATTCTGGTGCTCAACTAAAGGCAGTTGGGTGCATAAATGACCTTATTCTATAGCAATGCACCTACATTTTAGGAATATTCCTAACTTGCCCATGACCCTCCACTAACCACACACCCCTTTTGAGCTACACATGATACAGTTTAGGCACTCGTTACAGAATATGCATAGGCAAATCTGCACATAAGTCCTAATTAGTTGGAAATTAACATCAATAATTTGTAATTGCTCATTAACCAATTAGTTTGCATGCAGATCTGGGATTCTTGGCCAAATTTAGATGATTTTTATAGAATCTGGGGGGGTATGCATTATCTTATATTCCAGAATAATCTATCTAGCACAGAGCCATAGTCATCCTTCCGGAGACGTCTACGACGAATTATCAAGACTCAAGGTGAACAAAGCAATGGGGCCGGACAATCTGCATCCCAGGGTGCTCAGTGAGCTCAGGGATGTCCTAGCGGAACCGTTATCAGTACTCTTCAATCTGTCCCTGAGCACGGGAATAGTGCCCTTGGACTGGAAAATAGCTAACGTCGTTTCTCTGCACAAAAAGGGTTGCAGGACAAAGGCTGCGAATTACAGACCGGTGAGTCTCACATCGGTAGTGAGTAAACTCATGGAAACACTCATCAAATGCAAATTAGACATGATACTAGACGAGGAGGAACTACGCGATCCCCACCAACATGGATTCACCAAGGGTAGGTCCTGTCAATCCAATCTCATCAGTTTCTTTGACTGGGTAACAAGGAAACTAGATATGGGGGAATCCCTGGACGTCGTGTACTTGGACTTCAGCAAAGCCTTTGATAGCGTCCCCCACCGCAGGCTATTGGGCAAGATGAAGTCGATGGGATTAGGTGAAACACTTACAGCATGGGTTCACGATTGGCTGAGTGAGACTTCAGAGGGTGGTGGTTAATGGTACCATCTCTAAAACGTCGGAGGTGACCATGGGGTGCCACAGGGCTCGGTCTTGGGCCCGATCCTTTTCAACATATTCGTAAGAGACATGACTCAGGGGCTTCAAGGTAAAATAGCATTATTCGCCGATGATGCCAAACTATGTAACATTGTGAGTAACGGCAGTCCATCCGACAGCATGACGCAAGACCTGGTTTTATTGGAGCTTTGGTCCTCGACCTGGCAGCTTAGCTTCAACGCTAACAAATGCAAGGTCATGCACCTGGGCAACAATAATCCGTGCAGAACATACACATTAAATGGTGAAACCTTAGCAAGGACTACAGCAGAACGGAATTTGGGGGTGATCATCAGTGAAGACATGAAAACGGCCAATCAAGTGGAGAAGGCCTCATCCAGGGCTAGGCAAATGCTGGGTTGTATCCGGAGAAGCTTTGTTAGTCGGAAGCCCGACGTCCTAATGCCCTTGTACAGAACCATGGTGAGGCCTCATCTGGAGTACTGCGTACAATTCTGGAGGCCACATTACCGTAAAGATGTGCTGAGAGTCGAGTCGGTACAGCGAATGGCCACCAGGATGGTCTCGGGGCTTAAAGATCTATCATATGAAGAAAGGCTGAAAGAATTGCAGCTATACTCTCTCGAAGAACGTAGGGAGAGAGGAGACATGATTGAGACGTTTAAGTATATCATTGGTCGTATCGAGGTAGAAGATGATATTTTCCTTCTTAAAGGACCCTCCGCCACAAGAGGACACCCACTGAAAATAAAGGGCGGGAAGTTTCATGGCGACACCACTCTTCACCGAGAGAGTGGTTGACAGCTGGAATAAGCTCCCAGTGCAGGTGATCGAGGCCAGCAGTGTGCCGGATTTCAAGAACAGATGGGATGCTCATGTCGGATCTCTACGAGGGAAAGGTCATCAGAGAGAGATTAAATAGGGGGGTGGGTCAGTGGTGTGGGCAGACTCGATAGGCCTCGGCCTTTTTCTGCCGTCACTTTCTATGTTTCTATCCTCCTCCAAGAAACAAAACATGATTAACAGATCTCCTGAAGCACCTATTAAGAGTTGATTCAGATTACAAATTTAAAAATAGAGTTTCAACCTTTTATTTCTAAATTCCAAGTGGACATTATTTAAGAACAAGCAAGAACACGGAGTTACTGGTTCTTGAACTCAGAATAGTGCTGAAATCTCTCATTTCCCCTGATGAGGCTAAAAATGCCCTTTCGCCTTTCTGCTTCATACTACTATGGAAGAGCAAAGTCATCTGTGCCAAGATGACATTCTTTCAGCCATGCAATAACAACCTAGTCAACAGCCTGAATCCATGCTCACTTATTTCCAAAAATAGCACAAAGATTGCATTGCATTTTGGATTCAAGCATTTGTCCAGAGAAGGGGGCAAATGAATGTTAGAGAGGACACTTCAGTGTTTCATATTTGTGCTTATTTCTGTCATTTTCAGAGTGGCTTGGATTATTTCTACCCTGGAGGAAGTATGAGAAATAAGCATACAAATACAACATGTGAAGCTTAGGAATTTGTTTCTACTTTTTTTTCTGTTCTAGGGGAAAGGAAAGAAAGGAAAACTGGAAAGGCTTAACAAGAGGAGAGAAAAATCGTATCCACTAGCCCACTTTGAATCCTCCTGGCTAGGCTAATTTACCATCTGATCTTTGAAAATCCAGTTCAATAAAAATAGAAGGGCATCAGGTACAAAAACCTTAACCTGTTGGAAATTCAGGACACCCTTATTATATATAAAGGAGATAAATTTGAATGTTGGATGTAGCTGGGTAAGTTTTCAATGGTGGCGGCCTGTATACTTCTTTGAAACATGGGCCACAGCACTTAAAAAGCCATGTATATTCAGTGCTGCTATAAGGATAGTCAGCTGTGCTGAACACAAGTGTTTGCTGCTGACTGGCTCCACTACCATCTGTTTAGTTTAGGACTGCCTTTCAGTAGGCTTAAACCAAATGTATCCAAATAGGAGACAACTCTATAACAGGGTGCCTCCATTTAGGTGGCTAAATAATGTGGGTAGTGTCTTTATAGAATTCTAGTGTAAACCCACATCAGCATGCCACAATGTAGGCGAGAACATTTACAACAAATCTACGTCTCGTGTATATGACAATGCCTACTATATGTGTGATAGTTACACATGCAACAGTAACTTGCCCAAGTAAATACTCCTCCCCTGTGAACACCCTTCTAAACGTTATACATTTTAACATTTGAACCCACAATTACAGAATTACAATTAGGCACAGAGTTGCAATTTAATTTACTTTACTATGACTTTAGTTGCATCCCACATTCAGCCTCTTGAGTTCGATGTGACTTACAATTAATCTCACAAATATCAGAAGAAAATAGGTAAAACAACTTCAGTGCGAACCTATAGATAATGTCAAAACATACAAAGGTGGCTAATACAACCTCAGAAACTACAAGAAATTCATCTTCTAAAATTTTAAGAGAGGGAGAATTTAATCAACTATTCATTTAACACAAATTTTTAAACTTTTCCTATCGTGTGTCCCGGATAACGGGACATTCCAAAAATGTCATTGCCATTGTATGTCCCATGGCATGGGACATACAGTACATGACAAGAACACAAAATATTTGAATTTACAGACTTATGACTTATTTATATTATGTTTACAATAACCGTAAATGATAACGGTGAATATAAAACTTTGCTAAAATAATTACGATTGGAACCAGCGTAATGTAAAATTTATTACGATAGGAAAAGGTTAAACAAGTTTTTTAGTTGCTTATGAGACAAAATATCATTTTTTCAATCCTGATATCCATAAATAAAAATTCCACCATTTGGTAGATTGATAAGAAAGCCAAGCAGAATATATTGATTTATATATTATTTTCCTGCAATTTGGATAGTGTTAAATGATGAATTCTCTTGAATATAACACTGACCCCCTCTTTTACTAAAGTGCGCTAACCGATTAGCGAACACTAAGGTTCTGATTCGCCAAAAGGGCGTCCCGATTTTAGGCAGCTGTAGGCGTCTTACAGCTGTCTAATCAGCCAATCGGGATGCAAGTTTTTAAAAAAAAGGCCGCCTATATTGAAGGCGAGGTCCGCAAGACACCTAGGCCCTGATTCTGTATAGGATGCCCGGGAGAGGCGTCCTATTCAGAATCGGCCTACACTAAACCCCGATTCTGTAACCGGCGTCCATGTTACAGACGCTGGTTAGAGAATCGGGTTAGATTAGACACGGCCCGCTACACTTATTGCGGCAAGGGATCTCTCTGCCGCTATAAGTATAGCGGGCAGTGGCCTGTCCGATCGCTGGCAGAAAGGGTGCCCAATCCCTCCTGCCCAAAGATGCACCCTCCCCCCCCCCCCGGCGCTAACAACCCCCAAACCTCCACCCCACCAAACTAACCTGTTCTTACGGCCAGATGGGTCTTGCCCGTCCAGCCGGCAGGCATGCCTGGTCGAAATGAGGCGGGCCCGCCCCTTCCCGGCCCATCCCGCCGAAGTCTAAGGCCTGATTGGCCCAGGCTCTAGAAGCCTGGACCAATCAGGCCTTAGGCATAGCGGGTCCGCCCATCCTCACTAAGTCTAAGGTCTGATTGGCCAATCAGGCTTTAGATTAAGTGGGGATGGGCGGACCCGCTATGCCTAAGGCCTGATTGGTCCAGGCTTCTAGAGCCTGGGCCAATCAGGCCTTAGACTTCGGCGGGATGGGCCGGGAAGGGGCGGGCCCGCCTCATTGCGACCAGGCGTGCCTGCCGGCTGGACGGGCAAGACCCATCTGGCCGTAAGAACAGGTTAGTTTGGTGGGGTGGAGGTTTGGGGGTTGTTAGCGCTGGGGGGGGAGGGTGCATCTTCGGGCAGGAGGGATTGGGCACCCTCCTGCCAGCGATCGATATTGTCGGGGGGGGGAGGGTGCGTCTTCAGGCAGGAGGGATTGGGCACCCTCCTGCCAGCGATCGATATTGTCGGGGGGGGGGGGGGGGGGTTGCGTCTTTGGGCAGGAGGGATTGGGCACCCTTCCTACCAGCGATCGGACAGGCCGCGGCCCGCTATACTTATCGCGGCAGAGAGATCCCTTGCCGCGATAAGTATAGCGGCCGCGTCTACTTACAATGTAGACCAGCATTTTGCTGGCCTACATTTTAAGCTTCTCCTCTACTAGGGAGATGCGTAGGTTCGCCTAAGGCCCGCCTAAGGCCCACCTAAGGCCCTTAGGCGAGCTTAGGCATCTTGCGGGTCTCCCTAGGCTCCCGGAGGCGCCTTCAGGCCTGCCTGGGGAACATTTTTTTTAAAAAACGTGCATCCCGATTGGCTGATTAGACTGCTGTAGGACGCCTACAGCTGCCTAAAATCGGGACGGCACTTTGGAGAATCAGGGCCTAAACGCTAATGCGTGCATATTAGTCTAGTATGTGCTAATTCAATTAGCGTGCGCTAATTGGTTAGCGCACCTTAGTAAAAGAGAGCCTGAGTTTCCGAGAATGGCAATATTCCCTAAATTTGCATACACAGTTGCGTGTAATTTTAAGTTAGCTATTATGGAATACAGAAACTAGTGGCCAAATATCAGCACTAAATGGATATGTTTGGGTTGCTACCTTACTCCTCCCTTCCACTATATGTAAAGTAATGAAGCAATTAGATGGTTTTTCACCCCACTACTATACTTACAGCAGCTGAAAATCCACAGATGGTGGATTTATATATTTACTGGCAACAGATATAAGTCATTTTAAAAATTGGTTTGAGTTTATTAAAATATATCTCATAACTTATTCATAAGATATTTTCTAAACACTTAACTGGGGAAAGGGTGAGACCCAAAGAACTGGGTTGAGAATCTTCTAGATTTTGAATTGAATATGAAGTTGAAATGATCTAGATCAAGACAGACTTGTTATATATGCTTCAGGGCCATTTCCATGCTATGTTTCAAGTCTCCTACAATGTCAGGCAACACTGTAATTGCAATCTCACAGATGACTCAAAATGTCTGCTACCACTTTCCAAATACCATCAGAAGTCAGGTAGCGTGAAAGAGGTTATGTTCATATTTTCCAGCCTTCATTGTCATGGAAAATTCACATTTATAGGAAACAACTCTCCCATAATCTAGAGATTTTTCCCTAGATATGGCGTCTTGGATCAGGAAAACGTGACTTCTGGAATCAGGAGAAAATTGTCACAGTCCCCGACAATGGAACTACGGTGCAAAGTCATTTTCCTGCCCAAAGCTTAAATGTTAAATGAAGAAATACCATTAATTATTTTAAAAGACTAGAGGAATCCTGGGTTCCAATCTTCATGGTTGTCTTTACACCCTTTGTTTCTAAACTCAGATAATGACAGCTGATTTAACTTTGAAGGAAAAATACTGTTTACTACAGTAAACCAAGATCGTGAGATTAACTTTCAAATATTAAATAAGCACCAGTTCTTTGTGATGTCATCGATGTATGAGACACTCTTGGGTCATCTAACTAACTGACTGATGACTTCATTATGACCTAGAATGGAAATATTGTATGCATATTGCATCTGACTGGTACTGTACAGCGCCTGTTACATTTACAGAAGTCTATAATATAATGAAAGTCTACCATAGCCAAAGCCCCACCTTCCTGCAAAGCTTAGGAATAGATCTTCTGGCAAGAGGTCAAACTTCTGTAGTAATGATTTTTAAATTTAACAGCTTCATAAATTTGCAAACTATTTCCCTTTCTTCAAAATTTAAAACTATTTTACATTATTAAAACTGAAATTATCTCTGGTTTGCCGGATGAATTATTTATTCAATTCTCTTTTGCTTTTCTTTCATCCTTTATTTCAATTTCCAGCTCATTTGAAACATTTCCATTACTTTTTCTCTATTCTCTTCAATTTTCTCCTTTCCTCATACCATATGTCACCATGGCCTTTATCTCTTCTAATGGCGCCTTTTCTCTTGCCAGCTTACTTTGCCATTCTTCAACTATTCTTTTCTCCCTTCTTCATAAACTGTCCTATTTGATGTCTCCTATAAGTTATATTTCTTCCAATCTCTCAGCATCATATTTATTTATAAAATATTATATACCCTCTTTCTGGTACCTTGTCTCCCATCAGTCCCTTTCTCCATTCTCTTACCTCCATCACCTATTTCTGAAAAAGGGATGCACATTCACTAGCATACATTCATTAGTTCCTTAGCATTCCCTAAAATACTGAGGGAATAATACATTGATTTAATATGTGTTAACCTACAAATTAATGTTCATTTAGAAACACAGAAACATGGCCCACCCACCCTAATTTCTTCCATGAAGAGAACCCACATGCTTATTCCATTTTTTCTTAAAATCTGGCACGCTGCTGGCCTCGATTACCTGCAGTGGAAGATCATTCCAATGATCAACCACCCTTTCGGTGAAGAAATACTTCCTGGTGTCGCCATGAAGTTTCCCACCCCTGATTCTCAACGGATGCCCTCTTGTTGCCGTGGGTCCTTTAAGAAAAAAGATATCTTCTTCCATCTCGATACGGCCCGTGACATATTTGAACGTCTCAATCATGTCTCCCCTCTCTCTGCGCTCCTCTAGTGAGTATAGCTGCAACTTACCCAGCCGTTCCTCATACGGGAGATCCTTGAGTCCTGAGACCATCCTGGTGGCCATTGGCTGAACCAACTCAACTCTCAGCACATCTTTTTGGTAATGTGGGCTCCAGAATTGTACACAATATTCCAGATGAGGTCTCACCATGGATCTGTACAACAACATTATGACTTCCGGCTTTCGGCTGACAAAACTTCTACGGATACAACCCATCATTTGTCTAGCCTTGGATGAAGCTTTCTCCACTTGATTGGCCGTCTTCATGTCTTCACTAATGATTACCCCCAAGTCTCGTTCTACTGTAGTCCTTGCTAAGGTCTCACCATTTAGGGTATAAGATCTGCATGCCAAGGTGCATGACCTTATACTTTTTGACATTGAAACTTAGTTGCCAAGTCATACTGTCTGGCACTGTGCTATTGCTCACTATGTTGCATAGTTTGGTGTCATCGGTGAATAATGTAATTTTACCTCGAAGCCCCTGAGCCAGGTCGCTTACAAAGATGTTAAATAGGATCGGGACCAAGACGAGCCCTGCGGCACTCCACTAATCACCTCCGATGTTTCGGAGAGGGTACCATTCACCACCACCCTCTGAAGTCTACCTCTAAGCCAGTCTTTAACCCATGCAGTTAATGTTTCACCTAATCCCATCAAACTCATCTTGCTCAATAACCTGTGGTGTGGGACACTATCAAAAGCTTTACTGAAGTCCAAGTACACGACCTCCAGGGACTCCCCCATATCAGCTTTCTTGTTACCCAGTCAAAGAAGCTGATTAGATTGGATTGGCAGGACCTTCCCTTTGTAAATCCATGTTGATGGGGATCTCGCAGATTCTCCTCATTCAGGATGGTATCTAACTTGTGTTTGATTAGTGTTTCCATAAGTTTACTCACTATCAAGGTGAGACTCACAGGTCTATAATTCGCAGCCTCCGTCCTGCATCCCTTTTTGTGGAGTGGAATGACATTGGCTGTTTTCCAGTCCAACGAAACTCTTCCTGTACTTAGGGAAAGATTGAAGAGCGCAGATAACGGTTCCGCCAGGACATCACTAAGCACCCTGGGGTGTAGATTGTCTGGTTCCATGGCTTTGTTCACTTTGAGTCTAGATAGTTCACAGTAGACGCTGCTGGGCGTAAACTCGAAATTTCGAAATGGGTCTTCCGAGCTTTCCCTTGACAGAAACTGTGGACTGGACCCCGGCGCCTCGCAGGTAAAGACTGAGCAGAAGTATTCATTTAGTAGTTCAGCTTTATCGGGATCCGATTCTACATAATTCCCGTCTGGTTTCCTAAGGCGTACTATCCCATCTGTGTTTCTTTTTCTGTCACTAATATACCTAAAGAAGGATTTATCCCCCTTCTTAATGTTCTTTGCCAGATTCTCTTCTATATGGAGTTTGGCCTCTCTGACTGCTGTTTTGACAGCTTTAGACTTGGCCAGAAAGTCCTCCTTAGTCTCTCGTTTTCCTGATTGTGTGCAGGAGATAAATGCTCTTTTCTTCTTTTTTACAAGGTCCGAGATCTCCGCAGAGAACCACTGAGGTTTATTGTTTCTCCGCCGTTTACTTACTGTTTTTATATAGCGGTTGGTTACTTCATGTAGGGTAGATTTCAGCGTTGACCACATTACCTCTACATTATCTGTTGTGGCTTGATTTTGCAGCGCCCAATGGACAAAATCTCCCATGCTTTTGAAGTTAGTGCCCATAAAGTTGAGGACCTTTGTAGATGTGTTTGATCTAGTGAAACCTTTCTTGAGGTTGAACCATACTGTGTTGTGGCCACTGGAGGCCAATGTATCACTCACCGAAACCTCTGTGACACTTTCTCCATTGGTGAGTACCAGGTCCAGTATCGCCTGATCCCTAGTAGGCTCCAATACCATTTGTTTGAGGCGTACTCCCTTTATTGAGGTTAATAGCCTTCTGCTGCCACTGGTCATGGCGGAAAGTTTGTTCCAATCTGCATCAGGCATATTGAAGTCCCCTAACAATACTATGTCCCCACGCAAAGTGATGTTCTCTATGACTTCGATTAATTCTATATCCTTGTCTTCCTGTTGTCTTGGAGGTCTGTATACTACACCAAGCTATAGGCATTTGTCATGTCCCCTGGCCAGGTTCACCCAGAGGGATTCCCCGGTGTACTTGACATCTTCAATTCTGGTAATTTTGATGTCCTCTTTAGTGTATAGTGCTACCCCTCTTCCTAATTTGCCCTCTCTGTCTCGACGAAGTAAGTTGTATCCCGGTATTGCCATATCCCACCCATGTGAATCCGTGAACCAAGTCTCGGATATCGCCACCACGTCTAGGTTGGCGTTCCTTTATCAAGCTGCGCCAAGTGCTGCCTACATACAGGTGCCACATAGCATGGTTGTTAATCAAAAAAATATCAAAGTTTATAGAATTATGCCTAGCAGCACCGAAGTGGATTTAGGCATCGCTAGCATCCTAGAAATAAGCATCACTCCATTAGTTCATCTTTTCACTCACCTAATTTGGCAGTGCCTATGTCATATGCCTAATGACACCTAACTCACCCAACCTATTCTCCGTCCAAAACCATGCCTACTTTTTAACATAAATCTTCTCAGCCAGATCTTCAAACAAATTTAGAAGTAGTACATACAATCATACAATCACATTACTACCTCAAACAAACTCTAAACATAATCTTCTGAGACCTCAGCAATACCACCCACCTTAGCTCAAAACACTTCACCATCGATGGGGATTTACATATTGATGGGGAAGGGAAATCAGTTTTGCCTGACTTATATAGTTCAAATGTAAAGGGTGGAACACTGCTTTTTGAAAGAGTAAAGGAGTATAATCATTAAATTCCAACAGGGAATCTTTGACATGACATAACAAGCAAACCAGATTGTAATAGTGTGTATTAGGAACTCCTAACCACCTCCTCCAAGTTCCATAAAGTTTAGTAAATTTCATTTTAGGATTTCTACACCCCGAAAGAAATCTACTTAAAAGAAATAGGAATTCTATACAGTCTTTTGGTAAAATCCATAGAGGGAGAACTTGAAGCATATACAACCACTTGAGAAACAATGCCATTTTAAACAAATTGATTCTCTCTATAAAAGATAAAGGAAGATTAGTCCATGTAGTAAATTTCTGTTTTGTGTACTGGAGGTAGTTGTGGAACATTAGATGAATAAAGGTTCCTAGGGTCACTAGGAAGTTGTATTCCCAAATAACAAATGGAACCCTGAGCCCATTTAAGGAAAAATACTCCTCTCCAATCTCTCTGAATATCAGGATCTGTGACTAAAGCTTCTGACTTATTAGCATTTAGTTAAAACCCAGAATAATTGCCATATTCTTCAATAATCTCCAAAAGAGTGGATAAAGATTTAACAGGGTCAGTTAAAACCTCATCTGTGGTCAAAATTTCTCTACTCAAGGGGTCCAACACTAAAACAAATAAAAGCGTGGATAAGAGACAACCATGTCACGTGACGCAGTAAATGGGGAACTGTGATGTACAAAGTCTATTAACTAAGATAGATGCCTGAGGGTTATCATATAATGTAGAGATGGCCTCCCTAAAATATTCCATAATACCATATCTATCCAACACCCCCAAACATGAAAGCCCAATCAACCTTATAGAATGCCTTCTCCGCATCAAAACTGATAAGCAGGGAGGGCATTCCTGTTGCCTCAGTGGCCCCCCAAAGAAGCTATAATTTGATGCATATTCTAGACTATATACCTATGACAGACAAAACCAACCTGAGGCTTCACAATAAGAGATGGCAATATTTGCGCAAGTGGGTTGGCCAACACCTTCACCAATAATTTTGTTTCAAAGCATAACAAAGAAATAGGCCTATATGACTCTGGAAGAGCAGAATCTCATCCTGGTTTGAGTAGAACCTTAATATTAGCTACAGCCAACATGCCTGGCAAAGAATGCTCAGAGATAGCTTTATTGAATATAGCAGTCATGAGAGAAAGAATATCTTTCAGAAACTTATAAAATTATGTCCTATAACCATCAGGGCCCGGTGCCTTCCCCAATGTGCATTGTTGGTTAGCTGAGACCACCTCAATGTACTGTCACATTAAGAGCATTATCTTGCTCTAATTTAACTGACACAGAAAAAAAAAAGAGTCAGTAGAAGTATAATGACATCCTTGGAATAAAAGAAAACAGGACATTATAAAATAAAATGTTTCAACTTATTATTACCATATTTAGAGAACCACCTTATAATTCTTACCTGTCCACCTTTGGGCTGGTATTTGATGTTGTCTATTGACCCAATTTTGGACCGAATGTTTTTTAGGTCTGGTAATGGCTGGCAAAATCTTAATTGCTTCGGCGTCCCTGGAGACTTTGGGGGTGTACGGATGATGGCCACTTTCTTTTCAGTAGACACAAGCATGCCAGATTTTGGAGTGCCTGGAGTGCGAGGGGTTTTAGAATAGCTCGGCGTGCCAGGAGTGCCAGGAGTACGAGAAGAGTAGCTAGGTGGTGTGCTAGGAGTGATGGCAGTAGAGCCAGGTGTAGTTGGTGTACAAGTTCCACTTCTTCCTGATCGGCTTCGAATTGGTTCTGACCCTACATTAACATTAAAAAAATAGGCATGAACAAATTATAGTAAATAAAAGGCATCCTTACTCATATTTTTAGAAATGATAAACCCTGTATCACTGCCCCACAAATTCAGAGGTATTTTCTAATGGTATTTGCTCCTATTATTTTCTCTTACTGTATAGCAGCTAATTCACAAAGCAGGGGGCTTTTAATCTTGGCAGAGCTGCAGTCAGAGGTTAAAGATAGATTGTGGTTGGGTAAGGATAGCAATAGGATGGATTTATGTGAAAGGGCAGTAATGTGGGGGTTTAAAAGGTGGATGAGAATTTGATTGGTGGACTGAAGGTCACAAAGATTGTGTCTTCAAGAGAAAAGGGAATGTAGAAGGATGGGACAGGTGCAAAGACTGATGGATTTAAGAGAGGGCAGGGTTTTGGGTAGTGATTCTGTTTTGGTGTGCTAGGGTCATGGTTGTGGTGGGAGGATTGAGGAAGGGGTATGAGGGCTCTTGGAAGGTGCAACAGGGTTTTAGGCACCCACTCTCCTTCCTTGTCCCAGGCTAGGGTGTTACATTTAGGGATCTGGGGGATGTTTGGGGTTAGTTTTTGGGTGTTTGGATATTTGGGGGGGGGGGGGGATTCTTCAGTTGCAGCCGGACAGGAGTTAGCAGAGTCTGAAGTCAGGCGGCTGATTGGGTATGAAATTGGGATTCAATTCAATGCTGTTGGGGATGAAGATAAAAGTTTTGGGTGTGATACCTTCTCAGGGCAAGGTGAGATCTTGACATCACTGCAAAGCTCACTTTAAGTATTCAATATGATTTGTTGAATTGCATATTGGGAGTTTGGGCTAGGTTGTTACTGACTATCTGAAATACAACAAATTCCAAAAACCAAAATATGCTTGGTCTCAAGGATTTCAGATAAAGATCTTGTATCTGTATATAGATACTGTGACAGGGAAGCACCTGTCACAGGTAAAAAGACTGTGTGTCCAGTCAGAAATGCAGCCCTTAAGGCTGTAAGCTCTAAAATAAAGCCTGTTTACCCTGGGAAAAGCAGTAGGGTAGTACAACCAAATAGCATGGAGGAAAAGCAGGGGTGGAGCCAGCCCAGAATTCAGGAAGGGAGGGCATTGAAACCACAAGCCAGTCCCTATTACTCCTTTCCCAAGGTTAGGGAAATCAAGGCAGAAGGGGGTGGAGCTGGTCACCGAGCCCTGCAACCATGCAAACCTCAAATAGGCAGAAGGCAGAGTAATCAGGGAGGAGGAGGAGGCTCAGCTGTTCCTGATTGTAGGAGCCCAGCAGCACACCAAGGTAGCTGCTATCTCCCTTCTTCCATGAGCCAGCCAAGAAAGCTTCCAGGACGCCAGCCCACCAGGGAAAAGAGATTACCTCCAGGGAAGTACCATAACTTTCCTAGCACGTTTGGGGTGAGGAGCTGGAGGATGTTCCTGAAGGGGAAAATGATTTGAGAAGGCTGGCAGGCATTCAAAGAGGGGGATGGGAGGAACAGGCAGAAGTGGAGGACTTCGTGGAGAGCCCTAGTTCCCTGGAGCCAGCATGGGAAATGCTCAGTGAGGGGGACACTGAAGAAGGTATGTCTGGAGAAGACAGGGACCTTGAGTCCTGAGCTGGAAGAGGCATGGCAGCAGTGCCCAATTAAGAAAAAGAAAAGTATTTCCTGGAACCTCAGTTCTCCTTGTTGCCCTTTGAAAGAAAGTTCAGGATGTTAGGGGCATGTACGGGTGGGCTGAAGACCTTAGCAAGGGAGGTTTGCCCCGCACAGCCTGTGTCCAGGTTGTGAACGTCCTTCAAAGGGAGGGACAGAGTGAGAAAGAGGAAAAATAATAAAAGTTAAAAACTTTTTTTTTTTTGAAAGTATAGCGGAAAGCTTGCTGACATCTGTTGTGCTCAGCTGTAAAGTAACAAGCCAACTCTGGCTAGGAGAAGCCCTTAGTCCTAAGAGGGGACAATTCAGAAGCAGTGAAGAAACTGCAGAAGCATTTTTGGTTTGTTTTTATGATGCCAATGTGTTGACAAAGTTTGTCAGTCTTGGGCAGAGGCACATCCAGCGTGCCCTGGACTTGTGTACAATATACTGCAAAATTAAGGACTAAGCCTGAGACAAGTGTTCAGTTCAGTGAAGTTTTTTTTTTGCACTTTAATAAACCCGGTGAAGTTTTGTGAAAAGTCCAGTGTCGGGGTTTTCCTTTGACCAACCATACAAAAGGCATTCCTAAAATCTTACCTGTGGTCCGAGCCGGGGTTTCCCACCTACTCGGGATATGGCCCGGCCACAATACTCTATTAAAATCTTTTCTGCATTTACAAAATGGAAAATTGCTCGAAACACTCCCAACAGAGGTTTTGCAGTTACCATCTAAATTTTGGTATTCACCATATGGTAACTGCAAAGCCTTCCCATACTTTTAGTGAAAAGGTCCTTTTCTGTTTTGACAGATCTAGGATACTTTGACAAACATTAATCAACATACTGTACACTGAATTTATAAACAATTCTTATTTTGCAGTCAAAGTAATTTTACAGTGGTTGTGTCATATGCACAACCTCTAGCTCACTGTTCCCCAAGGCCAACTTCATTGATGACAAGGAACCCATCCTGTCCAATAACTCAGAAGATGAATTTATTTAATTTTTTTTTCTGATGATAAAGTTAAACAAGAAATATCTCTGCACATTCAGAATGTTTTTAGCAACCAATTCTGGTTGTTACAGAATTTGGTTTAAAATTTCCCATTCCCTAGGAGGCAAGCTATTGGAAATAAACCTACTGGTGGTACGTCGCGCGGAGGAAATCGATGAGGCAAAGGAGGTATCATCTCGGTCTGTGGGGAAGGTTCTTCGGCAAGGGATGATAGAAGATGGCCTTGGCAAAGCAGAACGTTTCTCAGGACTCTTGCTTATTCCATCCTAGTGGCAACCAAAAAAAGAAAAAACTTAGAAGTCACAATGTTTTTAGTAAAATATGGATTTTAATATAAATTTTCTTGATATAGACACGGAGAGCCATTTTCAATAGGATGTCTAAGTCTGACTTTAGACATTTTCAGAAAAAGAGTCTAAAAATCAGTTGGAGAAAATGTTCATTTTCGAAACTGTGAGACATTCCTTTTTTCCCGAAAATGACCTATCTAGATGTTTTGGCCCTTAGAACGTCTATCTTTTTTTGGCCATTTTTGAATATGAAAACATGCAAATGGGAAATGTCCAAAATCAAGCCATTTGGATGTAGGCGAGGCCACAATCTATACTAAACTGGCCACACAGACATGCTGGCAGAGCAGTGAGGCATCTTAAGGGGCACTGCTGTGAACTTTACATAAAGGATGACAGATACACATCTCACCAGAAACCCCTTATGTTGTATGCTGTGCCCTCTAAAACAACCCCCCCAGAAACCTACTGGACCCATCTGCCTACCATCCTAATAGCCCTTATGGCTGTAGGTGTCATCTATATGAGTAGGTATAGTATGTTTTTCACGAGTTTTGGTGGGCTCACACTTTGTCCCACAAGTGTACTAGTTAAGGTGGGATAGGGCCTGGGTCCCCTTCTCTCTGGAGTCCAATGCACTGCCCACCAGGCTACTTCAGACACTCACTTGCTGTTGTACTAGGACTGACTGTGCTATCCGCAGTTGTTATAGAGACAGATATGTACTGTTTCATTCAGATCTTTAGTTGGGTAGAAGGGGGTCAATAACCGATAGGGGAGTGTATGTGGGGCATGCCTTCATCCCTCCAGTGGTCATCTGGTCAGTTTGAGCACCTTTTTGACTCTTCTTCATTTTTAAAACAGGTCTAGCCCCAAGCATCCAAACTGTGCCCTGGACATTTTGTACTTGTAGGTAGGGGGACTATTTACTAGAACTTCACAGTGTTGCAGTATATAAATAAATTTTTATGTTATGCTATACAAAGTACATTCAGAATTTGAAGCTACTGTCCATTAATTGCTATAATTAATGTGCTGTAACTACACAACCCCTACCTCTGTTAACCATTAATGGCATTCCCAACATCTTCCCATACAGTCAGTGCACAGGAAATGTTTCTTTCATGCATTAAGACCCATACTCTATAAACAGCACCTTAAGTTTGGCGCCGGTAGGTGTCCTACTGGCACCTCACTTAAGTGGAAACAACCGTTTAAACAGGATAAAAATAGTTTTTAAAAAAACGTAGGTGCCTACTGGCGACTAAAAAAAGACTGCACTTTCATCGAGCTACGGAGGTGCTTGACGACGCCTAATACCACTTTAGGCGTGGCTAATGCTGGAAGAGGTATTAGGCGTCATAAAGCACTTCTGGAACGGTGATTCGCGTGAAAGGTAGGTGATGGAAATGCAGGCCTTGAAAACCCTGGCCTACATTTCTGGTGCCCACCTTTCACAAAACCGAGATTCTATAAACATCACCGCTGCATGATTGACATGCGATCGGCGGCTGATTTTTAGGTGGCTGCCAATGGCGCCATTTATAGAATCTGGCCCAAAATGCATACCAGCTCTTTCGGGTTGTATTACGTGCTCTGTGTTATTTGTTAGACAGGTACCAAGATAGCACCACCAGATATAATTTTGCTATCCTAATTAATTTTGATAGTTATTCAGTTAGTGTACTGAATATTGCCACCAGCTCCATCTACATTCCACCCCTGGACAACTCCAGCACTACTTGGATAGTGCCACAGCAGCCTGCCTAGATACTCAGCAGCATTTTTTCAGGCAATTGGAGTGGAATATTTGGGCTAGCGCTGTTGACCACAAATTAACTAGGCCGGCACCTCTCTAAATATCTACTTCAATATTTTTAAATACTAAAAAGATTGGAAATATTTTGTACTGGCTTCTGCAGCTACAATTAAAATGATATGGAGAGGCAGGTGCAGACAGACCTGGGAGAAAGGGGTGGGAACTGAAAGAATAATAGAGGGTGTATATGTGTAGGAAAGAGTATGCATATTTGGGGGGGGGGGGGGAAGAAGGAGGAGAAGGGACAGAAAGCTAATCAAAGCACATTTGAGGAGAGGGATAGAATGCCCTCCCCCTACTATTAATCTGAACTCCCTATGCCTTGCCTCCCTTTCCCCACACAAAACAGACAAACTACACCTTATGCCTTAATTCTAAGGTACAATCCCTGCCTACAATATATAGGTAGATTTGCTTATGCTAGGTTTCAGCTGTATGCAAATATATCGTATGCATATTCATTATGGATATCCTGAAAACCCAACAGGACACTCATAAAACAAGTAAAACAGAGGCAGTAGCGATAAAAGCTTCCCCTGCACTATTCCTGCCAATAGGCCTCAACCTTTGGAGGGACCATCTCTGGAGGTGAAATGAGATCTTCAGCATCCAGGCATATTCAGTCCCTTTGTCGTTCCAAAGACACAGGCTAATGAAGCAGCAGCCAGTGGCATTTGTAGATTTGAGCCAGCCAGGGGTAATGAAATCATTTAAAGTGGATGTCACTTTCTTCTGTAACAGTGCCAAGTGTGTTTACAGATTTCAGACACAGTTTTAGACACCAGTACGAGGTTACCAGCTGAATTAAGAACTTGCCTCTCTTTTACCTCCCTTTCTTAGTGGGACATATGCATCAAAGTTCAGCTCCTGTGTATTAACTTATGTTTTAGTGATCCTATGCATGACCTACCCTCCTCATATCTTAGGATGAGTTGATGAGCTCTTTCTTGTCCTTTCTCCCTTATAACACTCATTTATAATATAGTCTCTTCTTGTGCTTTTCTATCCGACTCACTCATTTTTTTTGCATTCAACGCCATTTGCATGTTTTTATCTATATATGGTTTAGCAAATAAATATAAATGTGAAACATTAAATGTTAAACGGGAATGGGAATATTTCAGTCTCTTCAATGAGAGCAATGTTGGAACAAAGTAAGAACAATACATTGTTATGCCTGTCGCAGCACGTCCATATGCATTAATAAAAGTCTCATGATTCTATATTCAAATCCCGTGGTCTTGTTTTTTTCTTTATTTTTTTAACATTGGCCAAAGCATTAAAAAATTTTGCACACAGTATAGTCAGCACACCTATCCATTGAAGTGGTGGCATTGAACAGACATAAAGACAGGTGATATCTATGGATAGTGGTGATAATAGGCCTTTTTGTTGTTCTGCACTAATATCGCAGTATAGCGAAATAGTGGGCGGAATATCACCAACTATCTATAGAGTGAGATGGAATACCAATGCTCTGCTGTGGCTCTAACCAGATAGTGTGAGGAGAGTCTAAGAATTTGCAGGGCATTCTTTGTATAGTACAGCTGAAAATTCAGATACAGTAGGCCACTCATCCATTATGCAGCTGCTGCTATACAATGACCAAGGTGTAATAGGATGTCATTTTCATGAGTAAACCCCAAACTGCAGTCACTGTTTAGATTGTTGTATAATACTATTTGCACTATGTTAAAAATGAAATCCAAATATATACAGGTATCTATATCTATATATCTAATCTATAAAAT
This sequence comes from Geotrypetes seraphini, assembly GCF_902459505.1. Taxonomy (NCBI): domain Eukaryota; kingdom Metazoa; phylum Chordata; class Amphibia; order Gymnophiona; family Dermophiidae; genus Geotrypetes; species Geotrypetes seraphini. Next base: position 161,439,045 of record NC_047088.1, on the reverse strand, counting down.
TAAAGTAGTTTATTATATATTAAAGTATCTTTGGTTACAGTGGCTTTTCAGTGCAAATGCAATATAGCAGTGTTATACGTCGAAGACTTTTTTTAAGCAGGCAGAAGAACACCTCGCCTTAGGGTATAGACCAATGTTCTTCAACCGCCGATCCGCGGACTGGTGCCAGTCCGCAGAAAATTCCTACCAGTCCGCGTAGGGCCGGCAAGATCTGATTGGGGCCATTGGCAGCGTCTGGGCTGCAACGGCGATGAGCGGCATTGGCGCCTCCCCCCCACTGTGATGCAATTCAAGTTCGGCAATAGCCCCCCTGGCATTCAATATCAGCAACGGGCCTCCCCCCCTCCCGTGACTGCACTCAAGGTTGGCAACGGGCCTCCTTCTCCTCCCGGCATCAACAGCACTTCAAATCGGCAACGCGGTGCTCGGCCCAAAGCTTCCCTCTGACTCAGCTTCCTGTTTCCGCCCAGGCAGTTCGAGTCAGAGGGAAGCTTTGGACTGAGCATCGCGTTTCCGATCTGAAGTGCTGTTGATGCTGGGGGGAGAAGGAGGCCCGTTGCCGATCTTGAGTGTCATTGCAGGGGGGGGGGGGCATTGCCGATCTTGCTGCCAAAATCGGAAAGAAAGGTAAGAGAGATGAGGCTTGTGCGGATGGGATCAGATGGTTTGCGGGGACTGAGCTTGCGGAGACGGGGCGGAAATGTGTTTTTTTAATTTCAGTCTTAGTAGTTTGCTGGTCCACAAAAGAATTCTTTTAATTCTGCCGGTCCACGAGTGTAAAAAGGTTGAAAAACACTGGTATAGACTATCAAGCAAAAAAGGCATGGGAGGTGTCTTTTCAACCAATGATATAGGGCTCCTTTTACTAAGCTGCGATAGCGTTTTTAGTGCGTGCAGCATTTTAGCATGCGCTAAACCCACACTACATGGCTAGAACTAACGCCAGCTCAATGCTGGCGTTAGGGTCTAGCATATGCAGCAATTCAGCGCGTGCTAAAACCGCTATCGCAGCTTAGTAAATGGAGCCCATAGTCTTTATGGAGAAAGTAATGGATCCCTGTTTCGGCATATGGGAACGCCTTCTTCAGGGGACACTATTGAGAAACATATAGCACCATTTCTGAATATTACAGTCATGTGACCAACCCTCTTACTCTGCTTTATAAGTGTTCTCACTGCTGCTGCCTGTCCACCGACGGTAAGGGTTTGGCAGCTTCTATTTACTTTAGAATTTATCTTCTGACTTTATTATTTTCAGTTATTTGGTGAATTTTGTATCACTCTGTTGCTCCATTACTTATTCATTGTTTGTTTTAATTCTAGCGTTTTGAGTCATTAGTGACTTTCAGCAAAGGTACTGTATTCTCTTGTTTGTCCTCGTAAATCTCCCTCAGTCTCGCTCTGTCTGGCTTTCGTATATTTTTTGGTTTGATACTAGCTTTATCTTTGGTTCTGCCTCTGTATATCTTGTTTTAGAGTCTACTCTGCCGAGCATTGTGCTTATTTTAGTTCATTTTTCAGGATTTTATCACACTTAGCTCTTCTTCAGTTCTGCCATTCCATATGTGTTCTTCGAGTTCACTCCATCTTATGTTGTGCTGCTTTTAATTCATTAATCATCCCCCCCATTGGCCATATACGTTTCTAGCATGTTATTTGCATTTTACCACAGTTTGTCTCGGTTTTGATCTGCTTTCTGATTGGGTTTTATTTGGCTTTCCCTTACGGCGTTAACTTTTAGATATGTTATCCCCAATGCTCCATGCACATTCATTTTTTAGATAAGCCATTTCTTATGTTTTTATCATGTGTTGGTATTTATTCAGATACTGTCTTAATTCATTCATGTCTTAATTAAGTGATGGTTGTTTTATGACATCAGCCATATTGATCTCATTTGATTTTAATATAGTTTGCAGGGTTATGCCTCTTGATTAATTTTGTTTGTATGGTTTGTTTTTTATGTTTCATCTAAGGCAATGTCCTGAAAACTTTCTTGAGCCACGGCACACTAAACATACTGGCAGAGGTTCAAGGCATCCAGAAGTGTGCAGACGTCACTGTTATCATGTCAACATCTGTACATGTGCGATGGCCTTCCAGAGGGGTCCTGAGATGCCAGTGGAGGGTTCCAGAAGGAAAGAGGGCCGAAGGTAAGGAGAGATGCTGACGCTGGCTCATTGCCTACAAGACGTGCCTCTCACCACAGGAGGCATGTCCTGTAGACAGTCAGCCAGCGCCTCTCCTCCTCCCCAGTGTGCTAAGGCACACAGTTTGGGATACACTGATCTAAGGGATTGTTTTTGATGACATCAGTTATATTTATATTATCTGATTTTAATATAGTTTGTATGATTATATCTTTTATCTTTGTTTTATGGTTTGAATGCTCATTTATCAATGTACAATATTTATGCTTTCTGTTTTTAAATGTATTTTAAATGCTTGTCTATGTGCAATATGTTTCTCAATAGTGTCCCCTGAAGAAGGCGTTCCCATACGCCGAAACAGGGATCCTTGTTGGAACCATTACTTTCTCAATAAAGACTATATCATTGCCTTTTTTGCTGGAGACTTTTTTTAGCCAGATGATCTAACATTATCTATTGATTGCATGCTATTCTTTTATTTTATTAATTGCACTTTGGTAAAATGCAATACAAAAGTAACATATAGGGGGAGCCTACAAATATTAAAATAAAATGCCTATTTTATAAAGGCAAAATATTCAACCCTATGAGCTACAGAGAGTGGGCACATAATCAATAATTATTTGATTAGGTCCCATCAGAAGAAATATAGAGCCTTATTAAACACCTTTTTTGGAGCAGTTTCTCATAGCCTCGACCTTTTCATTCATCAGTCCCACATATTGATAATTTTTGTCACTTTGCTTTAGTGATTTTGGGCATAATATAATAAGAAGCTACCCTGTTAGGTGGTAAGAATGCACGCAGATACCAGTATTCTAGTCATTTACTCATCTATGTGGACACATACCCACTAACACAGTAGATGATGGCAGATCAAAACCTTCAGTCTATCCAGTCTGCTCAATAAGACAGCCACAGTTATATCCAGTACTCTGAGTAGGTTATAGCCATTCATGATTAAACATTGGTTGGAATTGGGTCTAATCAAAGCAAAGTGTAAACAATTGGAAAGAAAATTGTTGAAATAAAAAAAGAAATTAAATCAGAACAGAGAGCTAAGATACAACATTATAAAGAACAGTCTTATCAAAGAAGAAATACTTTTTCTTCTTGGATAAGGGAAAGTTCAAAATCCTCCATAGAGTTGTTCCACTTGGTTAACAAAACAGTGACAAAACCACCAAGTAAAAAAGTGATTATAGATATCATGGCTCAGGATTTTTCTAATCTTTCTCAGGAGAAAATTCTGAAAATTATTGAAACTTCTTCGATTATAGAACAGGAGGAGTTGGGATTAATATTGTATTTACAAGAATTAGAAGGGAGGGTATTCCAGTGGAGCATCACGTGACGAGAACTGACAGGCAGCTATTCAAAGTGCAATGCGGGACCAAGCAGGCACGCAAAAAGCGCGCGCCTGCCTCGTGCATCGCTGTATCGCTGACGTTGCTAGAAGAGAGCAGAGAACCCAAGGCAGGAGTGTGGAAAGCATGCTGGACTGCTGGGATGGCAAAAAAAGGTTGTTGTGGAGTTTTTTTACATTCACTCCTTAAGACGCACCCTTATTTCCACCCCCTTTTTAGGAGTGAAAAAAGTGCATCTTATGGAGCGAAAAATACAGTAATCATGTATTTTTAATGAGTATAACTAATGGGCAGACTGGATAGACCGCTCAGGTCTTTATCTGCCCTCATTTACTATGTTACTTTATTGAAAACTCTGCCTGACCCACTCTTAGAATGGTTATTGTTACTCGTAAATCAAACATTTTAGAATGAGATTTATACTAGGCAAATGGGGAAGATTGTCCTATTCCTATTACTGAAAAATGCAACATTAGATAACCAGGAAAGTAATTACTGCCTAGTAGCATATTTACCTACTTTAACAAAATTAGAGAGGCAGTAGTGACTGATCAGTTAAAGGAATATCTGGATCCCCATCAATTATTAGATCCAAGGCAGTTTAGGTGTTGATCACAAGATAGCACGGAGATGGTTTTAGCCACTCTCCTTGCTGAAATGTGACTGCTTTTGGACAAGGTTATCTAGATTTTTCTGATAGTTAAATTTATCTGCTGCATTTGAGTTAGTCCATCATGACTGTTGAATAAGTTGGGAGGCTTTGGAGTCTCCAGAAATGTATGGACCTGGTTTAATGATTTTTAAAATATAGATCGGTCTATGTAAAATGGAAAAGAACATTCAAAAGAATGGAGTCTGGTGCAGGATGTACCACAGAGTTCTCCCCTTTCCTCCATCTTATTCAATGTGTACTCCAATAATTTAAAATTCATTATTTTTCAAATGCAAATGATATTGTTCTTATATTTCCTATGTGTTTGAATGAAGTTTTTGGTGCTATTTACATTTGGATGTCTATGAATAATCTTAAAATCAATCCTGATAAAATAAATATTTTGTGGGTTGGGAATTCTAGACAAACAATGCTTCAAGTAAATCCAAAATTAGCAGGAGTTGAAATGCTATTACAATCTAGTATTAAAATGCTGGGTATTATTCTTGATTCTAGGCTGTCTATGGACCTTTATGCAACCTGTATTGTTCAAAAATGTTTTTTCAAGCTGAAATTACTGAGATGATTGAAGCAATATCTTGAGGAGTATCAATTTCAGTGGATTTCCAATCTCTGGTTCTAGCCATAGTGGATTATTGTAATGTGATATTACATTATATTAGTATTTATGGACTGCTAATATGCCCTAGAAGAAGTTCAATGTGGTTTACAATTTAGAAGAGCCTGGTCATATCCAGGGATTACATTACTTCATTAGGGTCCATGACACCTTTAACTTGGTTTGTGTTTGTGTAAGTATATGATGATTATGGCATATGGTTTGGAGAGAAGACTGGCTGTATTTGGTGTTTTAGTCTTGATATTACAGTTTCTGGTATGGGTGACTCTTATCTGGTGTTGTAGGGAGCATGGTCATCTTTAGAGACAGGAGAGGTAGTTTGTGTTTTGTCTGGTTTCTGGTGGTTGTAGCCTGTTGTTTGTGTGTGTGTGTGTGTGGTGGTGGTGGGGAGGGTATGGTATTTTCCAAATAGATAGGTTTTAGGCCTTTACAAAAGTTTTGGTAGGAGGGGATGTTCCTTAGTTGTGCTGGTAAAGGATTCCACTATTTTTCTGCCAGGTATGGGAAGGTTGTAGAGCAGACGTGCCAAACTCTGGCCCATGAGCCAAATCTGGCCTGCGGTGTCATACAATTTGGCCTGCCAGCCAATTAAACATTTGCAATTAAGATGGCCCGCCAGGAGGACTAGGCAGACCCAAATGCCGACGACAGCCAGGAGAGTGCAGGCAATCACAAGTGGCAGTAGAGAGCGTCAGAAGCAAAGCATCACACAGCGTGGCAGCCGGAAGGCATCATCTGTAGATTCACGCGCCAAGGCCAAGGTGCGTGAATCTACAGCTGATGCCTTCCGGCAGGCAAATCTCGCAGCAACCATGCTGTGTGACGCTGTGCTCCGACGCTCTCTACTGCCACTCGTGGTCACCTGCACTCTCCTGGCTGCCGTCGCCGTTCAGGTCCGCCTAGTCCTCCTGGCTGCCTGCACTATTGAAGAGGTGAGTTCTGTCTCTATCTATGTTTATCAGTCACCCATCTAACTATAATATATACTGGAAGAAAAATATAAATCACACAGCTGAATTCCTAAAGCAAGAAAGCATAGCTGGAATGGTTTGTAAACACAGAATCCCTGGGATTTATCTGACTTTATCACCTCACTTCTGTCATTTACACTTCAGTGCACATTTGTGTTAAGCTGAGCTCATCCCAGGCACACAGTTTTGCATTCCTAAACCATCTACCTGACCAGAAAGTCAACTCAAGGTGGCTTTTAGTGTCAGCAATTGACTATTGCCGCAAAGTGATATCATTGAGAAGTGTTATCGATGTCCAGAGAGGGATGGAAGTGCTAAGTGTACATTTGAGGACCTGGATTGGCTACTGTTGGAAGGAGGATACTGGGCTTGATAGACCTTTGGTCTGTCCCAGTATGGCAGCTGTTATGTTCTTATGTCAGGAGAGGTTGTAACCCTATACTTCTACTAAGACTAAGGAGTGGTTTTATTAAGGTGCACATTTAGCGTGTGCTAAATCAGTTACTGTACCTTAATAAATGGACCCCTAAGTATCTTAATAAAAAATTTGGCCTGTGACTTAACCTATGGTTTAGATTTCAGCCCCTTATGTGATTGAGTTTGACACCCCTGTTGTAGAGTGAATAGTTTTCTATTTGATTCCTCTAGGATTTGGGAATCTTATTCTCATGTTTGCTAATCAGGTTATATTTTTCTTTGTGTGGTATTTCAATTACATTAACATGTAATCTGATGCTTCACCTTGGAAGTGTGCATAGTTTAAACATACACCTTGTTTTGCAGGGGAGCCAGTGTAGTTCGAGGTACAGGGGTGTCACTTCGTCATATTTGGTTGCTGAGAAAATAAGCCTGGCTGCTACATTTTGAATGGTTTGTAGCTTTTATCCATATATGTATTTTTTTGCATCCTACATAAAAGGCATTGGAATAATCTAGTTGGGATAATACCAGTGACTGAACCAAGATCTGAAAGTTTTCTTTGGCAAAGAAATGCCAGAGCCATCTCAGTTTTCTCAGTGTTGTGAATATTTTCTTGGTCAATGTTCACGTTTGTGCCTCCCAGGATAGGTTCTTGTTGAATATAATCTCTTGGATTCTCAGTTCAGATTCCAGTTTCAGTGGGGCATTATGCACTATTATTTGAGTGTCGTCGTAGGTGATTCTGGGTGGGCTTATCAGTACAAATTTGTTTTTTTCTTTTAGTTTCAGTTTCATGTTGTCAGACTAGTCAGCAACTAGATGAGTGACTTCCTCAAATAGGTGTCATTGTTGACGATACGTTGAAACTCTCATCTCAAAGTGTTGTGGTGGCGGTGGCTAAGAAAGCAAATAGAATGTTAGCAATCATCAGGAAAGAAATGGAAAACAAAGAAGAAAATGTTATATTGTCCTTGTATCACTTTATGGTACGGCTGCACCTCGAATACTGTGTGCAATTCTGGTAGCAGAATTAGAAAAGGTACAGAGAAGGGCAATGAAAATGATAAAAGGGATGGGGCGACTTCCCTTTAAAGAAAGGCTAAAGTGGCTAGGGCTCTTCAGTTTGGAGAAGAGATGGCTCAGGGGTGATATGAAAGATGTCTATAAAATACTGAGCGGAGTGGAAAGGGTCGCTGTGAATCACTAGTTTACACTTTCCCCAAAATAATTGGTCTAGGGGCATGCGATGAAGCTACTAAGTAGTAGATTTAAACCAAACCAAAGAAAATATTTCCTCACACAATGTGTAATTAAACTCTGGAATTCATTGCCAGAGAATGTAGTGAAATCAGTTAGCTTAGCAGGGTTTAAAAAAGGTTTGGACAATTTCCTAAAAGAGAAGTCCATAGGCCATTATTGAGATGGTTTGGGGAAATCCACTGCTTATTCCTAGGATAAGTAGCATAGAATCTGTTTTACTACTTGGGATCTATCTAGGTACTTGGGACCTGTGTTGACCACTGTTAGAAACAGGATACTGGGCTTGATTGACCTTCAGTCTGTCCCAGTATGGCAATTCTTATGTTATTTGTTGACCTCGTTTTCTTTCTTGTAGAAAGGAATGCATATTGTAATATCATCTGTGTAGGAGAAGTGAGGTCTTTCTTGTTTAAGAAGTGTCCTAGTTTTGACATCAGTACATGAAAAGTACTGGTGAGAGTAGTGAGCCATGGGGTACTCCAATTGAAGCTGACCACTCTTTCCAATCTTTCTCCATTTTATGCTGTATGTTCTGTTTGATAGGAATCCTTCTAGCCAAGTGTGCACTTTACTGCTTTCTCTTGGAAGTTTAGGATCAGTAAGAGGAACTGATGGTCTACCACATCATGAGGGACATAATCAAAACTTTAAAATGTCCAAAAACCTGACTAAGTCAGCACTTGGACGTCCTAATAGCAGGGATGTCCAAATGGCAATAAATCAAAACAAACTTTCTGGACATTCAGCAGCAATTCTAAGCTACTGTATATCCAGAGCTCAAAAGGACGTGTTGGGAGGTGTGTTATGGGTGGTAATCAGGCAGGCTTCCACCTGGACATCATGAAGCATAACTGAAGCTTTTCCAGGACATCCAAGGCAGAACGTACACACCGGGACTTAGACCAAAGTAAAACAGGTCTAAGTATCCCAAAGATGACCAAACTGACAAGATGACTACTGGAGGATTTAAGGCATGACCTCCCCTTACTCCCCCAGTGGTCAAAACCCCCCTCCCACCACCCAGAGATAGAGAAAAAACCAGCACATTGAGGGTTTGCCATCAGCTGATTGCGGCAGAGGAAACCCCATCAGCTGAGCCAGTTTTGAGGATTCCTGCCAGCTCAGCTGATAGGGATTCCTCTTGCCAGGATCAGCTGAGCCACAGAGCCCTCCCCCCCATATCCCCAGACCCCCACATCCCCCAACATTTTTGGAACCCCTGACATCCACACACTGTCCCTCACATTCCCCCCTCACATCCTCCAATATTGTTGGATGCCCTTCTACAAAGAATTCTTTGCCTCCCTAGATCTGACGTAGGCGTTTCTTCCTAATCCCATCTTCACAGATCATAAAAAATATCTGAGATTCCACGTTCTACAGTGTCACATCCAGCTTATGGCACTCATTTTTGGTTTGACCACAGCTCCCTATACCTTTTACCAAGGTTATGGTGATTTTGTACCAGCACACCTACACAGGAGGGAATTGTAGTATTTTTTTTATTTTTTGTTTTGTAGGAAAATTGGGCAGACATCTAATAGCACTGGGATTTGATGTATTTGGGTAGTTATCTTATTCACTGTTTCTGTGATTGGGCATTTCGTTTGTGGAGAGTCTTCTCTCTTTTTTTTATTTTGTGCTCTTTCCTAGCACTTCAATGCAGTTTGCTGTGTTTCCTTTGCTAGTGTCGGTTTTGATGTGGTCTACTTTTGCTTTGAAAAAGGTTGCCAGTTCATCTGCAGTTGGAGTAGTCATTATTTGGTTAATTCAGTTGGGTTAGCTAAGAACTGTTATTTTTTTTAAAAAAATTTCAAATCTGGCTTTCTTTTTCTGATTTGTTCAGAATAATACTAATGTTTGGATAGTTTTGTTTGGGTTTTGTAGTAGATATATGGGTTTGCCTAAAAAGCAATTCAAAATGCAGCAGCCAAATTGATCCTGGGTGGCAAACAATATATTTGATTCAGTTACACTGGTTACTTATTCAAGCCAGAATTAAAGTCTATATGCATATTTAAGGTATATGGTTTTTGCCCTAGCTACATGAAAAACTTTATAATAAATTCATACTACTGCAAGAAGCCTTCGTTTGTCAACTGAACTGAGATTGGTTAAACGATCTAAAGCAAGGCTGCCCAAGTCCGGTCCTCGAGATCTACTGGCAGGCCAGGTTTTCAGGATATCCACAATAAATATGCATGAGAGAGAGATTTGCATACCAAGAAGGCAGTGCAGGCAAATCTCTCTCATGCATATTCAATGTGGATATCCTGAAAACCTGGCCTGCCAGTAGATCTCGAGGACCGGACTTGGGCAGTCCTGATCTAAATAAAGCATTACGCGTGTTGAAGAGTATAGAACAGACACTAATTGGTAAAGAGACAGAACTTTGGCATTTTCTTCCAACCTCCATTAGAGATATTATGAGCTATATGTAATTTCACTATAGTTTGAAAACCTGACTTTTAAAAAAATACTTGATTGATCTTTATTGACTTAGGTTTTCCTGGCCTATATTTCCAGCGCCTACCTATGATGTGAATCACGCCTTCGCAGGCATTTTAGGCTGCCTACTGCCACTTCCGGAGTTACACTAAGCATCAATTTGCCACCTAAGTTGAGAAATTTCAACACACAAGTTCCTCAGAATGCCACACTAGATATTCATGTGGTAGCCGTCCTCATAGGAGCTTTTAAGTGTGTGAGTTTGTTGTTTTCTAACGTTTCATAAAGTGCAAGTGCTTCAATAAATAATTATCATTTTTGTTGTATTTTTAAATCGTTATCATTTTTGTTATATTTTTAAAGAATTACTGCAAAAGCAAATACTTAGCAGTAATTTGCAGTAATTTTTTAAAAATATAACAAAAATGATAACGATTTAAAAATACAACAAAAATGATAATTATTTATTGAAGCACTTGCACTTTATGAAACGTTAGAAAACAACAAACTCACACACTTAAAAGTTCCTATGAGGACGGCTACCACACGAATATCTAGTGTGGCATTCTGAGGAACTTGTGTGTTGAAATTTCTCAACTTAGGTGGCAAATTGATGCTTAGTGGGACTTTAGTATTGTTACTTTGGTGCACATTTTGATTTTGACTTCCGGAGTTAGCCATGCTCACAGGGTGTTGGCGGTCAAGGTGCCTATGGAGGCGTGATTCCAGTGCTGATTTTATAAGCACCAGTAGGCGCCTTGAAACTCAGTTTAAAATGTTGTTTCAATGGCATTTTTTTTTCTGAGTTTGGGTGCCTACTGGCTCCTATAATACCGGTGCCATTTAGAGAATCTGGGCCTTAGTGCCCAGTTTTTTGGCACCTATCTTTAAGCACCCTTTATAGAATTTGCTCCCAAAGCGTATACACATTTATTATATAAAAATATGTCTACTAATCACATACCTGTGCCCACCCTGTACAAATTATGCCTATGTACAGATCACATAAAATAATTCACAAACATTTTTGCACCTTGTTTTATGTGATATTTTTATAATAGTCTTTTTCCATGTACATAACCTAACCCCCCCCCCCCCAAAAAAAAAATGCTTTTTTGTAGCTACTTCATATAATTTTCTCCATTGTGACTGGGATGGAGGGTCCCATTTTAATATAATTTTCTATATGTATACAAGTGACTGTGTCTGTGTCAAATACATTGCACACTTGTCCCACAGCTTGAGACGTCACCAGGGTTCCTGCTCTCATCTATTTAATAGCTAAACTGCCTTACCTCAGATCTGCATTTTGAGTGACAGTAGTTGCTTCTGGGGCCCGCTGAAGAGGGCCGTATATAATAAAAGTCTCTATCAAGCAAAGCAGATGCTTTAACAACAGAGCAAGCTGAGCTGGGTCTCCTAGGTGGCATTGATATTGCCTTAGGTTTATTGCCAGGCATCTTTGAAAAGGCGGAGTTCTAGTCATGAGAAAACAAACAGAAGCGTAAGCTGAAGCTGATCTACAACAAGAAAGAATATATTGAAACAGCAGGGGTGGAAAGAAAGGCTATTTACTAGCGAGCTGTCTACCTTACTGTTTTAGAAACTCTTGAGTCTCAAACTCAGGCCCTCGAGAGCTACAGAGGGTCCAGTTTTCAGACTATTCGGAGTGAATATTAATAACATGCATTTACATACAATGGCTGAAATCTAGTGGACATATTTTTTGAATTATCTCGATAGTCAGTTCTGTTTACATCTCTTGAGGGCTAGAATTGGAGACCTCTGAAACAGTAACCATATACCTCATGCCAGCAGTGCATAAATCCAGTCCTTTAAAGGCTCAATGAATATTCATGACATACATTTGGTCTTACCGACAAGCTAATTTGCAAGGCTTGCATACTAGATCAGGTTATGGCCTTTGAGGACTGGAAATAGGCATCCCTGCTTTGTACTCTAACTCCAGGCCAATAGGCACAATTGATTTTTCATGCTAAACAGTTGTGTTTCTATTTAGAAAACTGAGTTACAGGTTGCAAAATGCTTCCAGTTAAGAGATAAAAAAGGATTTAGATACAGTATATCTATCTATTTGTAAGTTTTCAGTACAATGAAATTAACTGCATGTTTACTTAAATAGGACACCTATTTACTAAGCTGATTTATTATGCTTCCTATAGCCCACAACTATCTTTTCCAGGTTCTATGTGAGTAACAATTAAGATAACTTAAACATTACCACAGAAGTACAGCAAAACCTTCGCAAATCATATACTAATGCACAGCAATCACAAAATACCTTATTAAAAGCCTAAGATTAGTACTTATCAACTAGAAAAAAACCCTTCCAAAATAAAAATCTTTTTAAAGCTTTTTCTTAAAAAAAAACCCCCATAATGATGCATCCTTCTTATCTCAAACAGCAGTGAATTCTATACCACAAAGGAAGATGAAAGGAACGTCTTTGTTTTAACCTTATACGATGATGGACAACTTAGCAACCCCTAGTTTTTGAGACAATGTCTCTCAACTCCTGATAATAACTGAACTGAAGAAATTAAATAAGGAAGAACATAACCATATAACATCTTAAATATAAATATGCAAACTTTAAATTGCACCCTTGCTGCTACTGGCAGCCAATATAAATCAATAAGCAATGGAGTAACTCTTGCACATTTCTGTCCTGAAAACCTTAATCTGGCCACTATAGTTTGAATTTTCCGCAATTTCTTAAAAACACCGTTGAAGCATCCAAGATAGACCACGTTACAGTAGTCCATTTGTGAAAGTAATAAAAAGTTTTCAAGTTTTAAGTTTCAAATTTTATTAGGATTTTATATACTGCCTATCAAGGTTATCTAAGCAGTTTTACAATCAGGTACTCAAGCATTTTCCCTATGTGTCCCGGTGGGCTCACAATCTATCTAACGTACCTAGGGCTATGGAGAATTAAGTGATTTGCCCAGGATCACAAGGAGCAGCGCGGGGTTTGAACCCAAAACCCCAAGGTGCTGAGGCTGTAGCTTCAACCACTGCGCCACACACTCCTAAAAGTGCATTCAAAATATTTTCTAATTGCTCTTGACTTCCTTAATAGCAAAAATGTGGGTTTTATTCAAATGTTCCATGGATTGTCTATCTGAATGTCCCAAAATCCAAGCTGAAAAATCCATCACATATCAGTATTAATAAAAATTAAAGTTATCAGCATTTCCTATTAAGAGGAATTTAGTCTTACCTCTAGTCATTTATAACCTGTGTGATATTAACCAGGCATCTATCAAATCCAAGCTCTCTTGTATTTTAGCTATAAAGCAGTCATGATCTCTAAAATATTGACATTATTGTGATAAACAGAAACAAGAAGAGGCAATGATTTGCAATTATGTGGTCTGTTTGTTATAGGTCATCAGCATATATAAAAGAATCCACCCCTAGCTGGTCCAAGGGAATGCATTATACTGTAATATTAAACAGAATAGGTAAAAGCAGGGAAAATGAGGGGCCCCCACAAATGTCACCTCCATGGTTTGGCAATAGCACATCCTGCATCTGTACTCTGTACTGTCTATTTCGTACTGTCTATCTCGTACGAAGAGAGACTGAACAAATTGCAGCTCTATACTCTCGAGGAGTGTAGGGAGAGGGGAGACATGATTGAGACATTTAAGTACATCACGGGACAGGTTGAGGTGGAAGATGATATCTTTCTTCTCAAAGGACCCTCGAACACAAGAGGACATCTGCTCAAACTCAGGGGAGGGAAGTTTCGTGGAGACGTCAGGAAGTACTTCTTCACGGAACGAGTGATAGAGCATTGGAACAAGCTTCCAGTACAGGTGATCGAGGCCCGCAGTATCCCAGACTTCAAGAATAAATGGGATACCTATGTGGGATCACTGCGAGAGTCCTACCAATGAATAGGGTCGCTAGGATATAGACTTAATAGAGCAGGTCAGTAGAGTTAAGGGGGCCAGTAGACTTAAAAGGGGGTCAATGGTATAGGCAGACTTGATGGGCTGTAGCCCTTATCTGCCGTCATCTTTCTATGTTTCTATGTTTCTATTTCCCCCAAAACATAAAACCAAACCAATACCTTGCCTGAAATTCCTAGATCACTAAAAATGGATTACCAGGACAACGTGACCTACCAAATCAAATGCACCAGATAAATAAAATTGCATAATAAGTTTCCTGACCCATACTCAGCAAAGATTTACCTCAGTTTATAAATGCTCCCAACATTGTTTCAGTACTAACATCTTTCCTGATCCCTGACTGAGCAGAATGTAATATATCAAAATGATTCAAATATAATTCTGTTTGGCTACCCAGCACTCCAATATTTTAATAAACAGAGGGATGGAGGCTACTGGTCTAAGGTTTAACAAGCTAATGTGCATTATTAGTCAACTAACGCATATCAGTTGGCACTAACATGCACTAATTTGTGTTAACTCAGTTTTAAAATTTAGGCCAATTGAGGTTAATGAGTTGCACTAGATGCAAATGTATGCAAAGCAGCTCATTTTCAATGTTCTCCTTAATTTTTTGCTGGCCCGTGTGTTTGTTTTTTTTTAAATGCTTTAAAATGCTGGTCTACATTTAAGGTGCCTATGTTAAAAAAAGATGCGATTCTGGACACGGCACTGGCTGGTGATTGACATGTGGCGGGCACCTGTTTGCAGGTGCGCCACTTCGAGAATCATAACATAACATAACTTTATTCTTCTATACCGCCATAACCAAATGATTTCTAGGCGGTTTACACTGAAGAAGGCTGGACAATCAGCGAAATACAAATAGTTAAAAATACAACAGTTACTTAGATATACTCAAAATAGAGTTTTGCTAACAATAGTACCCACATTTAAGAAATAAATTTGTCAAACAGCGCTGACTTAATTTCTTTACGAAATGCACCATAAAAAAACATAGCCCTCAGTGTAATTCTATAAAGAGCACTGTGAGATAAGTTTCCTTTATAGAATAGCACCTAGTGGGGATTCATGTGCCCAACTTTGGGAACAAGAACATACACCAGCTGAAACTTGCCCCCTCTTTTACTAAACTAAACTAAACTAAACCATTAGGTTTGTATACCTAGGCATCATCTTAGACTCCTCTCTCTCCTTCAACGATCACCTCAACTCCCTAGTAAAAAAATGCTTCTTTAGCCTCCATATGTTAAGAAAAGTAAGATCTTGTTTTCATCATTCTCATTTCGCCATCCTCGTCCAATCCACCATCCTCTCTAGACTAGACTACTGCAACTCCATCTATATAAGCCCTCTTTTACTAAGGTGTGCTAAACCGATAAGCACGCGCTAATCGAATTAGCACGCACTAAACGCTAATGCATCCATAGACTAAGATGCACGCATTAGCATTTAGTGCACGCTAAATCAATTAGCGCCTGCTAATTGGTTAGCACACCTTAGTAAGGGCCTTGGTGTCTCAGGAAGGCAATTTCTAGCAATTTCTAAACATGAAGCACTGCTTTAGTGGTGGAAATGTCGGTGAACATTACTTCCCCTATGGTATCTATCAAAAGTTTATACTTAGCTGTGGACATGGAGAAAAGCCAGGTAACCTGTAATATATTCCTAATCTATATCGGAGGGTTTTCTACCCCAGATTAAAAATTATATTGATTAGTATCTTGAAAGACTGTAACCCTCAACCAGCATCAATGATAGAAACATGACGGCCGATAAAGGCCAAATGGCCCATCCAGCCTTTCCATCCACAGCATCCACCATCTCCTATTCTCCCTAAGAGATCTTGCGTGCCTGTCCCATGCTTTCTTAAATTCAGACTGTCTCTGTCTCCACCACCTCTACTGGGAGGCTACTCCACACATCTACTACCTTTCCTGTAACAAAGTATTTACTTAGATTACTCCTGAGGCTATCACCTCTTAACCTCTCATATGCCCTCTCACTCTGAAGCAGTGGCGTACCAAGGGAGGGGGGGGGGGGCGGTCCGCCTCGGGTGCGCGCCCCAAGGGGGTGCACAGTCGGCGTTGCTCAGCTTCTGGCCAGCTCCCCTGCTGAAAGCCGCAGGCATCCGCTCCTTGTGCGATCTGCTGCTGTGTCGGAAGCGTTCTCTCTGATGGCACAACATCAGAGAGAAGGCTTCTGATGCAGCCATGGATCGGTGAGGTGTAGACACCTGCGGCTTTCAGCAGGGGAACCGGCCAGACATGCTGGGCAGGGAAGGGGGAAGGGTAGAAATGCTGCACAGAGAAGGGGGAGGGTAGAAATGCTGCACAGGGAAGGGGGGAGGGTAGAAATACTGCACTGGCAAGGGGGGGGGTTAGAAATACTGCACAGGCAAGAGGGGAGAAATGTTGCAAAGGCAAGGGGGAAGAAATGCTGCAAAGGCAAGGGGGGAGACATGCTGCTGCTGCACAGGGAAGGGGGAGGGTAGAAATACTGCACAAGGGGGAGAAATTCTGCAAAGGCAAGGGGGGAGACATGCTGCTGCTGCACAGGGAAGGGGGGAGAAATGCTGCACAGGGAAGAGGGAGAGAAATGCTACTGCTGAACAGGCAAGGGGAGAAGAAATGCTTCTGCTGAACAGGGAAGGGGGAAGAGAAATGCTGCTGCTGCAGCACACAATTGGGGAGAGAGAGGAAAGGAGGGAGTAGGAAGACAAGGGAAAGGAACCAGAGATGCCAAGTCCATGGGAGAGAGGGAAAGGAAAAAAGGAAAGGAGATACCAAACCATGGAGGGGGAGGAAGAGATGTCATGGCATGAGGGAAGGGAAGGAGATAGAGATACCACACCATGGTGTAGAATGGGAAGGAAGGAAAGAAAGGAGAAGAGAAAGAGAGAGATACCAAAGAATAGGGGAGGGGTGGAGACAGAAAAATGGAGAGAGGGTGAAGCTGAAATGAATCATGTGCAAAGGAGAAAAGGGACCCCAGATAGTTTATTGAAGGGATATAGAAAGAGGGAGGATACGATATGGAAGATAGTAGATGGAAGGGGCAGTGAGAGTGTGGGCAGTAGATGGAAGGGGTAGAGAGAGGGCAGAAGCTTGGTGGAAGGGGCAGATGTTGCATGGAAGGGAGAGAGGACAAACGCTATATAAAAAGAAGAGAGCAAAGAGAAGATGATTAAAGCAGAAATGACAAAAGGTAGAAAGGTTTTTTTGTTGCTTTACTTAGAATCAAGTAGTATTGTAACTGTATTGATAAAAGTTTATAAACAGGAAATGGAAATAAGACAATTTTTTGGACTAAACCCCTTTCCTCAGGACAGGATACCATAATAGCAGTATATTGTACTGTTCTGAAAAAAGATTTGGCCTCTGAAAGCTAATTGAAAAATGGATTAGTCCAATAAAATGGTATTTTCTTATTTCTCATTATTTGTTTTATTTTTATTTGTTAATTGTTAATTTGAAAAGTGGTGATTGTTATGTATCAGTTTTTTCAAATTTACATCTACTGTCTTTATATTTTGCACAGTATTAGGGGACATGTGTCATGCATTGTATGCAGAGTCTGGTTTCTTGGCAGTTCAGTTTAACTTTTGTCTACATATTTCTATTTTTAGTTTGTGATTATTCCATATTGGGCGAGGGTGTATCTCTGTTTTGTGTGTATGAAAAGGACATAGTTTTCAGTTGGCATTGACTACAGGATCAATTGACTGTGTGGGATCTGGCTTGTTTAGTTTTACAATCTATGTGTTAGTGTTCTAGTGCTCACTGCAGTGTTTAAGATGCTGACTTTTCCTAGGTACACTCTTATTGTGTGATATGTGGATTGTTACTAAAAATCATATTTTTGATATAGATGGGGGGGGTTTCAAAAAATGATGGGCCCCGGGTGTCACGTATGCTAGGTACGCCACTGCTCTGAAGTCTCCTTTCAATTGAAAGAGACTCTTGCTTCATGCATATTTATGCTAACTACTATTTCAAGGTCAATTTAAAGATTTTAATAACTATGAAAATACAACACGCTATTTAAACTTCTTTAGAAAGAAAATAAAGAGGTGGGTCCTAATTTAATATGGAAGAGTTATGAACTCAATGGATCCAGTATTCAGAAAATGCTGAGCTCCTAAATTAGCCTCCTAAATTTACACCTTATTTAGTAGAATCTGTAATTAGGGGGGAAATCAATAATTAGGGGGGGGAATTCTAAAACCGGTACCCAAACGTAGGCGCTGGTATCGGCATCTAACTTAATTGAAGAATGCTGTTAGAATGGCAAAAAAAAAAAAAAAAATGGCACCGGAATCATGCCTATGTAGGCGCTATAGGCCACTGAATGTCAAAGTAGGTGTGGCCAATGCCAAAAGTGGCATTAGGCGGCCTAAAGTGCCTACGGAAAACCCTGGCTTAAATTTCCGGTGCCTATCTTTCCCACGGGTGCAATTATGAAGCCAGTGCCAATGTGTGATTGACCCACGATCAGCGGCTGCTTTTAAGGCGGCCGCTGATATCGGCACCGGTTACAGAATATGACCCTAGGAACATAACTTTTCAGTTGAAAATTCATCTCAATTTTGGAGCTTAAAAGTTTTATGCTCATAAATTTAGGCTGGTTGTTCATTAATTTGCCTAGATTTATGAGCCTAATTTATGAGGCTAGTGCTGAAAATTAGTGCTCAGCTAACTTCTTTTGAATGCCTGAAATCCGAACCTGTTGCCACACACTTTTTATTCTCCTAAATTTAAGAGTTTAGTGAAATTTTAAGTAAAAATTTTTAGAGGGACCAATTTATGAACACAACTCTCAAAGGGATCCTTTAACTAAGGTGTAGAAATGAGTTTAGGAATAAAATGGGCTTCTTGGCAGTTCGTGCAAGTTAATCATTAGCATGTACTAAATCCATTAATGTACCTTATTAAAAGGAACTCAAAGTTAGGAGCATAAATCCTTTGAATATTAGGCCTACATTGCCAAATTCTATCCCTTGATACTAGGCTGACAAGTCAAATTTATGCTTGCTGCAGTATATAAGAAAACCTGAGATCCTAAAGCACAGCAAGTTCTGAGTAATTTTAACAATAATCTGGCATGTAAGTCTTGCTGGCAGTTCCCTTATTCTTTCCTGTGTTCTTCAATGAGTTAAGTTCATAAAGCATTAGTTGATGTTCTAACTTTTGATCCCCCCAAAAGTGTGTTGCTAATGCCCTTGCCCACATAAAAAAAGTGTTTGTTTGTTGATAAAGCCAACGTTTTTGCGGTGTGCTTTAAATAAATCTTTATAATACAATTAATCAATACAATACAATTTTTTTTTATATACCACCAATACCGCTTCGAAGTTCACAGCAGTTCACAAACAATAAAGCAATCAAATATTAAGTGCTTAGAAAAATATCCCTAACTGTCCCATAGGCTCATAATCTGACTAAAGCACCTATACGAACAATTTCTTACATACTAAGGGCTCCTTTTATCAAGGCATGCTACGGGGGTTAGCACGTCGGACATTTCATCACGCGCTAACCCCCGCGGCAAGCCAAAATACTAACGCCTCGTCAATGGAGGTGTTAGCGACTAGCGCGGTAGGTGGTTTAACGCGCGGTATACCGCGCTAAACCCCTACCGCGCCTTGATAAAAGGACCCCTAAGTTGCGATAGCATTTTTAGCACACACACAAGATTAGCACGTGCTATAGCACGCGCTAGCTGAAAAATTGCCGCCTGCTTAAAAGGAAGCAGTAGCGGCTAGCTAGCTCTATAACCGCTAGCGCACCTTTGTAAAAGGAGCCCTAAGAGTACAAAAAAAAGAAGACCTAAAGATAAAACAAAATTAAAAAATTAAACTAAAACCAAGGAGTAGTTAAAGTTAAATACAAATATGATCCTGTCAGGATTAAACTACCCGAGATTTGAATAGATCAGTTTGTAGCAATCAACCTTACCTGAGAAATTAACAAATTAAAATAAAAACAAGAAATAATCACTGAGCATCAGAACAGTCAAAGTGGTAGAGCTGGTATGTTTAAACACTGTTGCAGGCCAAGCAAGCTCTTCTGCATTCGATTCAGGAGCATATGACAGTTAGGTAAGGTCTAGGGAGGTGAGGCAGATGATTACCATCAAGTAGCTGCTCACGCATATCTCACTGATCACCATCGGACGACTGCTCCCTCATTGGCAGCACTTGTTGAGCCATCCTCTCTCCAGAAGCACAGCCACCGCGCTCACTCTGATGCACAGTTACCGTGCTCAATCGCCCCGACAAGCCGTTTACCCAGTTGTAGCCAGTGTCGTACCATGGGCAGGATGGGGGGGGGGGGAGAGGACCGCCCTCGATGCATGGGCAGGATGGGGGGTGTACAGACGGCCGGGTCCGGAACCTCCTGGGACCTGCACCTCAGCACGGCTGCTGGTCCACCTCCGCAGCCAAGAAAAAGGCTAAAAAGCTGGCGGGAGCAGCAAAAGCACCCTTTAAGTAACGCCCTCTCGAATCTGGCTCTATCTTGCCCCCTTCATGATGCCATTATTCTCAGCCATTGGTCTCCAGTGGGGCTGATGTCAAGGGACCGGCGTTCTCGGCCAGATGAGTCCCATGCAGGGGAAGGGTTGGAATGTTGCTCGTAACAGTTAAAATAGGTCCTTTACCAGCCAAAGTGGTGAAGATGTTCGGCAGAAGCCAGGCACTAAAATGCCTGGTTTTGTCTTCCTGGAATGCATGCTAAAAACCAGAGTAACTTATAGTAGAGTTCGACAGCTGCCATGTAATCGCAGTAACATTGTCCTCCCCTCCTCTTCCTACCAAAGGGGCGAGACAGGTGCAATAGGGAAAATTGTGAAACTCTGAGCAGTTCTTTCACTTTAAAAGTTTTTTTGTTCTTATTGTGGGTGCATATGCATATTTTGCAAATTAATTTTATTCCTTTAACTGATACATTCAAGAAATATTCCAAGTAAAAGGAAAAGCAAATGCATTTTTGATCTGTTCTTAATCGTTCGACCAAGTCTGGGGTGAAAAAGAAGGCAGATCTGTACAATCTGTGTTGACACTGCTACTTGGTTATTTTGCTTGCAGAAAACAGCGTTTGGTTATTATTGTTAGAGCAATTCTCCCTCTTTTTTTTTCCTATGTCTAGAAAGAGATAATTTCATTCTTGTGCAGAGCCATATAAGTCCAGCCTGATTCAGTGGCGTACCAAGGGGGAGGGGGTGGTCAAAAAAGGATGGGCGGGGGGGGGGGGATATAAAAAAATGATGGGCCCCAGGTGTCACATACCCTAGGTACGATAGAGTAAACACTTTCAACACTGAATGTGAAGATGCCCAAAAATGTAAGACAGGAACAGTATAGACCTAACTCAATCCAAAAAATGAAGGAAAAAGCCTCAAAAAGGGCCCTCTCACCTCACCAAAATGGCTCAAAGAGGTGGTCAAGCGTTCACCTCACTGGCAAAAAACCTTCATTATGTGATAAAATCTTATGCTGTGTACCGATCAGTGAAGATAAGTGGAATAATTCCTCTATTATTTAATTTTCGTTGGCACATTACAGCACAGAATAAGACTTTATCACATAATGAAGGTTTTTTGCCAGTGAGGTGAACGCTCGACCACCTCTTTGAGCCGTTTTGGTGAGGTGGGAGGGCCTTTTCTGAGGCTTTTTCCTTCATTTTTTGGATTGAGTTAGGTCTATGCCGTTCCTGTCTTACATTTTTGGACATCTTCACATTCAGTGTTGAAAGTGTTTACTTTATCATACATTGGTTTTTCATCACATCTGGGTTACCAGCGACATACCCTAGGTACGCCACTGGTGGTAGCCTTCAATGTTCAGGTTTACTGGGGTGGAGTCAGATTTCATCAAACACAGTTTTAAGATAAACAGCACAGCTTTGTTTAAAGGAAAATTGGTGTGCATGATTTAAATATTCATGTGTGTTTTTTTTACAGACCTGTGATGATACAGACTGTTTTGGGTACCTTGCGGTATTAAGGTCTGTTTTCCTCCACTGTTTATGTATTTATGATTTTTTTTGTTTGAGTGGCTGGTTCCTCCAATACTCCAATACTTATTTATTATTTTTTTTTTTGTAATAATTTTTATTGAGAAAGCAGTCAAAGACAAACAACAAGGCCCAAACTGAGGACCAAAATACTAGTACAGAAGAAGAGTAAATCGCGGGTAGATACAAAGCCGTACAACAGGAGAGGTGCAATCGAAACAATCGCTAGGAATAAATACACCAATACTTATTAACAGCATGTTTTTCATTTGTGAATTTTGAAGCTGCTCTTACCACATATCACACCAGTCAAGTCTTGTAGTAAGGGAACAAGTGGATTCATTTTTTACTCCATCAAAAATTTAAAAGACTCGATGAAGTTAAAACCAAGAGGAGGAAATATTTTTTCGCTCAGAGAATAGTTAAGCTGTGGAACGCGTTGCCAGAACTATGGTAAGAGCGGTTAATGTAGCTGGTTTTAAGAAAGGTTTGAACAATTTCCTGGAACAAAAAGTCCATAGTCTGTTATTGAGACAGACATAGGGGAAGCCACTGCTTGCCTTGGATCGGTAGCGTGGATTGCGGCTATTTTGGGGGTTTTGCCAGGTTCTAGCGATCGGGATTGGCCACCTTGAAGACAAGCTACTGGGCTAGATGAAACATTGATCTGATTATGTTTGACATCTATCAAACACATGCAATTTATTGCCAGATAATCAAGCTATGATGATTTTGAGGCACAAGGCAGTTGAAGCATATTCCACTGCTAATTAAAACTTTCCTGGGATACTGTACTGTAGTGGTTGCCAGGCTGACAACGAGGGAAATTTGCTGTTTGTTGTGATCTTGGGCACATCACTCAACCCTCCAAGAACCCAAATGTAACTCACCGTTTGTGCTACTGCAGCAAAATAATAAAATAAATCCAAATACATAATGTCAGAGTCTGTATTTTGTACGGACCATTGTCAAAGGTTCTGACAAAGATCAGCATAGAAACACTGCAGCTCTCTTAAGAGCTTGTTTTTATCTTATAAGCCTTTTACTAATGTGTTTGAGCATGACAGTTAGCATCGTCTACCACTGTAGGAGGTAAGAAATGAATTTTAGAATGAGGATGGGTTGTGGATGGAGACTGGACAAAGCTGCACCTTGCAGTTAGTGTGTGGAAATTGACCCTGCACTCCGTCGGTAAGTGACTGGTGCAGATGTATTGCTGCTTCCTAAAATACATGGCAAAAGGAGCTTTTTTCCTCTCTGGCAGCTGCATGGGAAAATGCTAAACTTCATCCTCAACCATTAATGTTTGCAACTAACACATGACGACTAGGAGCTTTTACTGCCTTTAGGGCTTTCATAACATGTAACCAGTTGCATTTTCCTAAAATTAAACGAAAACCTAGCACCAATGATAATCATGAGAATGTTAACAAAGGAACTCTGAAATTCTGTAGTTTTATATGACCGATTAAAAAAAATATACAGTTTCAAAAAAGAAGATCAAGGTTTATTAAAAATTTGCCTATCAATAGGCAGCCAGAAACGGAATGGGATGATTCATTGCGACCAGTTCAGTGAGATTAAATAGCGATGATGAACCATCTCATTTGGGGAGGCTGGGCTTTAGGCAGCAAGCCATGTGACTCCAGTGGCAGCTTCTCCAGCCCCCGCTTGCTTCCTGGTACCTGGCTCCCTCCCTGGTACCTGGATCCGACAGCAGTTTCTCCAGCCCCAGCCCCCTCCCTGGTACCTGCAAGCTGTATGATGAGACAGCTCCATTGTCAGCTTCCCCAGCCCCCTCCCTAGTACCTGGGTTCCAGCAGCTCTGGCGGCAGTTTATCCAGCCCAAGCTCCCTCCCCCATACCTGAGCTCCAGTGGCTCCAGCAGCAGCTTCTCCCCGTTAGCTATCGCCACCTGCTTCCCAGCCTCGCCCTGCGGCCTGCTGCTCCAGGGCTGCCGTAAGGAGGGGGGTGTGGGACATCGCTCCCCCAAATGCTGATTAAGATTCATCGTGGCCAGTTCATTGTGCTGAAATGGCCGTGCTGAACTGGCCACAATGGAACGGCCATGTTCAATTGACCCGCCAGAAATAGAGATGGGATGTAGGAAGTAAATGAAGCCCAAGGTCTTACCATTCCAGGCAACTGAGTCATCAAAACAAATGAAAAAAATGCATGAGGGGTAGTTTTGAGACCTTCAAACTACATAAGACATATTAAAGGAGATTCTACTCACTGTGATTTTGTCCTTGGTTTGCTTGAACGCGTTGGAAACATGGGCTGATTCACCCGCTGTAAGGCATGAAAAAAGAAAACATTAAAACCATTTATCTGCATTTCTTTACACATTCTGTCTGGACCTTTATGTATTTATTTTTATTCAATTTATTTTTAGTCCATCAAGGCAGACATTCCAACAAGCTTTACGGTATTCAGCATGCCATTCTCTTAGGAAGGGATAAATTAGAGAGTAAAATGGATCAGGGCAAGAAAGGAGGCACATTTACTTCCTTGTTTGCATATATTACTTGTTCTTTTCAGAAGCCACTCTAAAATCATTGTAAACTCAAACAATGACTTATCATTGCTTATATATACATTGTTTCTATAGTTAATGCATGGAGTCTTGTCCAATTTAATATAGAAAGAGAAAGAAAATATAAGACAAAAGAATCAACTGGACGATTTGGCATTCAAGCACTACATTTTACCCATACCCAGCATTGAGTCTACCATTTCTGTTACTGCTGTATGTATCATTGTAATCATACAGACTATTTTTGTCTCCAATTGGATATTTAATGGACGGTACTTTCCAACGGTTATAGGTTCAGCTGTGAAAGAAGAGAATGGGGCTACCATTGGTGACTCACCCGAGAGCAGAACAACGCCATTATTGGAGCAAAAAATCTTGATCATGGCCTCACTGCCTTGTAGTTGGGTACTCTGCTTCGTAAAATTGCTTCTTTGCAAATAAGTGTATAGTGAGGTTCCCTCCGACCAAAACAAAACTGAATGGTTTTGTTTTCCAAGTTTTCCTTTAGCTGATGATGCTACTGACATTCAGACTGTGATGTCACAATCACAATGCTGCTAAATCCCTCAGCCAATCAGACAGTACCATGTACTGCAAGGCAGGGGAGGGCACAGATCCAGATGATTAAATTATACAGCTAGATGTGCACTATTTGCTTTTAAAAAAGCCAACAACAACAAAAAAATTTGAACAGGATAGAATCAAGGAAGTTTGCATTTCCAAAAGAAGGGCTCTATATTATGGTGTTAACAGGTTTCTCTTTATTATAACAATAATTTTACATCTGCCCAGGCATGTTAGGAGCTGAAGAAGACACCTATTTTATAAAGACATATAGGCATTTATATGTCTTTATAAAATATGAAGGGTAAACCAGCAGTAATCATGGCTAGATTGATGCTGTTGACATTTAAACCTACTCAAAAGCAGGCATAAATATTAGCATGTAAAGTACACGTATAAATCATGACTCTGCCCCAACTACACACCAGAAGACACATATGTGGCATACATAAAAATTATGTTCTTGGTATCACACAGTGGTATAACAAGGGGGGGGGCGTCTGCCACGGACACCGTCTTGGTGAGGACGCAGGTACCCGTCCTTTCTGCCCCCCCTACTGCCACATGTGCGTGCCGCTTCCCTTCCCCCATACCTCTGTAACATTGCAACCCCCATCCTGCTGTCACGCCAGCATCGGCTCTTCCTCTGACATCACTTCCAGGAGCTGTGCCTGGAAGTGATGTCAGAGGAAGAGCTGACGTTGGCGCGACAGCAGCTTGGGGGTTTGCTGCTGGCGCCAGGAAGGTTATAGAGGTACGGGGGAAGGGCAGCGGCACATGTGTGGAAGGAGAGGGAAGGGAAGCTGCAAGTGGAGGTGAAGTGGGGGTGGTGAAGAAGGCAGAGGAAGGGTGCCACCACCCTGGGTGCTTCTCACCGTCGCTACAGCACTGGTACCACACGTACCTTTACATGCATATCACCTGAGATGCTTTTATATGCGTGGGGAAGTGTGTTTTATGCCTTCAACTGAAAAGGTAGACTTCAGTCCTGGTTCAGGATCTACCCATCCTGTATAAGTGAACATATGTAATCCATGAGCACTGTAGCTTTACAGACACATTGGCCACTTTAGTTTTTTTCTTTTTAATATTTTGGGTAGTTTGGCATTCAATGAGACACAATACAATTGAAGGCTGCAAGGGGTTTGAGCACATCACACCCTTCCTGCAAAACCCACACTAGCTACCAGTACCTTATAGGGTTAAATTTAAAACTTTGGCCCTCTTCTATTAAACTGCGCTAGCAGTTTTTAGCGCGGTGAGCCATGCTGAATGGCCTGTGCTGCTCCCGACGATCGCAAAGTTCCTATGAGCGTCGGGAGCAGCGCAGGCCATTCAGCGCGGCTCTCTGTGCTAAAAACCGCTAGCGCAGTTTAATAGAAGAGGGGGGTTTATGTTTGATTTTCAATGTCCTCAGACAAAATGGGCCAGAAAACTTAAAGCAGTGTCCCGCATATTTTTTGATGCCACGGCACATTAAATATATAAGCAGAAGAGACACACATTTAGCCCCCTCTTTTACTAAGCCCGAAAGCTCAGGCCAACGCAGTAAATGCTCTTACGTCCACAGGACTTGAATGGGCATTGGAGCATTTGCCGCACAGCACTTGGCTGCACGGCGTAGTAAAAGGGGCGGTTAGTAAATACTGCAAAGAAACTAATAGAAAAGCAATTTGGAGACCTCAAATCAGGCGAACACCCTCAGATTTGAATTTCCAACAGTCTGCTTTGGCGGAGAGGGGCTCAGTAATTTCACTCTTGCTCCTTTACACTAGAAACCAGGCAATACTGAACCTGGTACTCACCAATGGAGACAGCGTCACAGAAGTATCGGTAGGCGATACGCTGGCCTCTAGCGACCATAACATGATATGGCTTAACCTCAAGTGGGGTTTCTCTAGATCAAATACAGTGACGAGAGTCCTCAACTTTAGAGGCACAGACTTCGAACGCATGGGAGATTTTGTCCATCGGGAGCTGCAAAACCAAGCACAAACTGACAATGTGGAGAATATGTGGTCGACTCTGAAATCCACCCTGCATGAAGCAACAAATCGCTACGCAAAAACGGTCAGCAAAAGTCGGAGAAACAAAAGACCCCAGTGGTTCAGTACTGAAATTTCGGACCTCATTAAGGAGAAGAAAAAAGCATTTATTGCCTACAAACATTTAGGAAAGCAGGAGGTAAAAGAAGACTATCAGGACAGGTCTAAAGCTGTCAAGAAGGCAGTCAGAGAGGCCAAGCTCCGAATAGAGGAGAATCTAGCACGGAACATTAAGAAAGGGGATAAATCCGTCTTTAGGTATATTAGTGACAGGAAAAGAAACAAAGATGGGATAGAACGACTCAGGAAATCGGACGGGAATTATGCAGAATCGGATTCCACTAAGGCCGAACTACTAAATGAATACTTCTGTTCGGTTTTCACCTGTGAGGAGCCGGGATCCGGTCCACTTTTATGGACAAGGGAAAGCCAGAATGACCCGTTTCAAGACTTCAAGTTTACGCCCAGTAGCGTCTACTGCGAACTTTCAAGACTCAAAGTAAACAAAGCCATGGGACCAGACAACCTACACCCCAGGGTGCTCAGAGAGCTGAGGGAAGTCCTGGCGGAACCATTATCTGTGCTCTTCAATCTCTCCCTAAGCACGGGAAGAGTCCCCTTGGACTGGAAAACAGCTAACGTTATTCCACTCCACAAAAAGGGCTGCAGGACAGAGACGGCGAATTACAGACCGGTAAGTCTCACATCCATAGTATGCAAACTCATGGAAACACTGATCAAACAGAAACTTGATACAATCCTGGATGAAGAAGATCTACGTGATCCCCATCAACATGGATTTACCAAAGGCAGGTCCTGCCAATCAAATCTGATTAGCTTCTTCGATTGGGTAACAAGACAACTGGATGCCGGGGAGTCCCTGGACGTAGTGTATTTGGACTTTAGCAAAGCTTTTGACAGCGTCCCACACCGTAGGTTATTGAACAAGTTGAAATCGCTGGGATTAGGGGAAACACTAGCTGCATGGGTTAAGGATTGGCTGAGCGGTAGACTTCAGAGAGTGATGGTAAATGGTACCCCATCCAAAACATCGAATGTGATCAGTGGAGTACCACAGGGCTCGGTCTTGGGTCCAATCCTATTCAACATATTCATAAGTGATATGACCCAAGGGATCAGAGGAAAAATATCATTGTTCGCCGACGACGCCAAACTGTGCAACATAGTAGGTAAAAGCACTATGCCTGACAATATGACACAGGACCTACTACTATTAGAACAATGGTCATCGACTTGGCAGCTTAACTTCAATGCTAAAAAATGCAAAGTGATGCACCTGGGTAAAAGAAATCTGTGCAGGACTTACACGTTAAATGGTGAGACCTTAGTTAGGACCACGGAAGAACGGGATTTAGGAGTAATCATTAGTGATGACATGAAAACTGCCAATCAGGTGGAAAAGGCTTCCTCTAAGGCAAGGCAAATGATGGGTTGTATCCGTAGAGGTTTTATCAGCAGGATGCCAGAGGTCATAATGCCACTGTACAGATCCATGGTGAGACCTCATTTGGAATATTGTGTTCAATTCTGGAGACCACATTACCGGAAAGATGTGCTGAGAATGGAGTCTGTTCAGCGGCTGGCCACCAGGATGGTCTCGGGGCTCAAAGATCTTCCGTATGAAGTAAGGCTGAATAAATTGCAGCTGTACTCACTTGAAGAACGAAGAGAGAGAGGGGACATGATCGAGACATTTAAATATATCACGGGTCGTATCGAGGTGGAAGAGGATATCTTCCGTCTTATAGGACCTTCTTCCACCAGAGGGCATCCGCTGAAAATCAGGGGAGGGAAATTTCATGGAGACTCCAGAAAGTATTTCTTCACTGAGAGGGTGGTCGATCATTGGAATGAACTCCCACGGCAGGTGATTGAGGCCAACAGCGTATCAGATTTCAAAAATAAATGGGATATTCATGTGGGATCTCTAATGAGGTAAGGGCAGGGGGTGGTGAGCTAAATCAAAGAGAAGGGTCAATAGAGTGGGCAGACTTGATGGGCTTTGGCCCTTTTCTGCCGTCATTTTTCTATGTTTCTATGTTTCATATTCAGTGGTAACACTTCATTCAAACTACAATACTTCTTGAGGGCCTCTCCCCAGCAGTGGCAGACCTCGGCCAGGTACCATGAATTATGGCTCGCTTCAGAAACAAGTTAAAAGGTATCTGACAAACTAAATTCTTTTTTTGCGTCTGTCTTTACGAAGGAGGACACCACAACAATACCAGAAGTAGTGAAAGTGTTCAAAGGAGTAATAGAGGACAGCCTCACCACAGTAGAGGTGGACTTGGACCAGATATACTACCAGATTGACAAACTTAAAGGTGACAGATCCCCTGGACCTGATGGAATTCACCCGAGAGTCTTAAAAGAGCTGAAGGTTGAAATCGGAGAGCTATTGCAAAAACTTGCCAAACTGTCAATTAGAACTGGTCAGATACCGGACGATTGGAAGATAGCGAATGTCACTCCAATTTTCAAAAAAGGATCAAGAGGAAAACCGGGCAACTACAGACCAGTGAGTCTCACGTCTGTCCCGGGAAAGATGGTTGAAGCACTGATTAAAGATAGCATAGTCCGGCACTTGGACACACACGACCTGATGGGAGCCAGTCAACATGGCTTCAGGGAAGGGAAATCATGCTTGACGAATTTACTTCAATTTTTTGAAACCGTGAACAAACATATTGATAATGGAGAACCGGTGGACATAATATACTCGGACTTCCAAAAAGTGTTCGACAAAGTTCCACATGAAAGATTTCTCAGGAAACTACAAAGCCATGGAATAGAGGGAGATATACTAAGATGGATAGGCAAATGGCTAGAGAACAGAAAACAGAGAGTGGGTATAAATGGGAAGCTCTCGGACTGGGAGAAAGTGACTAGCGGTGTACCCCAGGGCTAAGTACTTGGGCCCATCTTAATTAATATTTTCATCAATGACCTAGAAGGAACATCCAGTGGGATCATCAAGTTTGCTGACGACACAAAGCTATGTCGGGCAATCTGATCGCAGAAGGATAGCGAGGTACTCCAGAGTGACTTGTGTCAGTTAGAGAAATGGGCGGAGAAATGGCAGATGAAGTTTAATGTGGAAAAGTGCAAAGTAATGCATTTAGGCAGTAAGAACATGGAATACCAATATAGAATGTCAGGTGCAACTCTGGGTAAGAGCGAACAAGAAAGGGACCTGGGTGTACTGATAGATAGGACCCTGAAACCATCGGCACAATGCGTGGCAGTGGCAAAGAAAGCAAATAGAATGTTAAGTATAATAAAGAAAGGAATCACGAGCAGATCGGAGAAAGTTATAATGCTGCTTTATAGGGCAATGGTCAGACCACACTTGGAATACTGTGTCCAACATTGGTGTCCCAACCTAAAGAAGGATATGAAAATGCTGGAGAGGGTACAGAGACGAGCAACGAAGCTAATAAAGGGTATGGAGAATTTGGCATATGAGGAACGACTCAAGAAACTGGGACTGTTCTCCCTTGAAAAGAGGAGACTGCGAGGGGACATGATTGAGACTTTCAAAATACTGAAAGGCATCGACAAAATAGGGCAGGAAAATAAATTATTTACATTGTCCAACGTGACAGGGACAGGAGGACATGGACTGAAGCTAAGGGGGGACAAGTCCAGGACAAATGTCAGGAAGTTATGCTTCACGCAGCGAGTGGTGGACACCTGGAATGCTCTCCTAGAGGAGGTTATTACGGAATCCACCGTTCTAGGATTCAAAAGCAAATTAGATTCACATCTCCTTACGAGAAGCATAGAGGGATACACCTGACTGGGCCTCCGCGTGTGCGGATCGCCGGACTCGAAGGACCGTTAGTCTGATCCGGAGATAGCAGTTCTTATGTTCTTATGTAAAATTTTGATTTCAAATCTGTCTGGCCAGCCCCTGCTGCTACCAAACCATACCAAAAAACCAAAACACAAGTCCTGTCACTGTCTTCATCTCCCTCTATCCCCTAGATTCCCCCAAGTCTCTTATTCCAGCAGCAGTGTTCATAGAACAACAGCGGTCCCCAGTCATATCAGTTCTATAGGGACAGTGTACCGATATAGCAACATCTGATCTAAAGCCAGCACCATTTTGAAATAAACCACTAGAGGACAAGAACAACTGGAAATCACATGAGGGCCACAGATGGAATACGATGTTTGGGGAAGGGGTTCCAGGAGTTGGGGAAGATTGATTTTTCTTTTTTTTTTTTCTTAAAAATGGTGGTAGACCTTGACTTAATATTTTTAAAATTTCCTTTTACTCTCTGTTCTATTATACTTTTCATAGATGAAAAATTAAACCAATAGAATTTCTGTTTGCAATCTTATTACCTATCACTAATGAGCGATAACTGATCAGGATCTTCTTCCCAGGATCTGCATATGGTACCTCTGCAAAATATCCTGGTCTGGAAATTAAACCCAGATTTTCTGCATCGTAATGTAACATTTGCCAATGGGCCATCAGGTTGATCAAGAGCACAGTTTTCTAAAGCAATCATCTATCTCCAAATAGAAAAACATCCTTGCCTTATTGTCTTATGGTAATACATCCCCGTTGGCTTATTCACTGTACCCGAGCTTGTAGGAGCTAATTAGGGAAAAATGTCAGAATCTAGCATTAAATGGTGGGGTAGATGTGCGTGTCCCTTGTAAGATCTCTAGGGAGAATAGGCTCCAGAGACAGAGCTCTTACGAAAAGTTCATAAAAGGAATGTTAAAAGGGACCAGATGGACTCTACCTGGCCAGAAGGGGTTAAGAACGTCTTTGGACACCGATTAGCCCGCCTACTTCGTAGGGCTTTAAACTAGGTAAGTTGGGGGAGGGTAACCACTCACGTACTGGAGCAAGTAACCAACCTGGCGGGGTAAGTTGCCAATCCATTACTGAGTCAGAGTTAAGTACACAAATAGCAAACAGTACTATAGGAGTCCAATTAGCTCAAGCAGGAACATCAACACAGAAACAAAGCAAACATAAGGTATGGAGGGCCATGTATGTTAATGCCCACAGTTTGGGCAATAAGATTCTGGAATTAGAGATGGAAATGAGGAACGCCAATCTAGATGTGGTGGCAATATTCAAGACTTGGTTCACAGATTCCATGGGTGGGATATGGCTATACCAGGATAAAACTTACTTCGTCGGGACAGAGAGGGCAAATTGGGACTAGGGGTGGCACTATACACTAAAGAGGACATCAAAATTACCAAAATCATAGATGTCAAGTTCACCGGGGAATCCCTCTGGGTAAATTTGGCTAAGGGGAAGGACAAATGCCTGTATCTTGGCGTAGTATACAGACCTCCAAGACAACAGGAGGACATGGATATAGAACTGGTCGAAGACATAGAAAATATCACATTATGTAGAGACACGGTACTGTTAGGAGACTTAAATATGCCTGATGTGGATTGGAACAAACTTTTCAATGCGACCAGCAGCAGCAGGAAGCTATTAACCTCTATAAGGAGAGTCAGACTCAGATAAATGGTATTAGAGCCCACTAGAGATCGGGCTATACTAGACCTGATACTCACCAACGGAGAAAGTGTCACAGAGGTCTCGGTAGGCGACACGTTGGCCTCCAGTGATCACAACATGATATGGTTCAACCTAAGGAAAGGTTTCACTAAGTCAAGCACATCTACCAAGGTCCTTAACTTTAAGGGCAAAGACTTCAGAAGCATGGGGGAGTTCGTCCGTCGGACACTGCAAACCAAGCCGAATCAGACAATGTAGAGGTGAGATGGTCGACTCTAAAATCAACCATACATGAAGTAACCAACCGCTACATAAAATCAATAAGTAAATGGCGACAAAACAATAGACCACCACAGTGGTTCTCTGTGGAGATCTCAGACCTCATAAAAAAGAAGAAAAGAGCTTCTACAAACAATCAGGGAAGCAAGAACCCAAGGAAGACTATCTGGCCATGTCTAAAGCGGTCAAAACAGCAGTCAGAGAGGCCAAACTGCGAATGGAGGAGAATCTAGCAAAGAAATGCAAGAAGGGTGATAAATCCTTCTTCAGGTATATTAGTGACAGAAAAAGGAACACAGACGGGATAGTACGCCTTGGAAAACCCGACGGGAGCTATGTAGAATCGGACTCCGATAAAGCCAAACTCTTAAATGAATACTTCTGCTCTGTCTTCACTTGCGAGGCGCCGGGATCCGGCCCTCTGCTGCAGACAAGGGAAAGCTCGGAAGAACCGTTTAGAAATTTCGAGTTTACACCCATCAGTGTCTACTCTGAGCTATCGAGACTCGAGGTGAACAAAGCTATGGGACCAGACAAACTACACCCCAGGGTGCTCAGGGAGTCGAGTGACGTTCTCGCAGAACCATTATCCGCGCTCTTCAATCTTTCCCTAAGTACAGGAAAGGTCCCGTTGGACTGGAAAATGGCCAACGTCATTCCACTCCACAAAAAGAGAAGCAGGACGGAGGCTGCAAATTATAGACCGTTAAGTTTCACATCAATAGTGAGTAAAGTTATGGAAACACTAATCAAACGCCAATTAGATACGATCCTGAATGAGGAGAATCTACAAGATCCCCATCAACATGGTTTTACGAAGGGAAGGTCCTGCCAATCAAATCTGATCGGCTTCTTTGACTGGGTAACAAAAAAGCTGGATATAGGGGAGTCCCTGGACGTCGTGTACCTAGACTTCAGCAAAGTGTTTGATAGCGTCCCGCACTGCAGGTTATTGAGCAAGATGGGTTCGATGGGATTGGGTGAAACATTAACTGCATGGGTTAGGGACTGGCTTCAGGAAAACTTCAGAGAGTGGTGGTGAACGGTACCCTCTACGATACAATGGAGGTGATCAGCGGAGTACCGCAGGGCTCAGTCTTGGGCCCGATCCTCTTTAACATCTTCGTAAGAGACTTGGCTGAGGGGCTTCAAGGTAAAATTACATTATTCGCCGATGATGCCAAACTATGCAACATAGTAGGCAAAAGCACAACAGACAAAAGCACAATGCCTGACAATAGCTCAGTGCCCGACAGAATGACGCAGGACCTACTCCTGCTGGAACATTGGTCAGAGACTTGGCAACTAAGTTTCAATGCCAAAAAATGCAAGGTCATGCACCTTGGCAGGAAAAATCCATGCAGGACCTACAGTCTGAATGGTGAGATCCTAGCAAGGACAGTGGCAGAACACGACCTGGGGGTGATCATTAGCGAAGACATGAAGTCTGCCAATCAAGTGGAGAAAGCTTCATCCAGGGCCAGACAAATCATGGGCTGTGTCCGTAGAAGTTTCGTCAGCCGTAAGCCCGAGGTGATAATGCCGCTGTACAGATCCATGGTAAGACCCCCATCTGGAATACTGTGTACAATTCTGGAGACCACATTACCAAAAGGATGTGCTGAGAGTTGAGTCGATTCCACTAGGATGGCCACTAGGATGGTCGCAGGACTCAAGGACCTTCCATATGAGGAACGGCTGTGCAAGTTACAGCTATACTCACTTGAGGAACGTAGAGAGAGAGGAGACATGATCGAGATGTTCAAATATGTCACGGGCCATATCGAGGCAGTAAAAGATCTCTTTTTTCTTAAAGGACCCACGGCAACCAGAGGGCATCCGTTGAGAATCAGGGGAGGGAAATTTAATGGCGACACCAGAAAATATTTCTTCACCGAAAGGGCGGTTGATCGCTGGAATAATCTTCCGCAACAGGTAACTGAGGCCAGCAGCGTGCCAGACTTTAAGAAAAGATGGGATTGGCATGTGGGATCACTTCATGGGCATAGTTAGGGGGTGGGTCATTAGTGTGGGCAGACTAGATGGGCCGTGGCTCTTTTCTGCCGTCATTTTCTATGTTTCTATATTTCTATGAGGATTAGATCTGTGTGGAAACAGATCTATTTTGAAAGAATTATCGATAAGGTAGTAAATGGAAAGATCTGGAGACTAAGTTGTGGCACTCAGGCCTATTGTTTGAGAGAGATTCCTGGGCTGGCAGCTTTGAAGCCAGTGGTAGGTAGTATAGCTTTGAGGCAGTATGTGTTTTTATGCCCGATTTCAGAATAAGAAAAATACTTGCTTTATGGGGGAAAATACATATTATGGCTTTCTGCACCAGTTGCATGGAAATGTGTAAGGCTCAGGGAAGCAACCTGACCAAGGAAAAAGATGTAGCTTGGCACAGCATTACTAGAAATAATTTGTTTAGGCTAGCCTGATGGCAGGTACAATATGGGAGACTTGCAAACTGAACTCCTATATCTTAATATATAGGTGTAGCTGTGAACATTCATAGCTTAACATGTCAAGAGCACTGTTTCCTCTAAACTGGGTGAAAGTCTTTGAAATGCATTGCTGCCAGTGGTGAGGGGGGTAGCAGTGCTTCAATACTGTGTCTTCCATCACTAGGGACAGGCAGGTTCCCTGGAGTCCTGCAATGCTTGTCTGTCTCCCACTATTGAAAATGTAATAGTGAAACAGTGCCTTTTACTGGCAGTACTATAGGTGAAGGACTCCTGCTCAGCTTAGAGAGGACAAAGGTGAAAAGGAAAAAAAAATTCCACCGGTCTTGCCATAGTCTTTCATGAACTTAACCCCTAAAGGAAGCATTACTGATGCTGCACACTCAGATTCCATTATAGAATATTAGTGTAACCCGGCATCGGCACACCTAAAATTTAGGTACCCAAATTTTTACCAGCCACAGACCTGGCATAACTGTGGGCACCTAAATACATGAGCATGCATAACTTAAAGTATTCAATAAGCTGTACATGTTAATTGGCAGCCCCTCCCATGTTCCACCTATATGAACCCTTTTTACACCAAGACTTCAAAATTCATACTACATCTGAGTCAGGGCTCTAAAAAAGGCCAGGCTTATACTGCTTTTGCAAAGGGGTATCCAGCTGTAATGATTCTGACTTTATTCCCTTTTAGCTATTCAGTTAAAGGCATTGGAAGAAGTTACGTACAGAGGGATAATGTCAGAAGAACAGGCACACAGCGCCTTTTCATCTTGATAGCATGATGCAGTGACTGGAAGCAATCTCTGTGTCAGAGTTGCAAAGGCAATAAGAGAAGCCCTTTGCGAGAAGCAGTTGTTATATAAAACAGCAACTTTCTTTACAGTAAAAAGAAATTATTTTCAAATATAGTACTGGAAATGGAACATCTCTTATATACCTACAGCATTAGAGTATGGGCAGTGATTAAACACAATTTCCCTTAATGATTGCCACTGTACTCCAACTTGGCTTACAAAGGACTACATTAGAAAGATAAAGTTGTGTCAGATGGCTAAACTAGGTGCCAATTTATGGTGTTTTAAATGTACACTTCATTTGTACTATGAAATAAATATCTGTGCACATTGTCTCTAAGATTGTTTTTATGGAGCTAAACATACAGTAGAAGTTATCTACAGTTTTCTATAAATTGTCACTTTCCTGTGCTTTTCTCACATAGCTATTAAGTATTATACTTTGTCATAGGCAGGAAGAAAGCAAGACCAGGCTCCACTTCCTAAAGTAGCCCCAGCTTTGAACAGAACCCTCAGGGGGAAGAACCCCCATGAGTTTGTCAACAATACCGAATGGCTACCCATGAGGGGGAGTGGAATGAGCATTAGTGGGTGGTATCCCAGAATGAAGAGGAGACCCACATGGAGACAGAGGTGCCTGGGGAGTATGAGGAAGGTTCTCCGAGTCCTGAGGGTATGGAATGGGTTGGTGAGGAGACCCCTGAATAAACTCAAGCTATGGCCTAGCCCAGGGGTCGACAAACTTTTTTCAGCAAAGAGCCAATTTATCCAAAATATTTGACCCAAGATTTAC
The DNA here is from genome assembly GCF_902459505.1 of Geotrypetes seraphini. Lineage (NCBI taxonomy): Eukaryota > Metazoa > Chordata > Amphibia > Gymnophiona > Dermophiidae > Geotrypetes > Geotrypetes seraphini. The sequence continues at coordinate 161,402,172 of NC_047088.1, read as the reverse complement.
ATAGAGCCTGTGACAAACCTACTGCAGACCCGAGGTTTATCACAGGAAAATATAGGAAAACATACAAACCCCGGTGCAGAAGAGCAGACCAGATCAGAGCCCATGACAGTAATTTAGATGACTACCCTATGTGCAGTGAAGATGAGACTGAGACAGAACAGGAAAGCTTTGCCTTACCGAAGGCAGTTCCAAAGCAAAGCAGGAAATCTCTGCCCTACTATTATCCAGTTCCTGTAAGGCAAAAACAGACAGACAATCCCAGTCCCAGGCTGAGGAAGGAAAGCCCTTTCCCCCACTGAAGCCAAGGGGGGGGGTATGGTTTTTTTCCTCAGCTTAAAGCGAGGCTCAGCAGAGAGCAGAGGAAGGCAGGTCAGGAGGGAGAAAGGAAGCTCAGAACAGGACTGAGCTTACTCCAGATCAGGCAGGCAGCTTTGACTGGGAAATGAGGGATGAGCAAGTTGAAGAAAACCTCCCTTTAGATTTCTTTTCCTCAGAGCCAGATGAAGCTATGATCGTAGAGGAGCACAGTGCTGCTGCTGAAATTTGGCCAGAGCAAATGGAAGTGACTTGAAACAAACGTGAGTCTTTTGGATATTTTCCATGGCTGTTTTTTTTCCCTCTGGTAAGCAGACTGTGTGGGCTACCAGAGAGGATAACTTTGGACTGTAAAGTTTTCTACATTTTTCTTCTATGCTTTAAGCAAAGGGACAGTATCCTTCACTGTACAAAACAGTGACTAAATTAAGCCAAACGCGGAGCAGGAAACAGCCTGTTTGTTTCTCTGATTACTGTTAACAGATCTCCTTTTAAGAACCCCAGCTGATAGTGGTTACTATAGCAACCTGTTAATTGCATTCAACCTGCATGCTTCTCGGAAACCTATGGAAAATCTCTGGGTTTAAAACTGCTAAGTTTTCTCTCAAACACCAGCTCAGTTTGGATTGAATTCAGCTTTGAGAACCAGTATTTACTGTCTCCTGCCAAATGCTGTAAAACTGTCTGTGTACCTTGCTAAAGGACTTGCACAAAAGTATAAATTGTTCTGTCTCATCTTCATGGTTACCTGTGCTAGCAGCCCAGTAGTGCTGGCTCATTAACTACTGCCATAGACTTCCATCCTGCAGCTCAGGAATAGGGAGCTGCTTATTCTAACTGTTGTAAAACAGTGAAGCGGTTAAACTATATGATTGTTTTCTTTTCCTGTATAAAGTATGCCTAGCCTTAGCCTTAGACTCTAGTGCAGGGGACTGTATATAATGCGCCTAATAAAGTCCAGAGCTATCAATTGAGTTAAAGTTTGTTTTGGGTAATCTTCTCTTTAGGTTATGTTTTCATGCTTGCATTGAAATTTGTAATGGACTATGATTTTGAGGCCAGTGGCCAAATAAAGTTTATATTATTCATTAAGGCTATTCTGACTAAACGATATTCTTTGAAAGAGCAATTTTAGGCTGTTGCCTAGGGGTAAAAATCCTGAAAGACTTCCCTAGTTCCAGGGGGACCATGCCAGATTGGAACAACATGCCACTACCTGTCTGCCCATTACGCTCTTTGAGGACACAGGTGTGACAAGCCACAAGGTGTAGCTTCTCTCCCCTCCAACCCCTTGCAGGTCTTTGCACCTCTCATCCCTCCTCCCTCCCTCCCCTTCCCCCAACTCATAGCCAAAGTTCTCGCCTCTCTCCAAGTCCTGACCCTTTAATCTCCCTCCCAATCCCACGATTCCCCCCACCCTGGGCATACTGAGGTACCTGATGGTCCAGCGGGGAACTTTGTGGTAGGAGCACGGCTCTCTCACTCCTACCTCCTCACAGCTGCCTTCTAAAATAGCTGCTGCGAGGCAGCTCAAGGTACTGCAGAAATATCGCGAGCAGCTGTGAGAGGTTATGGTAGCTATTTTAGAAGACAGCCGCAAGGAGGCAGGAGTGAGAGGACCACGCTCTAGCTACAAAGACCCTTGCAGGACCACCAGTTACTTCAGTAGACCTGGGAGGGGGAATCATGGGGTTGGGAGAGAGATTAAAGGGTCGGGGCCTGGAGAGTCACTGCCACATGCAAGAAGACCCATATGTGGCTCGCAAGTCGCAGGTTGCTGACCGCTGGCCTAGCCGAAGCAAAGTCCCCCAGCTTTCCTTTTCACTTAGGCTGATGGCAGTGTGGATGGTGTGATAGACCCAGGTGGGAAAAAACAGGTGGTGCTGTTTGTTACCCTAGGAAAAAGGTAGGCGTGAGAAGATGACAAAGAAATTTGGGGAATTCTCTATTGGCAGAGGATTCATTGATCTAGTAGAAGAAATTATGTATAGGAGGTAATGTCCTTTTATGGATTAAGAACTGGTTGAAAGACTGAAAACATAGCGTGGGTTTAAATGGTCAATATTCTTAATGGAGAAGGGTAAATAGTTGGGCTTCTCAGGGGTCTGAACTGGGACTGCTGATTTTTACCATATTTATTAATAATATAGAGATGGGAATAACTAGTGAGATAATTAAATTTGCTGATGACACGATACTGGGCTTGATGGACCTTCAGTCTGTTCCAGTATGGAAATTCTTATGTACCCTTGAAACATTTTTTTGCCCCCATAAAATTGTAGATCACCTGGGTGAGGAGGTAAAAACCTAAAATTTTTGATCTGAGATAATTACATGTTTGTTTGTTTTTTTAAAATAATGTATATACACTGTCAACATACTTCCTTTCTAAGAACTGCAGGGAAAAACAACCGGATCAATAATTAAACTTATATGATCCATAGACCAAAACATCTTAGACTGGGAATGTTTGGTTTCAAAACTGAGAAAATAAACTGCAAGATGAAGTCTGAAGGCCTGATAAAGCAAGTTAAACATTCACTGGTCCAGGGTGGGGTGGGGGGGAGGGGGAATATTTTATGATTTCTTTTGCTTAGGAATAATTGTTGGGTATTAGAGAGGGGGGTATTTGATGCGAATTAGAATTTGATGATATATTAAGTGATGTTAAAGTATAAAAAGATTGTAATATAAGTTACACTTATTGTGAGTTTTAAAAATGAATAAAGATTAATAAAAAACAAACAAACATTCACTGGTGGAGTGGTGAACACATATATTGCCTATTCAGGTAATGGACTATTTAATTCACTAAACAACCAGATATTATCCCTACAGAAAGAAACTAGGTTAGAGAAGGAGCAGAAGTGCCATAGGAAACTATACATTTAGGGTCTGATTCTATATAGGTTGACTAAAAAATTGGCACCGACTAGTATGGGACTAAGTGTGATTCTATAAGTTAAGTGTATTGTATAAAATCACACTTAGGGCCTGATTCTCTAAAGAAGTGTAAGAAGCGTCCGCTGATCACGTGCCAATCACACATTGGCCTTCTTTGGTGAATCGTGTCTTTTTTTTCTAACAGATGCCTTAAATATAGGTCAGCATTTTACAGGCCTATTTTTAGGGCGTCTGTTCTGCACCTATGGAGATGCCTAGAGACACTTATGAATGCCGAAGGCTACTTCTGGTGGAAATCACACCCATGCCATCCTTGCTCGGCAGTAGTTGTGCCTAGATGCCTCCATAGGCGCGAGTCACATGCCTGTATTGTAGGCATCCTTCACGGTATAGTTTGTTTGTTTTTTCCCAAAAACTGGCATCCCGATTGACTGGTGACATCTACCGCCGCCTACAATTGCTACACCATTTGTAGAATCAACCCCTCAAGTGTAGCTTACGTAGCATTAGGCATCACTAGGCAACCTAACTTCAGGTGCGCCGTATTTGTGCCACAGTTTTCTTCACCTTAATACCTGCGCTTAATTCAAAAAGAGACGCCCAACTCAAAAACACACCCACGATCCACCCCCTAACTGCACACACTTTTAGGTAGGCATTATGGACTAGGCACCTACTTTTTATAGAATCACGTTTTTTGAGTTAGACACCTGTCAATTATGTCCAATTAATAGCAATTATGAGTTAAGATCCCATTATCAGCATCGATTAAGTCTGCTCACCAAGGACCTCCTTTACTAAGCCCGATAAATGCAGGCTGACGCGGTTAATACTCCACCGCCCATAGGGACTGAATGGGCGTCAGAGCATTTGCAGCAACAGCACTCACTAGTGCTGCTTTGTAAAAGTGGGGGGAGGGGGAGGGCAATTAAGTTAGGCACCTACATTGGCTAGGCACACCGACGTAAGTATCTAACTTTAGGTGGACTATATAGAATTTGCCAGTTAGAGGAGCTGTTCAGTTGCTAGATGGATAGTGGTATTGAATATGCATATCAATTTACATAACAGAGCTAGCCCTGCAGGTCATGTTTAGTGCTACTAGTTATGTTGGCATTGGGCAGAGACTGATATGTAATAAATGGTGAACTTGGTAATGAAATTTACTCCCCCATCTTTTTTACAAAACCCAATAGCGGTTTTTAGCACAGGCCGGTGTGCTGAATGCTCTGTGCTGCTCCCGACACTCAGAGCGCTGGGAGCAGCGCAGAGCATTCAGTGCACTGGCTTGTGCTAAAAACTGCTATCGAGGCGTTATAAAAAGGGTGTGTGTGTGTTAATTTTTCATAAGTTGCATATTGACTGCAGAGCTAACGCTTTATTCATTTTGGCAGAATATCGACACCCAAGGTTTTCTGCATGGCTTAGGGATTGTCTTCTTGTTACATTTGCTCGATCTCTTTATACTTGGTTGCAAAATTTGGGGGCATTTTATTTTTCCGGCCCCCTTCTTCCATCTCACAATAAAATCAAAATGTTAACTAAGATCATGTGTGCCAGTCTGTGTCCCTTATTCAGTCTCATTTTCTTTTTACAGAGGGTTAAACCGGGAATCCCTGTAAATCCTGTGGCATTTCATAGATTAAAAAAACATCAGTAACAGATTTGGCAGTGGCAATGCACTGATGACACAATCCTCAAGAAAAAGGCCAAGATCTCTAATTACTCTACGCATTACGCATTACACAAACACAAAAAAAATGGAAATGTATACCATGGTGTAAAGCTGTCAACACGTCCTCACCAGAACACGGGCAATGAATGGATACAGATTCCTACAACAAAGCACTAATGCACAATGCCAAGATACAACCAATGCATTCCAAAACTTCAGCATGACAAGCGAAAGTGATCATGACCTCTGCAAAAACATAAATAAATAAGAATAAATAAATAAAAGAAATACTGCTTCCAGGGAATGAATGACACAAAGCATCAGATAATGCTCTTATTTGAACACTGGAGATTCCGTCATACAAACAAAATACTGAGAAGCTTCTATAGCAATGGGGGATTTTGTCAAAAGAAGAACAAGCAAATGACAAAAGAAAAGAAAAACAGATGTCTATGTTTGCCAGCCACATTGCAAAACTGAACAGCAGTCACCTGTCGGCTTCCGTTTTATACAGGAGAGATGAGTTGGTCTAGTATATTTGACAGCAGGTTTTAAAATTATTTTCCTGGAGGGAGAGTGAGTCTGAACTTCTGATTTTTTAGCAAGTTCAGCCTTCTTATACACTGCTATAGACAAAGAAAGACAAAAAGAGCAGATAGTCAAGAAGCAAAAAAAAAAAACCAAAACCAAAAACATGAATCTTTTTCTAATATCACATAACATCAGTTTACATGCTCTTAAGATTGACTTTTGTTCTCTCTTTTCTATAACAGAATACATTTACAGTTCTATGGCAAAATAGTAAAATCATAAAATAGTGATTTATAAATTAACCTTTTTTCCTTCTCACTTCATCTCGGAAGATGGTGTTAGGTTCCTTTTTAGCTATTTTCCTTTCAGGAGTAGAAATTCTGCCTCTCCCAGTTTTAAAGTGTTTTTCTTTCTTATGCTTCTCGATGAACAGCCTCTGTACCTCTTTCTCTGTCTGCTCCTCTTGGGGAATAATCTCTAATTGTTCTGTCATGATGCTTCTATCATCATCTGTAGGATCAGAGTAAGTTAATACAAGAGCAGTAGAAATAGCAACAGAAGTAACAGAAATTATTTAACATACCATTATTAAAATTAACCCCCTCTTTTATGAACGTATAGCGTGGGTTTTAGCGCTGGCAGCGGCGGTAACTGCTCCAACTTTCATAGGAAATGTATGAGCGTCGCAGCAGTAACTGCCGCTGCCGGTGCTAAAACCCATACTATGAGGGGGTAAGTGCGGAAGGGAAAAGGGTAAAGAAAAGTATATACGGGTACAAGATCCTTCATCTGAAATCCTTGGGACCAGACATATTTTGATTTTTGGAACTATTCGGATTTTGGAATGGTAATGTAAGACCATAAGACCATAAAATTGTCACCAGACTTTTTTTTTATTTCAAAATAAGGCAAATATTAAATGCTTCAAAACAGCAAGCATTTCAAACACAAACATGTTTCAAACTATGGGACTGGTGCAATACCTTCAACATAAATGAAGTGCCAAATTTCAGTTTTCAGAGCTTTTCGGTTTTCGGAAAAAGGATCTTGTACCTGTATTATTAAAATATTATTTATTAAAATAATTCAAATAAAAAGTATTTCTTGCTTGGGATTATTAATTAAGTGGCCAAAATAAAGGGATAAATATAAGAAAAGGGCTAAATCACACCTTGTGTATCCACCCAGATGCTGTCGGTATCCATGACAGAGTCATCAATGGTTGTTTCGTCTCTATTAGTTTCTGTCTTATACTCAGTGATGTGAGTCTCTTCTTTCTCAGGAGAGGCTGGGGCATCTGGAGATCCTTCCTTTGGCGATTGTTCTTTTGACTCAAGTTGGGTCTCTGCTTGATCCACTGTGCCCAATACATCTTCTGCCTCAGGTTTCCAACCTTCCACATCAGTTTCATGTGCAGCAGCAAAACGTACACTATGAGAAATGGATTCACCCTCATCAACAGCTGTCTGCACAACCGTGATGAAATCATCTTCAACTGTAACAACAGATTCTATAATACCTTTCAACTCTGGGACTTCTGCTGGAGAAATATCAGGCATTTCTTCACCCAAAGCTTGGATTTTTGAATCTATATCTTCTAAAGCACTTGATGTTACTTCCACTTTGACATCTTGATCACTCACAATTACTGGTGACTGATTTGTAGCATCTACAACCTCTGGAGTTCCTTCAACCTTTTCTTCAAGTAACACTAAGTTATCCATTTGTATATCAACTTTCTCCTGAAAGGATTCATCTTTGGGAATGATTGTTTCTACGAAAGGCTTTACTATTGGCTCATCTACTGTAGACCCTTCTGATACAGGCATGTTTTTAGATACTTCCTGGATGCTTTCATCAGGTATCACAGAGTCCTGATTTTGATCGTGCTCTCCACTAGACTCGTATGATTCTTCTTTATCGACTGCTTCTTGGTGCACTAAATCAGGCTTTGTGACTTTCTCTTTCATTTCATTCTCAGATGGCTTGGTGTCATCAAAAGTGGAACTATCTTTCATTTTATCTAAAGAAGGTTCCTCTTGCACTGCCTGAAGTTCAAAGTCAGTTATTTCTGCAGATTTAATGGCTTGCTCTAGAACAGCTGGTTCTACTGTTTCAGTTTCATCACCTAACTGACTTTGATATTCTTTGCCAGCAAAGATCAATTCTTCTGGTAACATCTTATCTCCTTCATGGTCTGAGCTTGCTTGCTCATGTTTTGCACCTAACTCAGAAACAATACTAAGGGATTGCTCATCCTTTTCTTTCAATGGTAACAGATCATCTTTTATCAGTTCTAAATTTTCAGTGGGCATTTTTTCTTTAGCAGAGTCCAAATCCAAATCTGAACTACATATTTGTTTTGTCTCAGATATAACTATTGCTTTTTCGGTTGAAATGGCACACTCGGATTCAAGCATCATTCTCTTAGTACTTTCTGGAATATCCGTGGAATAAATATGTTCTTTACTTTTTTCCTGAACAATATCCAGCTTGTCAGCACTTTTTTTCTCTTGCTCCGGCTCCAGGCCAAGAACTGGGGATTCATCAGACAACTGCTGAGTCAGATTTTTCATTTCACTTCCAAAGCGTTCTTGGGACCTTTCGGCTGCTGCCAGTTTTACTTCAATGACAGCTGGATCTACTACTAAACCTTTACGTATTTTCTCATCAATACCTTCATATAGGCTAGAAATTTCACCTGACAAATTCTCAGTGTCCTGGACGGGTGAGGGCAAAGGGACCGTATACTTATTAAATACACAATAACCTAATTCTTCTAGCTGACTGTCAGTTTTTGTGAGCAACTGGGTTTCCTCAGGAATGGGAGGATGCAGTCCACTGCTTTCCTCTATAATAATTTCAGAAGGAATAGATTTTCTTCCATCAGCATCATCAGCATCTGTGTTCACAGAACTCAAGCCTGATCTAGTTCCTGCTAAGTCTAACATTTCAGGCAAGTCTGGAGCCATTACAGTTCCGTTTTTGTAATAATCTTTGGCTAAGAAGACTAACTCACATGAGTCATCCTCAATATTTTCTTCTTCAACCGTTTTCTCTTCTTCAAAATGTCTAGTTTCTATATCACTTTCTCCTGGAAAGCATGGTGCTTTGTCCAATGAAGGAGTAGTCGCTGGCAGATCGTCACTAGTTTCATCCATGCTCCCACTAGTGTTTGAAAGAATGTCAGTGGCTAAAGGAGAGAGATCATGTACACGAGCATAACTGAAACCTAATGCTATTGAATCTAGACAGGACATTGGTAAATTAATTGACATACTTCTCTGTTCAATTGCAGATCTACCACCAAGTCCTAAGCTCCTGCTTAAAGTCAAATCATCTTTGTTTTTATTAAGAATGTCTGACCTATCCATATAGATTTTAGGATCGATTGTAAATAATCTATCTGATGTATGAAATCTGTCTGATGTAAAACTTTGGGCAAATGTGCTATAGCCCACATCAGGAGTAGGGATGCTCTCTCTTTCATCTGCGCTAAGTTCCACATCTTCATCATCTTCTTCCTTAGATACTGCAGGAATTGAATAAAGCTCACGTGCTCTTTCTTTCATGTCACTCAATTCATAGTAATCACTACCCTGCTGCAAGTCACTCTTTACTACCTCCTCTTTTAAAGTGGAAGTTTCAAAATATGTTGACATGCCTGATTTGTCATCATCCACTTGCTCTTCATGTTGAGCTGAATCTGAAATACATGTTTTGTCATCTCTAACACTTTCTATGACGTCTTGCTCTGCTATAGCTTCTTGTACTAAGCCCTTTTGATCAGTTTTGCTACACACATCTGAAACTTCCTTTGCTTCTTCAAGAAACTGAATTACATTACTATCAGCTTTTTCCTCCGAGTGCTCAGGACTAGATTCTTTTCCTATAATAAAATCAGATGTCTTTGTAGATTCAGTTTCTTTTTCAGCCATTGCTTTACTGGAACAAATCGTTGTTTCGTGAGGTGTTGAGTAAAGCTCACTTTCCTTGGTCAGTTCTGAATTTTCCCTGTCAGAGTCCAAATGTTCTTCCCTATTTGCTACTTGCCAAGATAAAGTTTTCTCTTCTTCAGCAAATACTTTCTGAGTATTGATTTCCTCTATGCTTTGTTTTCCAAAATCAATAGACTGTTCAGTTACCATAGAGACTGCTTCTTCTAGTTTGTCCATTTTTAATGTGTGGTGGTCTAAGCTATCTTTGGAAATGTCCTGGTCAGTAGGCTGTTTGGTGTTACTAGATATGCCAGCTTCTTCAGGCTGAGACAGGTGTGTAATAAATTGTGAGGCTGGTGATGATATTTCATCTTTCATTAGTATATTGACTGCAGACCCAGAAGATTGGATAAAACATTCACTCTGATTTGAGAATAAATTAGAGGACTGAACTTTGGTCTCATCTTTTTCGAGAATTTCTTTATAGTCATCTTTATCTTCCATAGATGCAACCTGAGCAGCAGACTGAGTATCTATACTCTCTTCATCCATTTTGCTCAACAGTTCACTTTGATGTTGTAGACCTTGAAATCCTGCAGTCAAATAAGGGCTCGGTTCTACAAAATATACCCCTGCTTGCTTTGGCACATCGTGTGGACCTTCTGCAAAAGTCTGCTGCAACTCGGACTGAAGCACTTTTTCTTTTTCATCGTGAATATGCTTCACAACTACAAACTGTTCTGTTGCTGAATGTGAAACTAAGGCATCGTGCGTTGGCTGCTCCTTGGTCTTGCTCTCCATCTGCTGCTTCTCTTCTTTCGTGTCTAATGCTTCCACTGCAAAAGTGCTTGGATCCATTTGGCCAAGTATTCCCATCCTTGAGGCTGCAAGTAAATCTTTAGTTGGCTTGTTGCTTTTTTTTAAAACAAGTTAGTTAAAGGCAATCCAGAAAGTATAATATCATACCATGGAAAGAAACCAAAAGAAATATGGTAACATGCAGCACAGGTATGAGAAAATGGTTTACTGTCAGATCTGATTAACATGTATCTATCTATATATACTATTTTATCCATATTGAGTCAATAATAAATGAAATATAAGGAATTGATTACAACTGTCTTTATTCTAATTATTGTTTGGCTATCAAAGATCTTGTAGTTCATGTAGGAAATTACAAATGGTGCTAAATGAGGTGTCCTGGTTATATTTCCCTTCAACCTGGCTCTTATGTTGTAAGCTATACATAAAACAAATGAATTAATTTAAATATTTTTATATCACCAGTACAAATTTCTCGTGTTAGCCCAAGCGGCAAACAATGAATGAAAGTTTCATCAACATAAGAAAACAAAACCAGATAACACCGGATCCAAGATGGCTGTCGCTTGCTGCTGCTGAGTGGACGCTTACGAGTGGGGATAGGAGGGGAGTGATTAAAGAGGATAAAGAGGTAGCTGAGAGGCTGAACACGTTCTTCTCATCGGTTTTCACGAGAGAAGACACATCTAATATACCGGACTCAGAGGAGCTCATGAGTGGGGAACAGGCTGAGAAATTGGAGCATATAGAGGTAAGTAAGGAGGATGTCCTCAAACAGATAGACAGGTTAAAATGCGGCAAATCACAGGGTCCGGACGGGATCCACCCGAGGGTTCTGAAGGAGCTAAGACAAGAAATAGCGGGCACAATCCAGCATGTTTGTAACCTATCCTTGAAAACTGGAGAGGTACCAGAGGACTGGAAATTGGCGAATGTCACACCTATCTTCAAAAAAGGATCGAGGGGTGACCCCGGGAACTACAGGCCGGTGAGCCTGACTTCAATTATAGGGAAGATGGTGGAAGCTATGATAAAGGACGGCATTTGCGAGCACATTGAGAGAAATGGCCTACTGAGAACAAGCCAGCACGGATTCTGTAAGGGAAGGTCATGCTTAACGAACCTTCTGTACTTCTTTGAGGGAATAAGCAGTCGGGTGGACAATGGGGAACCCATCGACATCATTTACCTCGATTTTCAAAAGGCTTTCGACAAGGTGCCACATGAAAGGCTGCTTAGGAAGCTGTGGAACCACGGGGTGGGAGGGGATGTGCACCGATGGATAGAGCACTGGTTGTCGGGTAGACTGCAGAGGGTCGGAGTGAAGGGCCAATATTCTGACTGGCGGGGAGTCACGAGCGGTGTGCCGCAGGGATCGGTGCTGGGGCCGTTACTCTTCAACATATTTATCAATGATCTGGAAAAGGAGGCAAAGTGCGAGGTTATAAAATTTGCAGACGATACCAAACTGTGCGGCAGGGTTAGCTCCAGGGAGGAGTGTGAGGACCTGCAAAGGGAACTAAACAAGCTGGAAGACTGGGCGAACAAATGGCAAATGCGCTTTAACGTGGAAAAATGCAAGGTCATGCATATAGGGAAAAAAAACCCGTTGTTCAACTACAAATTGGGGGGGGCATTGTTGGGAGAAAGCAGTCTCGAGAGAGACTTGGGAGTGCTGGTGGATGCATCACTGAAGCCATCTGCACAGTGCGCAGCGGCCTCAAAAAAAGCCAACAGGATGCTGGGCATCATAAAAAGGGGCATAACAACCAGGACGAGGGAAGTCATCTTGCCACTGTATCGAGCGATGGTGCGTCCGCATCTGGAATATTGCGTTCAATATTGGTCGCCGTACCTCAAGAAGGACATGGCGGTACTCGAGAGAGTCCAAAGGAGAGCAACGAAACTGGTAAGAGGGCTGGAACACTGCCCATATGCCGAGAGGTTGGATAGGCTGGGGCTCTTCTCTCTGGAAAAAAGGAGGCTCAGGGGTGATATGATAGAGACCTTCAAGATCATGAGGGGCATAGAGAGGGTGGATAGGGACAGATTCTTCAGGCTGAAGGGGACAACAGGTACGAGGGGGCATTCGGAGAAACTGAAGGGAGATAGGTTCAAAACGAATGCAAGGAAGTTTTTTTTCACCCAAAGGGTCGTGGACACTTGGAATGCGCTACCGGAGGACGTGATTGGGCAGAGTACGGTACAAGGATTCAAACAGAGACTGGACGGATTCCTGAGGGATAAAGGGATCGTGGGATACTGAGAAAGCTAACCAGAAAATAAGTATAGAAACCCGACCAGGTCGTGCATGTGCAAGACCGGAGGGCTAGGACTTTGATGGGAAGATAGGACGCAATAGGAAACCAAGGTGGCATGGGGGCCCCTTCTGGTGATTTGGACAGGTCGTGACCTGTTTGGGCCGCCGCGGGAGCGGACTGCTGGGCAGGATGGACCTATGGTCTGACCCGGCGGAGGCACTGCTTATGTTCTTATGTTCTTATGAGTGTCTCGCTTACCTTCGGAAAAATGCCTAAGAGAAGGGGAAGAAGCGTCGGTGGTGCCTCCCGACGCCCGGAGACCCCTCTGCCTGCAGTGGATGCCCTTTTTAGGCGTCTTTTGAGTGAGCAGGTTTCGTCGGGGAATCGCCCGCTGGGAGCGCCGGCAGAGAGTAGTGCCGCGGCGAACTCCCTTGGGCTAGAAGTCTCTCTGAGCCCCGACGTAAGGTCACCGCCCCTGCAGCCGTTGCCGCTGGGAGCAAGCTCACCGCGAGAGGAGAGCACGCCGGAAGAGGAAGTGTTTTCCTCTCGAGAGGCCAGTATGTCGGAGGGCTTGCAATTGAAGACAGCTGAAAGTGAATTACTCCTTTTAGAAAAACCGGCGGTAGGAACAACTCCAGCTAAAGGGGATCAAGGCTCCGGAGAGGTAAAACAGCCGAGTGAACTTTTATTAATGATACAAGCAATTTTTGTTTCTCCTGTTAGACCTTCTGAAGTCACTCTAGACTCTCTCTGGGACTTAGTGTCCAATTTTGGAAATGCCCTTAACTTACAGGTAAAAAATTTGGACAAAGAAATACAAATCCAGAAAGAAGAGATAAAAACTTTAAAGGAAGAGACTGTATCACTGAAATTAGATATCCAAGAAGAAAAGAAGAACTTAAAAACAATTAAGAGTAACCAAGATTTATTTGTTAAAGATAATACGATTATGAAGAGAAAATTGGAAGCTTTAGATAACAATATTCGGATTAATAACTTGCGTTTAATTAATTTTCCTAAAGTATTATCAATTTCTCCACGAGATATGATAAAGCGATACTTTCTGGAAATTCTTAAAATACCTGAAAATGCCTTACCACCTCTTACAAAGGTTTACTATTTACCTATAAGAAATCAGGATCCTCAAAAGAAAGAAGATGAAGGAATACCGCAGAAAGAACCTTTGGACGTTTCCACTTTGTTAGAGCAATCAGATAGAGAATTGGCTATTCCAGCCACTCTCTTATTGACTGTGGCTTTGGCCACAGACAAGGATTGGATTCTTAAACTTTTCTTTAAAAATAGGACCAAGGACTTTTTGGGTTTTCATATCCAGATATTTCCTGATGTCTCGAGGGAGACTCAGAAGAGAAGAAGGGAATTCTTAATGTTAAAACCAGGAGTGACTCAAATAGGGGGTTTATTTTTTCTTAGGTATCCTTGTAAATGTGTCATAAGATACCGTTCCTTGAAATATGTATTTGTAGATCCAGCTCACTTGACTGCTTTCCTTTCTGCGAAACGTCTTGAGTCTGCAAAACAATCTGTACCATTGTGATAATAATTAGCTCACTTCTCAGTAGTAGTTTAAGTGATTTTTCTTGTTAAAATGTTTTACTTTAATTTAATTTCTACTCTTATCGTTAATCTTGGATCCTAATTTGAGGACTAGTGTGTGATTAAGTTAGGATGTATATTTTCTTTATTATTTTGAATTACTTTTAGGTTTGAGAGTAAATAATATTATTATGTTTTCTTGATCTCACTTTCTGTACAAGATGATATGCTTGATAATAAATGTGTAAAATTTATAAATAAATTAAAAAAAAAAACAAAACAAAACAAAACCAAACACAAATTATGAACAGAAAATCCCATACACATTTCCCAAATTAATCTCAAACTCTAGTCTACTCCACAATCAGCTGTGAACTACCAAATCAATCCAAATTCTTATCTTCTGGAATAAGATCTGACCATGTTCTGTTTAAAATCACAAGCTTATCTCATTTATATTAATAATCCCTTATTGTTCCTTATTAGTTATTTGAGGTCCTAAAGCATACAGTATACGGTTAAATATGAGTGGATAAGAAGTAATTTGAGGTCCATATTCATAAAGCCTTCAATGGGACAGTTAACTAGAAAGCTTTATTCCGTTACCTTTACTGATGCAGGCTGAAAATCGGGTCTAAAACTAATTATGTAAGTCCTTCATTTGGCAGCATGGCTATTATGTATTTGACCAGAATGAACTGGATATCACTGGATGACTAGCACTGATTATCAGAGCTGATGAATCAAAGTTAAACGGTGCCAAGGAAATGACCCTAGCACCACCTATTTTAATCTGGATAAATTCTGCCTGATTCGTGACATGTCCCTAGTCAGCTGGGGAAGGAGCATGCTGGGGGGAGGACATTTTATCTATGAAAATTTGTTTTGGCTAACTCCCAAGGTCAGCCACATTTTCTAATTTAGTTTAATGCTCTATAACTCAAATGCACTATAAGTTGCATGGTAATCAGATCTGACGGCAAATCATCAGCACTATCCAAATAAGGTGAAATTCTAATGCCATACTAGTATGGTAAGCTTTGCTAGGCTATAATAGCAATATATTATATGCTGAGTATTATAAATAAAATAAGTTATTTTAACTTTACCATAATTTATTACCCACCCCTCCCACAGTAGCAGCTGATGTGTGGCAAACACTCCAACGCCCATTAAATCCCTTAGGGCATCAAAGAGATTGCTGCCGTCGCAATTGCTACTATGGCTTTGTAGAAGGAACCCTAAATGTCAAAATAATTCATATTTATTACAGTAGTATTATTCAGCATTTTCTTTATATGTTCACCCAACAACTTTATGAAAAGAATGAAAATTCTTGTAAAAATTATGGAGCAGGGCCAGATTTGAGGACTAGACATATTAGGTGAGGAAAATTAAAACATGGCCAAGTTAGTTTGCTTGAATTGTCATAAAACAACAAAAATGTTTACATTTTGCCCAACACTTTGGCCCTGATTCTCGTAGGGACACCAAGATAGGTGGCAGTATGCATCCTAGTGCTGCCTAACTGACCCTCCCTCACTCCCCCCTTTTATGAAGCCACATTAGGATTTTTTATTACTAGCCATGGTGTTAAAAGTTCTGAAGCTCATAGAATTCGTATGAATATCAGAGCTAACACCACCACGGCTGGTGATTTAAAAAAAAGGCTAAGACAGCTTTATAAAAGGGGGCCTTAATTGGTTTAATTGGCAGGTGCCTACAGAACAGGCCACTGATGTCACATCCACAGAGGTGGGCATGACTTGTGCCAGAACTAACCATAGGTGCCAGTAGGAGTCCCTGTGGATGCGATTTTTGTGCAAAGTAGGCGCTGGAAATGTAGGCCAGTAAAACCCTGGCCTACATTTCTGGCATTTACTTGACATGTGGTGGCAATTTTGCAACCGGTGCTGGTACATGATTGGCATGTGACTGGTGCTGGTTTTGGAGGTGCTGGCTGATACCCGCACCGGTTGCAGAACCCATGTCCTTTATGTCCTTACAGATTTGGAAAAATATTAACTGCAGAGGCTGAAAAAAAATTATACAGACAAATTTTTTTTGTACAGAAAACACAATGGAACTTCTGTCCAATCCTTAAATTTAGCCTTTGGAGGAATGACTTTTATTCCTCTAATAAAACACAAAAAACACAATTACTGGGGGAAGAGGATATAATAGGATAGCATATAAACAATTGTGATATCTACACACATCACAAGATATTAGAAAAATCTGAGTTACTTCACATGGTAGTTATTTTAATATTTTATAGTGTACCTTAGGGTGCTCAGATGACTAATTTTTTTTGTTTGCTTGCATTCTAAAACAGTGGTTCTTGGAATATCCCTAATGAATATGAATGAAAGAGATTTGCATATAATGGAGGTGCCACATGTATATACCTCATGCATTTTCATTAAGGATATCTTGAAAACCCAACTGGCTGGAGGTCCCCCAGGATATGTTTGAGAATCATTGCGGGGGTGGGGGGATGGGGGGAGGGGTTATAATTTTAAGATTACAAACACAAGAATCCTTGAACACTGTAAATTAAAAAAAAATATTGAGACTGGTAGAAATATCCTAATGAATATAGTGTCAACTGATCACTCTATGATCAATATAATAACATACATGTATAGAACTATATTGTTGGCAATTTTGATGTTTTTTGACATGTTTATTTAATTTTGATATTTTTTAATTGGTTGTAATCTGCCTTGTTTTAAGGCAGAATATAGATAATAACTGTATTGGAACAAATATCTTGTGGCGCTGGTATAACTCTCATTTACTGTTTTAACAGAACATTTTCTGTAGCTTGGCTTCCTTGGCTTGTTCTGGGCTGTGAGTCCTTGTCCAGCATTACGCAGGAGAATAAGGTCAGCCTATATATATATATTTTTTTTTTGAAAATTTTAATTAACCTAACTTAAGGGTTCTCAATCCAGTTCTCAGGAGACGCATCCAGTCAGTCAGGTTTTCAGGATGCCATAATGAATATGCATGAGATAAATCTGCATACAATGGAAGCAGGGCATGCACATCCATCTCACGCATATTCAATGCAGGTACAGTACTCCCCCGATATTTGCGGGGGTTCAGTTACGGGAATCCCCGCAAATCTCGAAAAACCACGAATACGGTTTAAGATGGGGGAACTTGAAGAGGGCAGCGGGAGAGGGCAGCAGGAGAGCAGCCGGAGCGCCGCGAGTTCAGGAAATCACTCATGGTATGCTCCGACCGCCTCTTCCTGCACTAAGTCGGGCCTTATCCAATCAGGAGCTGCGTGTCAAAGCAGCTCCTGATTGGATAAGGCCCGACTTAGTGCAGGAAGAGGCGGTCGGAGCGTACCGCGGGTGATTTCCTGCACTTGCGGCGCTCCAGCTGCTTTCTCCTGCCTCTCCTGCTCCTTGTCGGCGGTTCGCGGTCGGAAAATACCGTGAATGACCAGGACCGCCAACCGCCAACCGCGAACGACCAGGGGAACACTGTATTTTGAAAACAAACTGGTTTGGTGTGTGCCACAGAGAACCTCTGACCTAGCTCAACACATTCTGGTATTTATACTGCAATCTAGATTTTTGTTATATTTTCCTATACTAACTGTAATGCAGTTATAAAACCATCACAAATAAAGAAGAGACATTTAGAGAATAACTTCATAAAGCATTCTTTGCATGTATATGTTTGTATATACACTGTATGGTACCTATTATAAAATTAGCTAAGCTTAAAAGTAGGCACTGTGCATATCATTACATGACCCAGGTATGTTGGGGGTGTAATTTGGGTGGAGCACAACACATGTGCATAGGTTACAACCACTGTTCCCTCTATGCTGAACGGGAGTCCTCCAACTGAATTGCTGCCAGTGGGAGGTGGCTAAGGACAGGCAGGTTTCCCTGGAATCCTTCAGAGCTCGCCGGTCCCTCACTATTGAAAAAGATAGTGAAACAGCACCCTCCACCAGAAGGACTAGAGGCAGAAGACCCCCACTTAGCTTAGAAGGAACAGTGGTTATAAATTATGCACCTGTATATGCACCTCAGTTGTATACTATTACACCTGTGCCCGAGCAAGTATGAATGCATGTGGGTTCAATTTTCCTCCAGTTTCTGCTGGTTTTAAGTTGCTATTTTATAAAGGTAAATACATGTTTTTGTTGATTTATAAAATAGTCTCTTCAGCTTGGAGAAGAGACAGCTCAGGGGTGATACGATAGAAGTCTATAAAATACTGAGTGGAGAGGAAAGGGTAGATGTGAATCACTTGTTCACTCTTTCCAAAAATACTAGGACTAGGGGCATGCGATGAAGCTACTAAGTAGTAAATTTAAACCAAACTGAAGAAAATATTTCTTCACACAACATGTAATTAAACTCTGGAATTCATTGCTGGAGAATGTGGTGAAATCAGTTAGCTTAGCAAGGTTTAAAAAAAAAATGTTTGAATAATTTCCTAAAAGAGAAGTCCATAGGCCATTATTGAGATGGTTTGGGGAAATCCATTGCTTATTCCTCGGATTCGCAGCATAAAATCTGTTTTACTTCTTGGGATCTAGCTAGGTACTTGGGACCTGGGTTGGTCACTGTTGGAAACAGGATACTGGACTTGAATGACCTTCGGTCTGTCCCAGTATGGCAATTCTTATGCTTATATGTAATAGGCATCTACTTAGTCTCCCCAGTTAAACAACTTGTTATAAAATAAACCTCTTTAAGCCCAATTTTATGTAAGTCATCTTGATATGAAAGGGGGTGTGCAAGTTGGGAAGCTAATGGAACTTTTTGTAAAACATGCATAAGGCCATGGGAAAGATACATGCAATTTGGCCGTACACAAAGCAAAGCAGACATTTTGCAAAAAATATGTTCATAAAACAGTAGTATCATGTAGTGCTTTATACATGTAGGTGCTTGTACTTACACTAAACCACCTAATATTGACACGCTTTGTTTAAGAGTGGTAACAGTCAAGATTTCCTTCACAAAGACAACCGATCTCCAGTGTCTGCAGTCAGATCTCAGAGCTAGTCATAAGGAATAACTCATATGCAGACTATCATTGATTGTATTTATCTCAGGGGGACTGTTATACTTTATGTTCGAGCTTTATTGGCGAACAGACGCCGCTGCTCGGTTTAAGGCAGGTCATTGACGGACTAACAGTAGTTCCAGATGATAAAATACTAATTTCTTGAAGAAGCCCGATGTAATGTCTTTTGGGCGAAACGGAGATCTTCTGTCGATTGAGTTGATTGAGTTGGCTGGGTAGAGAATCTTCACCCAAGTTAAGTATTGCTTCAATTTAATATCAATGGACAATGAATAGCAAACAATAAATTTGAATAGGGCAACAGTTAAAATTGCTTACTACAACAGTCCCCCTGAGATAAATACGATCAAGATAGTCTCCATATGAGTTATTCCTTATAACTAGCTCTGAGGTCTGACTGAAGACACTGGAGATCGGTTGTCTTTGTGAAGGGAATCTTGACTGTTACCACTCTTAAACAAAGCGTGTCAATATTAGGTGGTTTAGTGTGATTCACATAGCATTTGAAGGGTTTTGGTGCTTGTACTTACACATGTAAGTAGCAAATTGTGCTACTTAAACATGTGAAGTATTTAAGTCCAGGCTCTTACACTTTTAAGGACTGGATTTTGGAAACCTGCATATCCAATGAAAACCAATTAAGAAGCTGACTTCCAAAACTCAAGTTTTGTGCTGTTTGAAGAAACTTTCAATATCTGAGACCTCAGCACTCGCCCATCCCCTACCTCCCACCTCATTACTGTTTCCAGGGGGGGGGGGGCACCTGAGACACAGCTGGAAAATGTTATTATGATGTTTAATTCTGTTTTATATTTAAATTATTTAAATTGTACTATTGTGTTTTGATATTTGTTTGTGTCCTTCTATAGTAAACTGTTTTAGATTTTAGGCGGTACATTAAAAAGTTTTATTAAAGCTTGGAATTACTTCTTTAAACCTTAGGACCAAAGAAGCAGTTGGCCGACATGCATGCCTTGCAGCAGGTAAAATTCCGATGGGGATTTTTCTTTTAAATTACAGTATACATGTACTCCCATTGTACACTAGGAAATGTATATATGCAGTTTCAAAGTCCACCCAAATCATGCTCAAAACATACCTGTTTTCATCTTTGAATGCTAGGTGCATGCATGTGTAAGCAGTGTTTCTTCTAAAGTCATTTCTTATGAATATATAACAATTTACACAAGTAAATAGCATTTTTTACACAAATAAACCTTCTAAAATTGCCTCTTTAGCAACAAGTATACACAAAATATCCCACCAAGGAAAAAACTAAAATATAATTTACAATATTTCCATGTTGTTTTCTTTTTCCGACCATCTAGAGAATTAGCACCTTTCAATACAGAAATCAGGTCCACAGCTGTCAGAATGCTTTGGAGTGGGAATTAAGAGAGATCCGGACTGACCTTAGTCCACAGCCCTTGAGCAATTATGCTGATATAAGATTTGTTGGTTGGTGCTCACCAGTGGGAAGTCAACCTAAAGTACTGGATGGGCTGAACAAACCGCTCATTAAAGAAAAGCAGATTTCTTGAGTAGAAGTGGGCTAACATTATATATATTGCACATACTTTAGTAACCCTAAGGGAAAAAATACTAAACACATCATTCAGTAATGATAAAATGAATGAAACTGCAAACTACGACAAATGGAAGACAGATGCGAGAAGCATGTGCAACAGCCATACAAAACTTATTCAAAAATGCACTGAAAGATAAAATGTAGATATATACATATTACAAATAAAGCAGATCTATAGTTGAAGCAGTTTTTTTATGGTTGAATAAGCTGTACATATATTGGCAATGTGACTGGCAAACGCATCTGAAATGGGAAGAAAAGGTTTACATGGTGCAAAGCTTTGTGGCAAAGCATATTGTATCAGGGCAACGTAAACTGGGATTCAGCAGCAGTGCTAAGGAACGTGTTATAGCATCTGTGCAATCAGAAAAGCACAGTTTCCTTTCAGGTGCGACAACATGAATACAGCAATAAGGGAAGAGAACAGCCTTGAGAAGCACTGAAGAAAAGGAGATAGCTGCTGTGAGAAAAGCACATGCAGATCTCAAGGACACACCTCCCTTAGCTAAGGAAGGTGCTGCCAAAGCCAGAGGCCCTTCCGGGTCATTCTTCCCGCTGGATGCTTCCCTCGGCATGCTTTCTTCGCAACACTGTTTGGTTTCCAGGATAGAATCCGTCTGGGTCTCGCTGAGGATTTGGGGCTGCTCTGAGGGCCCAGCTGTCCCACACTCTGACCCTTGTTCCTTCTCAGGAAAAGTGACTGCCTCTTCGTCTTCAGGCAGCAGACCCTCAGCTGTCACTTCTCATGAATGGAAACAGGAGCGGACATCAAAACCAGAGACAAATTAAACAAAGAACAGTACCAGAGGGCTATTCTTAGGCAACATTTTCCTCGCTCTCAAACATTTTATTCTGCTGGTTTAATCAGCTCTGGGATTAGTCTATTCACATTTCAAACAATAATCTTAATAGAAAAGCAATAATTCATTAATTCAGCTTTGTACTGTATAGGGTAATAAGCAACTCATATCTTCCCCGAAAAATGATTCTAACAGCACAATAGTGAAAAGGTTTAAGAACTTACAAAAACATAAAGGTTAATTTTTAATATGCAAAGGAAAAATCAACCCATTTAAGACCTTTGTTGGTTGTTTTCAAATAACAAAACAAGCTGAAGCCAGTTAAGTAACCCAAAGCAGTCAAAACCATAAAGAACTAATTAGTCACAGAAAGGTAATCAAACTTAAGAAGAAATCTCAAAAGGTAAACTATATTTCATCCACAGAAATACGGGGATGTCCATTTAAGCCTCTCTCCACTCCCCACAGTAAGTTCTCTCCCCTCCACATACAAGAGAAAAACCAGGGAAAGTTCCAGTATTCTGGTCATTTATTTGCATTTTTGGCCCGTACATGTTATTGCCTTTTCTATAGAAATGTCTCCACCATAACTGGAAAGCTCATTCATAGATAGATGCAATATAAGGCAACCTTAATGGCTCAATGCCAGTGCTACTTGATTTCTAAGGCCCAGCTTAGGCTGTGGATACTAGAAAAGCTGCACACAAAGATCTCTGAAGGGAGTTTTGACCCTTATGCATTCACCAGCCAAATTCAAGTAAGCACATAAGGGATTTAGAGAGAGCCACAGTTTGCATCTTGTGACACAGAATTATCCATGTATTAGCTGTGCAGACAGTGGGGTTAAAAGAGGAAGCAAAACCCAAATAGTTGCAAATGGAGGTTCATAGCACTGTGTAGCCCCAGTAAAGACTGGTTCCATTGAGGAGATCACTATCAGATCAATAAAAAGGTATTACAGTAAAACCTTGGATTGCAAGTAACTTGGTATGCAAAACATTTTATTAAATTTTAACTTGATAAACAAGCAAGGTCTTGCAATACATACAGTATACACACGTCACATCATCACAACTGAGCCAATGGTTCTTCTCTCTCTAACACTGCGGGAGTGTAGTGACTGTTCTAAATGAGCGAGGTCTTGCAATACGAGTACATACATTATACACACTTCACACAATTACAACTGAACCGATAGTTCTTCTCTCTCTGACACTGCAGGAGTGTAGTAACTGCTCTCAACAAGCAAAGGTTTTGCAATAAAAGTACATACAATATACACGCGTCACAACATTACAACTGAGCCGATGGTTCTTCTCTGACGCTGCGGGAGTTTAGTGACTGTTCTAAACGAGCAAGGTCTTGCAATACAAGTATGTACAGTATTTTGTATTAAAGCTTTTGGGTTGTGGAACAAATTGTCTGAGTTTCCATTATTTCTTATGGGGAAATTCGCTGTGATATACAAGTGTTTTGGATTACAAGCATGGTTTCGGAACAAATTATGCTCGCAAACCAAGGTTTTACTGTATTTCTACAAACATAAAACAAACAAAAATATTGTATTGCTTTATAAATACATTTTGCTCTCCGTGCAGTTTAGATTTACATGGTTCTGAAGAGAAGAAAGTGGTGGTGAGAGCACTTCCACCTAGATTGTGAATAAAAGCATTTAATTCATTATAGAAATTTATACATATAACTGTGTGCTTCCACCCTGCTCAAACTTCACCCATATGAATACCTTCCTGTAAAGTCTATGCCATTGAAGAGCGATGTATACTTACACAATATCTCATGGTCAGAATGCTATCATTTATGTGCTCAAATCTCCCCTTACGGAGGTATATGACTAAAATACTGGCATCTACCTGCATTTTCCCAACTAATCTAGGTGGCTCCATATTGCTGCTATTTGCATAACATTTGGGCCTTATTACCAGGAAGGCCTGGACTCTCCTTAACCTACATTAATTTAATACAAATTAAATCTACCTGTTCACTGGCACCTCATTTGATGCTGATAACATACAGGCCAACTTATTTATTTCTGAGCCCTAGCTCTGAGTGATTGTAATCAAAGCTGTTGAAAACACAGGCCTCGCAGAAGGGTTAAGGAAAAAGTACACAAACAGCCTCAAGAAATAATATGCAACAGTGAAAAGAAGACACACATTAATGCAGACATTGAATGCTGATAGTCTTTTTCTGTGCTTTTGTTGAAAAGTACCACAGAACAGGCACAAAGTTGAACACTGGATTAGAAATGGTATTTGTATGACAGATGGCAGTGAACAACAGATACATCAGAAAACATATTATATTTAGGATAAATGCGATGTTTTCTCCAATGTAGGAAGTCCCTTTTGTCCAAAGAAAACTAAGAATAAGAGACAGAGGATGGGAGAAGATACTTGATAAAAATGTTTCAGTCCTTCACTTATCAGAATAATTAGTAAATTAAAAATTCTATTAGAAAGAATATCATAGAAATAATCTAGAGCAAACTTCCACAACAACTAAATTGGCTCTTTGGCATGAATAATTCACATTATATTAAAAAAATCTCAAACTATAGTTCTACCTATTTTACTTTCCTATCAATCTGTTGATCTTCCTTTCAATTAACGTTGTGTATTTATTGTAAACCGTCATGTTTTAGACATCAAGGAAAAGTGATATATCAAGTGTAATAAACAAAAGCTCTTCCTCTTCCATTAAGTACAAAACCAAAGACGACAGTGGCAGTTAGTGGGCAAAAAGCCCATTTATGGCAGGTCAGTTTTCCTTTCTACTAGCCTCTACTTTCCTTTCTACAGCCTCTACTTGATGTCCAGTGTTACTTGCACTTCACAACTAAGAATCCCCTCTGCTTTTCCCATGCACTCTTGAATCCTGATAGCGTTTCTCCTTCAGCCACTTCCTCACAATCCAACTAGGCAATTCTTGTCAATTCCTACCGTTTTAGGAAAATAAAGAATCAAAGATGTATGTAGGCCGTGAGGACAAAGATCAAGATTTTTGATATTCCTCTTGATAGATATAGGTAGCAGAGTTACTTGGAGAAGGTGCCAACAACTGTAAAGCTGGAACAATTTTCTGTACTACAGTGTACTAAATAAAGCACTACCCAAGAACCCTTTCAAGTTTCCAAACTGTCGTGGATAAAAAAATAAAATAATAAAAAATAAAAACATACGGCCCCCTTCAAAAAAAAAAAATCGTAAACAACAAAGAGGTATCCAAAGTTCTTCAATTTTAACCTCTCCACTTCAGGTACAGTATACTTTCCCATACACTCAATACAAGAAAGGTTGTCTACTACATTTAAAAAAATGTACATTTTAGGGTAAAGTTTTGGTGAGATGCCAAACTTAAACATTTAGGTGTGTACTTTTATGCTCAAATCAGCTTTACATTCAAACACTAAGGAGGCAATTCTATAACTGGACACCACTCTATAGGCATCTTGGTGCTGCATGTAGGGAGTCTATTCTACAGTGTCATTTGGGCACCCAGATTCCAATATAGAATACAAGCGTGGCCTGGCATCAGCACACCTAACATTTATGCACTGCAACCCTGGTGTAACTGTGTTTGTGCAAATGCAGCGAGGATGCATGCAACTTCTGTACGTTATCTGCTAAAGTGGGAGCTGCAACCATTGCCCACCCATGCTCCAACGGTTTTGTCCTTCTAACACAGTGTCTCGCTAACATTTTGAAGCCTTGGTACACTAAACTCGTGACCGCATCTGGAGGGCGCGCACATCGACATGATGATGTCACGCGCAAATATGATGTGAATATATCAACGTCTGTGTATGCGCGGAGGCCCTCCAGATGAGGCCCCGAGCTTGTTATTACTACGCTGGGGGGGAATGGGGGGGAGGAGGAGGAGGAGAGGTGCTCTCTCCGGCTACCTACAGGATGTGCCTCTCGCCATGAGAGGCATGTCCTTTAGGCAGTCAGGCGGTGCCTTTCCTCCACACCGGCATCTCATGGCACACCCGGAATCTCACCATGGCACAGTAGTGTGCCAAGGCACACAGTTTGCAATACACAACTTTAGCATTTATGTGCTACACCACTTACATTACACCCTTCCGATACTTATGCATGTAAATGAACACTTCCCCACCTAAATGCTAGTATTCTATAAATTGACATGCACAATGGGCATTAAAATGCACGTGCCAAGTTACAGAAACAGGGAGAAAATGCCTACAAATAATTAGAACTTGAATATCAGATTATGTGCATATATGTACGGGTGTACATTTAAGCAGCGAAGCACATTAGTGGAAAACATGCATGTGAGCAACATGCCAGTTACACACATGCACTTTTGAAATGCAATTGTGTAGTTAAAAAATGATCTTCAAAATTCACTCCCCCAAAAAACGTTGGTTTTTTTTTTTCTTAAAATGTGTATATCCTATGCATTGGAAAGCTATGCATATGCAGATTTTAAGTGGATTCAGCCAATTGAACCGCATAACTCCTCACATGATGCACAAAGAGCTCACAATGACTTTGAAGAGTTACCCCAATCATATAGACGGCAATGGGGCATTAACTAGAAATAACATTTTGGTTCAGAAAAATTGGGAGGGGGATGCTAGAAGTCGATAAACATGTTTTATTTTCTCATATAGGTGACTGGACAGAAGTAATTACATTAAGGCAAGGTAAGGAAGTAGAATCACTGGTTTCTAAAGACACGTGGATTGAGCCCTAGCACTTTGAAATTCCTACATTCCCTTGGAAAATTACAATTCCTGACAGGCTACCGTTAACTCTAATGCAATTTTAAATATGTTTATTTCAAGTGGAATACGAGTAGGGATGTTCACAGGGCAAAAAGGTTTTGGTTTTCTTTCCGTTCAGTGAAACTGATGTTTGCATGAGTATGTGCCAAAGAGAGCATTGCGTTCCTTGTATGTTTGCATCCTTGATGTCCCCCAACTATTGTCATTTAAGACTGAACAGGACAAGGACCAGCACTTTCTCAACTGCAAGTCCTAAGGAATGGAACAGTTTACCGATTGAACTGAGGCGACAGAAAAAATGTACAGTGGAACCTCGGTTTGCGAGTAACCCGGTCTGCGAGTGTTTTGCAAGATGAGCAAAACACTCAGCAAACTTTTGCCTCGCAAACCGAGCATGTTCCGATATGCGAGCACCTCCCCCCCTGCTCTAACCGGCATCGCACCCCCCGAACCGGCATCGCAACACCCCCCCCGTGAACGCCCCCCTCCCCCGCGAGAACCGCATCGCACCCCCGTGCTGAAAGCGGCATCCGCCCGCCCTTCCTCTCAAACATGCTCCTTACCCCTTCTGCTGGTTTTGAGAGTGAAAGCAAGCTCCCGCCTCTTGCCTGGGCCGGGCCTTGAGCATCTGCGCATGCTCAAGGCCTTCTGGCTCTCGTTCTCTCGAGGCGGGAGCTTGCTTTCACTCTCACAACCAGCAGAAGGGGTAAGGAGCGTGTTTGAGAGGAAGGGCGGGCGGATGCCGCTTTCAGCACGGGGGTGCGATGTGATTCTCGCGGAGGGGGGGGTGTTCGCGGGGGGGGGTTGCGATGCCGGTTCGGGGGGTGCGATGCAGGTTAGAGCGGGGGAGGGGGTGATGGAGCAGCGCCGGTAGCCTCGGGTGGGGGGATGGTGGAACGAATCAAAGCGAGTTTCCATTCATTCCTATGGGGAAACTCGTTTTGATATACGAGTAACTTGATTTACAAGCATGCTTCTGGAACAAATTATGCTCGTAAACCAAGGTTCCACTGTACTTACTTTTAAATTAATGTTGAAGGATTGCACATCAAAGGGGAATATTTTACAATATTGCATTGTCCGGTACCTGACGGTTTTGTAGAAATCTATTGCAATTTAGAAAGTTGCTTAAGACCCACTTGCTTGTTCAAGCATTTATAAGCTAATATTCTGCTTCTTGAGTTAATATTTTACTTTCTGAATCTTTTTATACAGGTTATTAGATTTATGCATCTTGATTGAAGTAATGTAGTAAATGAGCGGTTGAGATGGTATAATTTTATGATTTTTGCTGATGTATGCGATCTTTATGCTGTGCAAATCCTGAAATATGTATGTAATACTGTGAGCCACCTTGGATAAAGGCAGATTAAAAATGTTTAAATTAAAATAAATAAATAAAATACTTGCTTGCCTTAATTTATGACTAGGCATAACTTGTTGCCCCTGCTTTTCTTAACTTGTTTTATGTGATAGGGTGTGGTGGATGATAATAGACCTGTTTTTAATTGTGTAAGTTGAAGTGTTCCCTGCTTTGGATAAAGGCAGGTTACAAATAAACAATTTGGGGATTTTCCATAATTTTGGGACTGTTTTTTGGTTAGTTTCACATACTCCTTTAATTTTTTTTTTAAATGTGTGTATAATGCTTTAAAGGAAGTTAATGGACTTAAACTCCCTCATTCTATAACACGAATAGCTAAATGTACACACCATTTACACATTTAGATTAGAAAATATGATCACCTATGCATGTGAATGTTATAGATTTGCATGTAGGTGCTAGCTGAGAACTAAACGTATCCTATAATCTTACCCCCAAATTCTATATGTAGTGCCTACAAAATCAGCACCTGTCATAATGGTGCTTAGCACGATGCTATAAAAGGCACTTTTTATATATAGAATCGCGCTTAGCAGCCATACATGTCACTAACATTTATGCTCATCTATTGGGCCACTGAAAATCAGGCCTAAATGCCTGAGCCTAAGCTGTGTGCAAAATCAGGTGTATTCTATAGCAGTGGCCCTAACTTTTAGGAATGCCCATGATCTGCTCATGCTCCTCTCCTGTCCACACCGCCATTTGAGATTAACACGCTAGAAGTGATGCACAACACTTAATAGAATGCGCTTATACAGTTGTGCATGGAACTTCTAATTAGTGCCAAATAGTGTTTTTAAATGTTGGTTACCAAGTATCAGTCCTGATTGTCTTGTTATATAATTAAGATGCGTGTGTAAATTGGGTATATGCACTGATCTGCATGCACATTTTAAGACACCATATATAGAATTTGGGCCTTAGTGCACAACTTGGATAGCATGCAATTGTAAGGGAGTGTTGTCATGGGCATCTCCCATGGTTATATACATAGTATAGAACAGTGTCATTTATATACCATAATTCAGCATTTAGGCGTCCCACTTACACTATTATTCTACAACGGAATTTGGGTGTTCAGATCCCTTAATATAACTGCTTCTTAACACCCAGTATTTTAGCATTTTATAGAATTGACTACCTACGTTAATTTGCAGATTAATGTGCATTAAATTGATTTAGCATGCATTAATTTTTTATGGCATGCTAATGAACCAAATACACATTATAAGATGCACAACCCAGGCTCCTTGAGCCAGTATGTAAGCCTCTCACAAATCCCAACTTTTGTAATTTACCGGTAATAGCCTTTTATTCTGCCAGTGCAGGAGCATCGCTATAAACTATATTTCTCTTCACCTTGCTTTCCATTACCTATTTAGGGACTTCACTTCCATATGGAAAAAAACAAAATGTCTCCTCTCAGTGAACAAATCATATATACAAATGAAATCTTAGGAATATGGAGAGAAGGAGGAACATAAAGGGACCATGCTTGGTTCACCTTCTTCATGGTTTAACAATGCCTCTCCCTTCTGCGGTGTGGTATTGGGGAATGTACTAGAGTCTGTCCACTCTGAGCAGAATAAAGGGTGCTTGTAATATTCCTCATCTGAACTGCAGGGGTCATCATCGGGTACAAATACTGAAATAGAAGGGGCTAGGAGTTTGCATCTCTTCCTGATGATGGCTGGCTCAGAGCTTGGACACCTGTATAAAGGTCCCACCTTATCCTCAGATCCTTCATCTACAAACAGACATAGGAAGAAACTGCAGGCAAAACTGGACTGACAACACAAGACAAGATGAAATGGACACAACATGAAGACAGACAGAGGCATTTAGCTGAACAGTGAAACGGATCAACTAGTCATGCTGAGATTATGAACATTTGAGAATTAGACAATAGAACAATTATATGCCATTCTTCCAAATAGAAATATGCACGTCACATTATTTGGTATTCTTAAACAGTAATTGATACATTGAAGTTCTGCTCATATTACAAAATTAACTTGATTAAACCAGTTCAGAGCGTTCACATTCCATTTAAAGAAAGCATTTAGTCAGTTGAGTGAGAGCCAAGATTCATGAAAATTTGAGGGTCTCTTTCCCCAATATACTTGTATGTAAGATGGTAACATTTAGGGTCAGTAGACCGCATTTTGTTTCATCCCAGAAGTTGTTCTGAAAGGGAAGTGGTTTCTTCCTATTGCAAACCATGCTCATAGCTCGTGTTTTCCTATTAAATAAACAGAATTTTAATTTGCTGGTATTTTAGAATGGGATAAGCATAGCATTGAGCATGAAATCTCCCAGCCTGCCGCATATTAAACTATCTGGTCATTTACTTAGCAAACCAGTTTCTTGTAATCACTGTTAGCTAAACCATTAAAAAAAAAAAAACTTTCCTGTCAACCCAAGATGTGGACTTTGATATTGAACAACAGAAAGAGTGTGAATGGTGAAAAGAATGGATTTCATACCCTAAGATGCAGAGTAAGGGAATGTCCTGTGGTGTAGCATTTTGTGGGGTTACAGGCCAGTCTGACATACTACAGCAAAGTCACAAACTCTATCTAATCTAATACTTGGTTTTATATATCGAGAATTCTATCTAAGAGTGCTCGACTCGGTTTCCAATAGTTAGATTAAGCTGAAAGAAACATATTAATTGGTTCTTAAAAGGGTTAATTACCAAAGTGTTTGGCAAACAAAATAGTTTTCAAAGCAGCTTTCAAAGCAGTTTTCAAAATAGTTTTCAAAGCAGCAAAATAGTTTTCTAGCAGCTTTCAGGCGGGCTTCAAACCTAATTTTACTGGATTTAATATTTCTAATTTAAGAAAGAACCTTCAAAATATTGGAATGGAAAAAAAATTAAACATGTCTATGTTTGGTGATATTGCTGGCCAATGTTTGTATGTCACTCTTACTTTGAAATGAATAAAGATGATTAAAGAAAACCAAAAAAACATGTCCACGTAGGCACTTCCTTTTAAAAGTAAGAGAAGAGTGGGAGTGATGTCATCTTAGATGGAGGCAGCTTGAAAGACATGCTTCATTGGGAGACAGGGAACAATCAGCAGACCCGACCACTCACCCAAACTGAGTGAAACTTATCTTGAGCACTGCAGTCAGTGACAGAAAGACTCAGGTGATGGGCTGGTTGGCAATGACAGTGAAAAATTGCATGGATGATTTTTTAAAATTCTTCAAGCTCAGCATCATAGATGCGGCAGGCAGGCTATTTGGTGGGAGGAGAATATAAGCCCCCAAGTAACATGCCAGATTTGGCTTCAGAGAGATCCAGTGACTGTGAAACTGAGGAGTGCTGGGAGCCGCTTACCTGTGCAAAGGTGAGACTGATGTTATCAGAATTAAAAGGAACATTGAAGGATGACTGTATCACTCAATGGTGCAACCTCACCTTGAGTATTGTGTTCAGTTCTGGTCTCATCTCAAAAATGAAATAGCGGCACTAAAAAAGTTTCAAAGAAGAGCAACCAAGATGAAAAAAGGGATGGAACTCCTCTCGTATGAGGAAAGACTAAAGAGGTTAGGGCTCTTCAGCTTGGAAAATAGAAGGCTGAGGGGAGATATGATTGAATGCTACAAAATCCTGAGTGGTGTATAACGGGTACAAGTGGATCAATTATTATTATTATTTTTTTTTTTTTTTTACTGCATCAAGGTTTACAAACACTAGGGGGACACTCAATGAAGATACAGGGAAATACTTTTAAAACCAATAGGAGGAATATTTTTTCCACTCAGAGAATAGTTAAGCTCTGGAACGCTTTGCCAGAGGATGTGGTAAGAGCAGTTAATGTAGCTGATTTTAAAGAAGGTTTGGAGAAGTTCCTGGAGGAATAGTCTATTGTCGGGGAAGCCACTGCTTGCCCTGGATTAGTGGTATAGAGTACTGCTACTATTTGGATTTTTGCCAGGTATTTGTGACTTGGATTGGCCTCCATGAAGATGGGACACTGAGCTACATGGACCATTGATCTGACCCAGAAGGCAATTCTTATGTTCTAATGACATTCATTGAAGGTGGACATCCATGCAGTGGCATTGAGGTATGTGAGCTGTTCTCTAAGCTGTGTAGAATGTGACTGATTTGGGGCAGAGGGTCAAGGAAATGAAAAGCACGGAGAAACTCAGAATTGAGATCTGGAAGTTGTGTCCAACAAAATGGACAGATGTCAGGCAATATGGAAATATACAGAGAGAAAGGCTAAAGATGTGGAGAATTATACTTGATGCTGCAACTTAAGGATTCATAGTATCATAGAATCAGAGCAGTATACTGATGTTGGAGCAGTGGCACAATTGATATTTCAACAAGTACTACCAACTCAGGGAGCAGTGAAGCAAGTAGAAAGATGCGGACTGAATGAACTCATAAGGCTTTCAGCCTACCTAAGGTTAGGCTGCCCTGAAATGTGGTGCTTTGTGTGTACTGTTCCCCAGTGACAGACATGATCCTAACATTGGCACGAAGGAAAGAGGACTTAGCACTGGATGGACACAAAACTGAAATTTATGGCAATAAATACTGCAGAAGTGTTGAGACTTAGAGAGAGCGAGCACAGAAATGCTTCAGAAAACATTATAAGTGGCTATAACCATTTTGCAGTGTCTTATCAAAGCAAAACATTGAAAGAGGCAGTGGACAGTGCTTCAAGAGGCAGGCCTGGCCAAGGATTAGGCACCTAGGTTAACCCCAGTAGAGCCAACCCATGGCAGCTGGAACAGTGGTCATCAACTTGGCAGTTAGGCTTCAATGCTAAAAAATGTAAAGTAATGCACCTAGGCAAAAAAAATCCACACAGAACTTACACACTAAATGGTGAAACCTTGTCCAGGACCACGGTGGAACGTGATTTAGGAGTGATCATTAGCAATTACATTACATTACATTAGTGATTTCTATTCCGCCATTACCTTGCGGTTCAAGGCGGATTACATTCCAACTAAAAAACAGGAATTACATACAAATTAAAAGGAGTAGAATAAGCGATGACATAGAATTTTTAAGGTAATAAACATTGGATAAAGAGTTACCAAAGGGAAGTGGAGGTCTTTAGGAGGTAAGAATATGGTGAAATTATGGGTTTTAGATAGTATTTGATAGGTAAAAGTGTTGTTAAGAGTAAGAGGTTTTAAGGGTGGGTGTGGTTAGGACTGTTTCAGGGCTTTCTTGAAGAGTATAGTTTTTATTTGTTTTCTGAAAATCTTGTAGTCTGGGGTGGTTAACAGTAGGTTGGAGATTTGGTTATCCATTCTTGCAGCTTGAGTGGCTAGGAGGCCGTCGTATTGTTTTGACCGTTTTACTTCCTTGATCGGGGGAGGTGTGAAAGGGGAGTGCGTTTTTCTATGTCTGGTTGAGGTTGCTTGGATGAGGCGATTGTTTAGGTAGGCTGGGCTGTTTCCATTTAGGGTTTTGAATATCATGCAGTAGAATTTAAATAATATTCTTTCTTGGATTGGTAGCCAGTGTGAGTTGATGTAGGCTTCTGTGATATGATCATGTTTCCTCAGTGAGTAGATGAGTCTCAGAGCAGTGTTTTGGATTGTTTGTAGTTGCTTGGTCATCGTGGCAGGGCAGGGGAGGTAGAGGATGTTGCAGTAGTCTAGCAATCCTAGGATTAGGGATTGCACTATGAGCTGGAATTGTGATCTTTCAAAGAATTTCCGGACTTGTCTCAGGTTTCTCATTATTGCAAAGGATTTCTGTATGGTTTTATTTATTTGCAGTTGCATAGTGCAGCATCTGTCTATTGTCACTCCTAGTAGTTTTATGGTGGTTTGGATTGGATAGTTGATTGAGTTAAGTTCTAAATTGGTTATAGTTGGGACTTTGTCATTTTCGAGGAGGATGAATTTAGTTTTATCTGGGTTGAGTTTTAGTTTGTGTTCTTTCATCCAGGTTGTAACTGTTTCTATTGTTTGGTGTATTATGTTTGTCATGGTGGTCTTTGGCTGATCATATGGTATGAGGATGGTGATGTCATCCGCATAACTATAGGTGGTAATGCCTAGGTTATCCAGGTATGCCCCGAGAGAGGCAGTGTATAGGTTGAAGAGAGTAGGGGATAGTGGGGATCCCTGTGGTACGCCGCAAGGGTTTGACCAAGGATCTGATTTTTCTTTGTTTGATTTTACTCTGTAGGTTCTGGATTTTAGGAAGCCTTCAAACCAGGAATATACTGTATCTGAGATACCTATTGCATCCAAGATTTGGAGAAGGATGTTATGATCAACTAGGTCGAATGCTGCAGTTAGGTCCAGTTGTATGAGAAGCATTTTTTTTCCTGTGCTGAGGTGTTGTCTGGCTGTGTCCATAAGGGAGCCCAGGAGTGTCTCTGTGCTGAAGTTAGTTCTGAATCCTGATTGCATGGGGTGGAGTAGGTTATGGTCATCTAGATAGTTTGTGAGGAGTTTGGCTACTAGGCCTTCTGTAATTTTGACATATAGCGGTATAGAGGCAATGGGTCTGAAGTTGGATGGTTGGTCTGTTGGTCCTTTTGGGTCTTTTTGAATTGGGGTGATGATAATTTCGCTGAAGTCAGTAGGGAAAAAGCCATCTGTGAGTGTTGTTTGTATCCATTGCAGAAGTAGAGTACGGAATTTTATACTGGAGGTGGTAAGGAGATATGCTGGGCAGTGGTTGAGGTCACAGGAGGCGTGGCTGTATTTTTTGTAGAGTTTATTGAATTCGGACCATTGTATGTTGGGGAATTGAGACCATGTTCTGTCCGCTGTAGTAGATTCTTTATCCGTGGGTTGGGTTGTGATTTCGTTTAGGTGGGATGGGGTAAAGTTGAGGGTGGCTCTGGCGTTAGTGATTTTGTTCTTGAAATAGTCTGCTAGAAGGGTGGCTGAGGGGGTTGGGTTGTTGTTAGTGGTCGTGTAGGGTTTGGTGTCCGTTAGGTCTTTTAATATTTTGAATAGTTTTTTGGTATCTTGGGTTTCTGTGCCTATTAGGTTTGTGTAGTGAGTTTTTCTCTTGTCTTTTAGTAGGATTTTATATTGTTTGTTAGTTTTTTTCCAGGCGGTTTTCGTTTGATCTAGGTTTGTTTTTCTCCATTTTCTTTCTAATCTTCTGCATTGTCTTTTAAGTTGGAGCAGATCATTGTCAAACCATTGGTCTGATCTTCTACTGGTTCTAGTTTTGGTTTGTAGTGGGGCTAGTTCGTCCTGGGTGTTGGTGGCTAGAGAATTCCAGTGAGAGATGAAGTCTTTTGGGTCGCAGTCCTGGAGCAGTCCTGGAGCAATGATATGAAGGCTGCCAATCATGTGGAGAAGGCTTCGTCCAAGGCAAGACAAATGATGGGCTGCATTCGTAGGGGTTTTGTCAGCAGAAAACCTGAAGTCATAATGCCACTGTACAGATCCATGGTGAGACCTCATCTCGAGTATTGTGTTCAATTCTGGAGACCACACTACCGGAAAGATGTGTTGAGAATTGAGTTGGTTCAGCGAATGGCTACCAGGATGGTCTTGGGGCTCAGGGATCTCACGTATGAAGAAAGGTTAAAAAAACTGCGGATGTACTCACTGGAGGAGTGAAGAGAGAGGGGGGACATGATTGAGACCTTTAAATATATCACGGGGCATATAGAGATGAAAGATGATATCTTCAGTCTTACAGGGCCCACGGTAACCAGAGGACACTCGCTGAAAATCAGGGGAGGGAAATTTCAAGGTGATGCTAGGAAGTACTTCTTCACCGAAAGGGTGGTCGATCATTGGAACGAGCTGCCTCAACAGGTGATTGAGGCCAACAGCATATCAGATTTTAAGAGAAAATGGGATATTCATGTGGGATCTATAGGGGAGTAAGAATCAGGGAGTGGGTCATTGGTATGGGCAGACTCGATGGGCTATGGCCCTTTTCTGCCGTCAATTTCTATGTTTCTATGTTTCTAAAATGGCAGACAGTATCTAGAGAGTGCTTATGGAATGCTTATTCCAGGCACCAATGAACAAGACCAGGACTAAGGGGTAGGGGGCTCTGGAATTTCACAGACCGCTACTATTTGTGACCTGGATTAACCACTGTTGGAAACAGGAAACTGGGCTAGATGGACCTTTGGTCTGATTCAATATTGCTGTTCTTATGTTCCCTGGGATTCAGTGAGATTACAGCACAATTTCAAGATCACTGCAGAAATAAACAGTAGGGATTAATTTTATAATACTACACTGTGAAAGGGGAATGGGTTGTGAGGGGACATGGTAAAATAATTATGTTTATTAAACTTTTTATACCATCAATACTGACTAGCAGATCTGGGTGGTTTACAATTCATTTAGGAAAGGGAGGAAATGTGGTAGAGGGGGCAAGGGGTAGGGGGATGCTTATTTTAATGATAGTTACCTTTTGGGGATATATACAATTTGTACTGAAAAAGATGTCTTCCAGGATAATGTATTCCTCCTTAAAATCAGAAGATTTCAGACCATGGAACATATAGGAAGAGTAGAAAATAGGAGAAAGGGCATGGAAGAGGTGCAGGAGAGGGGATAGAGGGCTTTACTGACAAAGGAGGTGGTGTGGAGCAACAGGTAGGGGGTGAGAATTGACAAGGCATGACTGTAAAGGATTTAGCATGTGGAAAAGGATTGAGTTAGGTGTTAGTATCCTGAATGTGAAGAACGAGAGAGTATATATCCTCAATGTGCCAGGAATGTCAGGAGATTCAAGCTTTATGGGTGAGATATCCCAGGTGTTGAATGCCCATGGACAACAGCTGGAGCCTTCTGCTGAAGTCTGTTCACTGAATGTATGTGATAGGCTCTGACCAGATAGAGGTACGGATGTGATATTGTTTAGGAAAGCATGTCTGACAGTGCTATATAATAAGAGGGATGGATAGTGGCACACCAACATATGTGTAGAGGAGAATGCTAATGCATAAGTTGCTGCAGGTAGAACATCTAACAGCTGTAACCATGTAGTTTATTGGTAATCCAGGGGGTCTTTGGGCAGGAGTGACATCTAGTCATTGCTGCCCAGTCCTGTGCCATCATGAACATGACATGATTACCGCTATGGGTCATATTTCTTTATATGGAAACAAACTCTAGCAGTAGTTGCAGTTATGTGATGCAAGGTTCCACATTATGAGTCACCACCCATGAAAAGGATCTAGATGTCATCGTTCATGATACAATGAAATCCTCTGCACAGTGTGCAGCGGTGGCTAAGAAGGCAAATAGAATCCTAGGAATTATTAGAAGAGGAATGGAAAACAATAATGCTATAATGCCTTTGTATTGTTCCATGATATGACTGTACCTCAAATACCTTGTGCAATTCTGGTCACCACATCTCAAAAAAGATATAGCAGAATTAGAAAAGGTACAAAGAAGGGTGACAGAAATGATAAAGGGGATGGGACGACTTCCCTATAAGGGTAAAGCAGCTAGGGCTCTTCAGCTTCAAGAATAGATGGTTGAGGGGCGATGTGATAAGGTCTATAACATATTGAGTGGTGTGAAATGAGTAAAGTGGATCGCTTGCTTACCCTTTTCAAAAATACTAGAACTAGGAAGCACACAATGAAGCTACTAAGTAGTAAATTTAAAACAAACCAGAGAAAATATTTCTTTACTCAACGTATAATTAAACTTGGAATTTGTTGCCAAGAATGTGGTAAAAATAACTTAGCAGAGTGCAAAAAGGTTTTAGATAATTTTCTTAAAAAAATTCCATAAGCCATTACTTAAGGTGGACTTAGGAATTCCACTACTTATTTCTTGGATAAACAGCACAAAATCTGTTTTTCTCTTTTGGGATCTTGCCAGGTACTTGTGACTTGAATTGGCCACTGTTGGAAACAGGACACTGGGCTCGATAGACTTTTGGTCTGTCCCAGTATGGTAGCATTTATGTTCTTATGTTCTGCTAAGAGCCCCAATTTGATGATGGCACCAGACTGAGCAGGAATGACTGCCCAAAGACCTCTTAGATCACCAATGATTTACATGATAGGCCCTTTGAGAGACTGGATCCTTTTTTTTGGGGTGGTGGGGGTGGTTCTGGAGCCTTTGGAATGGGGCTTGAACCAGGGGAAGGGAGTTTTTCTGGCAGCTCAGGAACATCAGGCTGCAAGCTTGATAAATAAAATAGATTTGACAAATAAAGCACACCACCATTTCACAGAATATGTCTAAAAAGATATGCATGAGTGGTAATCAAACTTGTACATCACAAAATAAGTAAAATGCTAATATTCTTTGGCAAGGACATATTTGTTGATGTGTTTTTCCTCCATAAATGCCAAATAATAAGAGGAAGATGGTAGAAACTATTCTGCCAATAGTTATGTAAAACTTGTAATTTGGTTTTAAAGACTTTACAACAAGTTGGTTTTGTAGATTTATATACTGTGAAATTAAATCACCACTGATGTCCTAAAAACACAAAAATGCTTAAGCAACATATATAAAAAAAAACTAAAATAAATATTTTCAGCATTAAAAGTGAAAATGAAGGTTAGTTTGAGTACTGGGAATTTTTTTTTTTTTTAGTTACTTTAGCATCAGTCTTTCCCTCTCAATCAGGCCCTCCTCCCAAGATAAGTACCCCCAACTGATTTTTCTCATCAAGAGCCTCACTACCAAGAGCAAAGCCCACATCCTGGACAATTGCTTTTTAAATAGCATATAGACCTTTATCAGAGGTATCACAAGACTACCACCAGGAGTGCCATTTTGAACCCAAGACTCAGACAGAACAGAAGTAGAGGGTGATCTTTTCTGTCTCATATGCTACACAACCAAGGATTACTTAGGTAAGTGACAGGGGCATCAGGTATCATTCTTATGGAAGGCAGCCATGGATCAGGAAGGGACTATTATCTGGAGGAGTAGGGATGGATTTGCTATTGGGAGTTCTTGACCCAGGAGGGTAGGAGATCAGATCATGAGGATTCCTAGGCCATAAGGTTTGTTTGTTGTTTGTTTGCTCCTTGAGTGTTTTTTTTTTTAATGAGGCAATGCTGTGACCCACGTTACATGTATAAGCAAGTAGCGTGCATCCACCACCATTATCTACTAATTCATGTAGTTTTCTGTATGATTGCCTATATCCATCTTTGTTATCTATCAAATACTAATTTTTAACACAGTTTTATATAACAGTGATTATTTACTGTTTTAAATAATGCCACAATGTGAATCAAGTGTTGTAAACCTGCTCTGATGAAATTTGGACCGGATTTGATTTATTCAACTTGATATACTGTCATTGACAAACACTATTAGGCATTAAAAACCCAACAGCACAATAAAGCACAGTCTTCATAAAACTGAAAAAAAATTCTAAACATTAACACAATATTTTAGAAACAGAATCCTGTTTATCAGAAGTTGGTAATGGAACCCACACGGGAAGGGGTCATACTGGACTTAGTGCTTACAAACAGGGAAAGTGTTTCTGATGTTATAGTGAGTGATCTCTGGCATCCAGTGATTAATATTAAGATGGGTATAGAGAGGGCTCATTCAAAAGAAAAGGTTCTAGACTTAAAAAAAAACAAAACACCACCCTAACTTTGTTCAGATGGGGGATTACATCAAAGAATTGTTGTCTGGATGGGAACGTCTGGAAGGAGTGGAAATGCAGTTGGCAAAACTGGAAGGAGTACTTGTAAGAGCAACAAACCTTTTTGTGAGGTAAGTAAGTAAAAGTAAGATGAAAAAAAGACTGCTTTGGTTCTCAAAAGTAGTATCTGAGAAGGTAAGAAATAAGAGGTTAGCTTTCATAAACTACAAAAGATCACAGAAAGAGAAAGACAGGCAAAAATATCTGGAAAAGTTAAGAGAGGCTGGTCATGTAGTCAGGAAAGCAAAGATGCAAATGGAAGAAAAAATAGCTGACATGGTAAAACAGGGAGACAAGACATTTTTTTTTAGATATGTTAGTGATAGGAAGAAGTGCAAAAGTGGCATTGTAAGACTCAAAGGTGAAGTGGATAAATATGTAGAAACTGATAAAGAAAAGGCCAAATTGCTTCACAAATATTTCTGTTCTGTAGTCACGACTGAAGCGCCGGGAGTGGGACCACAGAAGACAAACATGAATAGGGATGGAGGAGTGGTAGACCCTGATTGATTTTCAGAGGGTTGTGTTCATGAGGAGCTAGCTAAAATAAAAGTAGACAAAGCGATAGGGCTGGATGGTGTACATCTGAGAGTGCTGAAGGAATTTAGAGAAGTTCTGATGGCTCCGCTGACTGACCTTTTTAATGAGTCTCTAGAGTCGGGAATAGTACCGGAGTACTGGAGAAAGGTAGATGTGGTCCCTCTCCACAAAAGTGGAAGTAAGGAAGAAGTAGGGAATTATAGGCTGGTAAGTCTGACTTCTGTGGTAAACAAATTAATGGAAATACATTTAAAAAAGAGAATGATAAAGTTTCTGGAATTCTGTGGATTACAGAACTGGAGGCAATATGGATTCACTAGAGGTAGGTCTTGTCAGACAAATCTGATCAATTTCTTTGACTGGGTGACCAGAGAATTGGATAGAGGATGTGCGCTAGATATGGTGTATTTAGATTTTAGCAAAGCCTCTGACAGTGTTCCACACAGACGTCTAATAAATAAATTGAGTGCCCTCGGGATGGGTCCCAAAGTGATGGGCTGGGTCAGGAACTGGTTGAGTGGGAGGTGACAGCAGGTAGTGATCAATGGAGATAGCTCTGAGGAAAGGGATGTTACCAGTGGTGTGCCTCAAGATTCTGTTCTTGGGCCTGTTCTTTTTAACATTTTTATAAATGATATTGCTGAAGGGTTGTCGAGTAAGATTTGCCTCTTTGTGGATGATACCAAAATCTGCAATAGAGTAGACACATCAGATGGTGTGAATAACATGAAGAAAGACCTGGTGAAGCTTGAAGAATGGTCTGAAATTTGGCAGCTAAAATTTAATGCTAAGAAATGCAAGGTTATTTGGGCTGCAAAAACTTGAGGAAACAGTACAGTTTAGGGGGTGAAGAACTTTTGTGCACAACAGAAGAGCGAGACTTGGGTGTGATTGTATGCAATGATCTTAAGGTGGCTAAATAGGGTGGAAAGTTGACGGCGAAAGCTAGAAGGATTCTAAGATGCATAGGAAGAGGTATGGCCAGTAGGAAAAAGGAGCTATTTATGACTCTGGTATAAGACCCCTGTATAAGACCTCATTTAGAATATTGTGTATAATTTTGGAGGCTGCACCTTCAAAAAGATATGAAAAGGATGGAGTTGGTTCAGAGGAAGGCTACTAAAATGGTGTGTGGTCTTTGTCATACGGCATATGGGGACAGACTTAAAGATCTCAATATGTATATTTTGGAGGAAGGTGGGAAAGGAGAGATATGATAGAGACATTTAAATACCTATGTGATGTAAATGCGCATTTGAAAGGAAGCTCTGGAATGAGAGGGCATAAGATGAAGTTAAGAGGTGATAGGCTCAGGAGTAATCTAAGGAAATACTTTTATACAGAAAGAATGGTAGATGCATGGAACAGTCTCCTGGAAGAGGTGGTGGAGACAGAGACTGTATCTAATTTCAAGAAAGTCTGGGATAGGCTCATGGGGATCTCTTAGAGAGAGGAAGAGATAATGGTTACTGCGAATGGGCAGACTGGATGTGCCATTTGGCCTTTATCTGCCATCATGTTTCTATGGTTCTAAGTTTCCAAAAAGCATAAGACATACTAGACTGAAAACTTTCTGCCCAGAAATATCATAGTGCTGATCCTGTATATGAAAAAACCCTTTTTCTGATAGATAATAATTTAACTACAGTACTTGGGAAACTTAAAGACAGGTCAGAGAAAGACACCATGGTACACAGGTAACAGAGCGGTTCCTTGGAGGAACCAATAGATATGTAACTGGAACAAATACAGAAATTCCTTTGTCCTGAAATTCAAGTGTTAGGGTCAGTCAGCTTACAGTAGAAAAAGCCATTGAGGGAAACAGAGGTAACTATTTGCTGCTTTTATAATCACAAAGATGAATGGGAAAGGGGAAGCTCTGCTTGATTTGTATTATGTTACAAGCTTGCGTACAGCATATGCATAGAGATTCTCAAGCTAACAAAACAAAACTAATTAAAACAACACTGCATAAATATAAGAACATAATAGCAGCCTTACTGGGTCAGACCAATGGTCCATCTAGCCCAGTATCCCGTCTTCATGGAGGCCAATCCAAGTCACAATTACCTGACAGAAAACCAAATAATAGCAGCATTCCATGCCACCGATCCAGGGCAAGCAGTGGCTTCCCCATCATACAACAGCACTGGTCCTTCTCATCATACATTTTTCAACCCCATCTAGCTACTCCATGTCATGTTTGCAACTCTGACTGCTTGCCACATCTTAAGATAACAAAATTCACCAAAAGTATCATAAATTTCTTCCATCATGCTTGGTAAGACCTTATTCTTTCTCAGATAGTTCTTTAATAATTTCTTAAAAGCTCCAGTGTCTGTCTTCAGCCATATATGAGAGGGAAGGCAATTCCATTTGTGAGGCCCAGCAACAAGAAATGCAGTTCTCCTAGTTTCCATTCAACAAATTTTTCAAAATTGTCTCTAGCTGTACATTTTAAAAGCATTTGACAAATAAAATGCTGCACCACTTTTCAATATTTTATGAATCAGAAGCAAAATTTTAAAAATCACTCTTGATAATGGGTAACCAATGCAATTGCAAAAGTAATGGTGTAGCGGATTGAAAACATGAAGCACTGTGAATCAGTCAAGCAGCGGCATTCTGGACCATTTGCAAAGCCTTCAAAGTAGAATCTGAAATCCCAAGATACAATCAATTTCAATAGTCCAAACCACTCAAACCTACAGTCTGAATTACAGTTCTGAAATCCTCAGCCAGAATAAAAGGTTTCACCTTGCTCAAGAGGTGTAGCTTAAAAAGAATTTTAACAACTACATTAGCGATCCTTTTATCATACTGAAGGTAAAAAGTAGCCTTAGCAAAAGCTTACATGGTTCATTCCAGCATGCTAAGGCCTTTTTTACTACAAGGGCAAAATGGCTGAATTTTCAAATCTAATCTTTGATTTTTTATACCGATTAATCCCAACAGGAGGGCTTGATTCGGTTAGCAAAATATTAATAAAATTATACAGGAGATTACATCAGAAATGATATCTTTTAGACCAGAATTTTATCTTTTATGATTATTTGAAAAGAAGGATCATTAGTACATTTCTAAAATAAATATGTCTTCAGTACTTTACGAAAAGTGGGTAGATGAGAGAGAACTCTAATTATAGAAGGAAGGTCATTCCAAATTTTACGAATAAAAGAGAAAATGATTGACAAAAATTGGCCATAGCTTTTATTCCTTTAACAGTGGGAAAGCCAAGTTTATATTTCTGAGAGCGCCTAGAATTAAAGATTTCTTGTGAATTAAATGAGACAAAAACCAAAGGAGAAAAAAAATATCATATAGTGAGTGAGCCCCTATCACCACCTATTTTGTAGGTGGTAAGACCCTGATTCTATAAAAGATGCCTATAGTTAGGTGCCTACCTAGGAGATCTAGACCACTGGTTCCCAACCCTGTCCTGGAGGACCATCAGGCCAGTCGGGATTTAGGGATAGCCCTAATGAATATGCATGGGACAGATTTGCATGCCTGTCACCACAATTATATGCAAATCTCTCTCATGCATATTCATTAGGGCTATCCCAAAAACCCGACTGGGCTGGTGGTCCTCCTGGACAGGGTTGGGAACCACTGATCTAGACGCTTAGCTTAATTTTCTTGATTGACTTAATCTGCACTGATAATTGAAAGTGCCATTAAAAACCAATTAAAAATGATTTTAAAAATATATTAGCTGATAGGCACCTACCAGCAAGTAGGTGTGGTTAGGGGAGGATTCAGGGTGAATTATGGGTGTGGATTGACTTAGGCGCACTCATTTAGGCCTAAATGGCAGTGTCCATAAGGATTCAATGTCTACTGGTATCTAAGAATGCTTAGGCACCACTAGACATAATTCTATAAATAGCGCTGAGTGGATGATTGAAAATTGCCCCTAAGGAGGACGTCACAACAATAGCAGAAGCAATGAAAATGTTCAAAGGAGTAATAGAGGACAGCCTAAGGAGGACGCCGCAACAATACCAGAAGCAGTGAAACTGTTCAAAGGAGTAATAGAGGACAGCCTCACCACAGTAGAAGTGGACTTGGACCAGATATACTACCAGATCGACAATCTTAAAAGCGACAAATCACCTGGACCTGATGGAATTCACCCGAGAGTCTTAAAAGAACTGAAGGTTCTAGTCAACTGAAAATGCTATCTTACCTGCTATGTTGGTTTGGCCTTTATCATTTAATAAACTGTTTTGCAAAAAAAAACAAAAAAAACTGAAGGTTGAAATCGGAGAGCTTTTGCAAAAACTTGCCAACCTGTCAATTAGAACTGGACAGATACCGGATGATTGGAAGATAGCGAAAGTCACGCCAATTTTCAAAAAAGGATCAAGAGGAGAACCGGGCAACTACAGATCTGTGAG
This sequence comes from Geotrypetes seraphini, assembly GCF_902459505.1. Lineage (NCBI taxonomy): Eukaryota > Metazoa > Chordata > Amphibia > Gymnophiona > Dermophiidae > Geotrypetes > Geotrypetes seraphini. Next base: position 161,358,005 of record NC_047088.1, on the reverse strand, counting down.
TCTTACGTCTGTCTCTGAAAAGATGGTTGAAGCACTGATTAAAGATAGCATAGTCCGGCACTTTGATACACACGACCTGATGAGAGCCAGTCAACATGGCTTCAGGAAAGGGAAATCATGTTTGACAAATTTACTTCGATTTTTTGAGACCGTGAACAAACAAATTGATAGTGGAGAACCGGTGGACATAATATTCTTGGACTTCCAGAAAGCGTACAACAAGGTTCCACATGAAAGACTTCTCAGGAAACTACAAAGCCATGGAATAGAGGGAGATATACAAAGATGGATAGGCAAATGGCTGGAGAACAGAAAGCAGAGAGTGGGCATAATGAGAAGTTCTCAGACTGGGAGAAAGTGACTAGCGGTGTGCCCCAGGGCTCAGTACTTGGGCCCATCTTATTTAATATTTTCATCAATGACCTAGAAGAAGGAACATCCTGTGAGATCATCAAGTTTGCAGATGACACAAAGCTATGCCGGGCAATCAGATCGCAGAAGGATAGCGAGGAACTCCAGAGTGACTTGTTTCAGTTAGAGAAATGGGCGGAGAAATGGCAGATGAAGTTTAATGTGGAAAAGTGCAAAGTAATGCATTTAGGCAGAAAGAACAAGGACCACGAGTATAGAATGTCAGGTGCAACTCTGTGTAAGAGCGAACTAGAAAAGGACTTGGGTGTACAGATAGATAGGGCCCTGAAACCGTCGGCACAATGCACGGCAGCGGCAAAGAAAGCAAATAGAATGTTAGGCATGATAAAGAAAGGAATCACAAGTAGATCAGAGAAAATTATAATGCAGCTTTATAGAGCAATGGTCAGACCACACTTGGAATACTGTGTCCAACATTGGTCTCCCAACCTAAAGAAGGATATAAAATTGCTGGAGAGGGTGCAGAGATGAGCAACGATGCTAATAAAAGGTATGGAGAACTTGGAATACGAGGAACGACTTAAGAGACTGGGATTGTTTTCTCTTGAGAAAAGGAGACTGCGAGGAGATATGATCGAGACTTTCAAAATACTGGAAGGAATCGACAAAATAGAGCAGGAAAACAAATTATTTACAATGTCCAATGTGGCATGGACAAGAGGACATGAACTGAAGCTAAGGGGGGACAAGTCCAGGACAAATATCAGGAAGTTCTGCTTCACCCAACGAGTGGTGGACACCTGGAATGCTCTCCCAGAGAAGGTTATTGTGGAATCCACCGTTCTAGGATTTAAAAGCAAACTAGATGCACATCTCCTTACGAGAGGCATAGAGGGATATGGGTGACTAAAATTACGCCAGGTGTACACTTGGCTGGGCCTCCATGTGTGCAGATCGCCGGACTTGATGGATCGAAGGTCTGATCCAGAGATGGCAGTTCTTATGTTCTTAATGGTATCCATGAGTTAGGCGCCATTTATGGAATCAGGGCCTAAAGGCTCACTTACTAACCACACGCTAACTGGTTAGCGCATGGTGATATAGCTACATTAACAGATCAGTGCTGTGCATGCCTACCGTCCACTCCCGACTTGCCGCAGCACTAAAAATTAAAATCTTTTAGTGCATGGGAAGCACGTGCAGATGCCAAAATTATCGCGGAATATCTGAGTAAGGCATTTTAAGCTGTGATAAGCACCTGCTAATGCCTACCACAACTTAGTAAAAGGACCCCTTAATTTGTTGATTAAAAGAGCCTGAAATCTAACAAAACACTTAGAAGGAATGTTATCAATGTTAGCTACTGTTAAGAAGTATTATTTTACTGTTAACCCCAACTATTAGTAACTATGTCTCACTGCATAAAATGAGACACATGCTAAAATAGCACAAGGTAGCAATAAAATAACCCCTAACTATACCTCATAGACTTATAACCTGCTGAGCAAGTAAAATCTTCTGGCCACATAACTCTATCAGGAATACTCAGTAATTCAGACACTAACATGATCTCTGCCTTTACAACATTTAATGCCAGCTCAACCATGACCCAACAGCAGAAAAACTAGTTTCAAATGTGCGTACTATAGAATCAAGAGACTTATCAAAAGAAAATTATGGACAAAGATGGCACCATGAGCAATTGCTCGAGCTGGAGCTCTGCGGCTTATCAAAGTTGACTTCTTTGGTGGTGTCTCTTGTTTAGCTAGGGGGAAGTTATGTTAGTTCCTTCTGCACAAACTTCTACCCTGCTCCCAAGGCAGTCCACTTTAGAGGGCTTCAGTATTCCAAATTGTTTGAGGAAGGCTGACTGGCTCGTTTGTTGATGGATTCTTCCAGCAGCAGTATAGATGGGGCTTCCCTGAGTCCCACTCAACCAGGAAGTTCTCCCAGCACCATAGGAGGTAGTGGTCTCCCCAAGAAGGGAATCTTTAATGGGCCCTCCAGCTCTGTACTTCTCCCCTGGAAACATTGTTGGAGGAGGGGAAGGCTCAGAGGCGCAGACATTACCAATTGTGAGTACTCTAGCTCCTTCGAGGGAAGGAACTATTTTGGAAATGGTGTCTGTGCTTGGGATGTCGAATATAGTGACTTTGGATTCACTATGGGATGCTATGCAAACATTGAATTCTTTGATGAAAGTGGCTACAAATTGTTTCTTCTGAGATTTCTAAGGTGAAGGAAGCTCTGAATGTTCAAGTACAAGCACATATAACCAGCAAGAGGTCAAGGTAGCTGCTTTGGATAATAGGGTGACTAAATTACAGAGCATTTGTAGTGCCTTGGTTAAAGATAAGATCTTTATGATGAGAAGGATGGAATATTTAGAAAATCAAGCAAGGAGAACTCCTCTGAAATTTTTAAACTTTCCTAAATCTCCCTTATTAACACTTGTTAATATGGTTAAGAAGTATTTGAAATAAGTTCTTGCAACACCTTCTGATTCATTGCAACTTATTGTAAGAGTCCGTTATTTGTCTCTGTTGAAGCCATCGGATGGAGTTGGCCCAAATGTACCATCTGAAATGGGATTAAATTTAACTGAATTACTGGAATCATCACTGGACATAGTGACACAAAAAACTACTCTACTTGTGACCTTTGCTTTGGAACTGGACAAGAATGTAGGTCTCAAATTGTTTTATTGCTATATGAATCAGATGTTTTCGGGTTCCAAAGTTAGAATATTTCCTGATATTTGCAGGTGTACCCAGAAACGATGCCAGGAATTTCTGGTATTGCACCTTAGGGTGCAATCTCTGGGAATGCCTTTTTTGTTGCAATTTCCTTGTTTGTATTGTGTTATTTCAAAGGGTAAATCTTTTGCCTTTAGTGAACCTAAATATTTATTACATTTTGTGGTTTCTAAAGAAGAATTGAAAGTAATTGCATGATTGTCTCTATACAGGCTATATTGTTTGAGCTGGCTGAGACATTCTCCCTGATTAGGCTTTCTGCTCTGTTATTTTTTAAAAATTTCCTTATATTGTTTTCCTTTTCATGGTCCCTATTTCCTTTGATATGTGGACAGTGTTGAATACTACTTTACTTAGGTTAAATTGCTATTATGTTTCTATATTTCCAAGAATTGCATTGTAATGTGATTGTATAAATTTAAACTTTAAAAAATAAAAATTGAGACTTATGAAAAGGTAAGAAACTGAATGTCATTCACAGAAATCTTATATTGTACATCTAAAGCATTTAATTTTCAGTACAATGTTACCAAATAGACATTATATAGTACAGCCAATAAAGATCCGTGGAGAACTGCATCCACTATAACTACAGGACAGAAAAAAAATTAATTATATTCACTTCCTGTTTTCTACCACTCAGACAGGACCTGAATCAATCCAAAATTAAGTCCTCCCTTTTACTAAGCTATGGGAGTGAGTGCCACGCAGCAATGCTCCAACGCCCATTCAATCCTTATGGGCATTGGAGCATTTAATGTGTCAGCCCATGCTATCGGGCTTAGTAAAAGAAGGGGTAAATGAGTTATTCAAAGTACATTATATTAAGACAATTTAATTTCCAACATTTATGTTCCTCTTTAACTCAAGCAGAGCTTGACGATTACAAGTTCAGAAATGCAATCCCGATTCCACAACTCCAAGTTGCAATACAGCATAAATAAATACGTAACATCAATATACAGTACTATACTGCCATTGTACTCTTGCTTGAAATACTTTTGGATCTTGGAACTTGTTAAGGAATTTGGCTGTTAAGGAATCTTTTTTTTTTTTGCCTCTCCCCCATCCATTTGCTGTATGCTTTCTCTAGTATGTACCCTGTGCCAAACTGTGGCTGCCCTAAACAATAGTGTGGTTCTTTTAAAATCGTATAATTAGGATTTCTTTATTCTCCATTCTTCCTCTTTTGCACATTATTTCTTTTCTTTTCCCCAACTACTCTGATGTTCTTAATTTTTTTTAAAACTGTTATGGAATTTCTAATTGAATGATGATACATTGAATTATAACTAAATTCCTATATAACTGTGAGATCCTCTAAAAGAAGAGTCCAGTCTCCTTGTGCTTTTAAAGATCTGAATATTAACCTTACTAAGTTCCAGAGTTTTCTTTTTTTTTTATTAACATTTTGCTGCATATTATATGAAATATATAAAAAATACAGATAAACACAGAATCATCAAAGAGAATAAAACATCTAATAAAAAGGAAAGAAAATAAAAGATCTGTTTAATAAATATTAAAGGTAATTCCATGTAAATTTCCAGTTATATCCTGGGAATAAACATATATATAATCCATTATCCATAATACAGATTCACAAACAACTACTTTAAATAATCTTGTCTTCCAAAAGGTTTCTAACTGTAAACGTTCCAAGAAAATAAATCTGACTTTTTAGAAATATATCTGACTCCTTGAAAGGAGATCCACCATTTGCACAGAAACGACACTGACCGCAAAAAGATAAGCTTTTGAAAAAAAATGGATTTTAAAATTTTAATCTTTCCATTCTCACAAAGAAAAAAGACCAACAAAATAGCTCTTTTTGGTATAATATTAGAAGAAGATTCGAGAAGAACAAAATCATTGAAAAGTGCCCAGAATTTCCAAAATGTCTTGGCCTTCCTCCTTCCCTTCTCTAAGAATCCTCATAATAGAAAGATAACACTTTAAATAATTCAATAGGATCTTTCTAAGAAAAATATTATTTAATTCTACAGGAGAAAGCAGCCTAATCTTAGAAAAACTTTCAAAATCTAATTTTTTAAAATCTGAACAACTTCTCCATATCTTTCACAGGGTGATATAATACCAAGCTACCCTTAATCTGAGTTGGCTCATTTTATAAGCCTTTTGTTCAACATTATTAACCTGCTTTTATACTCTCCCAGTCTGACTACTGTATTCCTTGATACAAAAAAAGGGGCTGGAGAAAGCATAACACCATACATGTTGCATATAGAGTAGTATTCATAGTGGTGGTGTTATGTAATCACACCCCAATATCAGTATTTGCTGGAAGTAATTAATTGTCATCTAATTATTCAATGATCCCTAATACAGGCATTAAGCTGAAACACAGGTCATGTCGGGTTCTTCAATAAGGTTTGCTTCCTCCAGCTCCTTCTTGTGGCCAATTACACTCCTATTTGTGTTTTTTTCTTACTGTGTTGGTAATAACCTCTGTTTTGGGGTCACTGTATTCCTTGAAAATGAAGAAGCTTTATCCTCTTAATTTTGAAGAATAAGGTCAGTGTGAGAACAATCTTCCATATATGTAGAATTTGAGCATTAGCAAATTTTAAACCCAATCCCTGAGCAGAATCACCCAGCTCAGAAAAAAGAAATCACTTCAACAATAGCCACCTTCAACTCCTCAACATGGTTTCTAAGCACAGGGTCCGTGATTTTGAAAGAATGCTCCAAATCTTAGTTTCCTAAGGAGAGAACACTAAATTCAGAGATAGAAGTGAACAGGGCAGATGCCTTGATTAGAGAAGACCAATGGATAATGGTGTCTCAATTGGCTGCAAATTTGGATATCATCTATGGTTCCGCATTTGCCATAATACATGATGACTTGGGATACAGAAAGTCCTTTGAATTAATTAAAGGGCGCATAATATGGGACGAGCCCTGCATGAGTTCAGGATAAAGGTAAAGGGGAGGGGGGGGTAAGGGGTTAGGAGTGAGGTACAGAGGAGCTAATAAGAATTAATGGGGAGTTTTGAAGTTTTTGATTGGTTTAAATTTATAGGTTTTGAGTTAGTGATTAAGTGTAGGTGAATGGTGATTGGTTGAGAAGGAATGATTGTGTGTGGTGGATTTCGGCGGGAGAATTGTTGGAAGTTTTGTCTGTGGGAGGTGGGGTGTGAGGAGGGTAGGCTGGAAAGAAGTGTGTGGGAAATTAGGATTTTGAGGGTAGGAGTCAATTAGGAGCAATTCTTTCAGGCAATTTCAGCTCATTTAATTCAAGTTCATTTAATTTAATGTGAAGGAGTTGAATTTATTGTGGTTTCGCGGCGCGTTTACCTTGGTGCTTGGTGCTGAGGTGGTGCTCGTGTGGGAACTTGCCGCGGCGATTTTAGTG